>NC_133122.1:66139986-66482192 GCF_033568475.1 Henckelia pumila
GCACCACGTGACTCGTAGAGCCGGTATCGATCCACCATCCTCTTGGATTCATCCACCATGTTAGTCTCACATATAACAATACTAAGATCAATATCAGAAAAGTGCTAAGGGTACATACCTTTCTTGAACCATGTTCACTTGCCTTGGTTTCTGATTTTTGTTATTTTTCTTTGGAAGTCGCAGTCCCTTGCCATATGATTCGGTTTGCCACAGTTGTAGCAACTTCCTTGGAATTTCTTCGCTTTCCCCTTTTGCTTTTCATCATGGGGCGCTTCCTCTTTTGACTCGTACTAGACTCCGCCAGATTTGCTTTGGCCTCGGTTTCCATCAGCTTTTTATGTGACTTGGCCTCGGTATTTCTGTTGTCCTCCTCGATGCGAAGCCTTACAATAAGATCTTCAAGTTTCAACTCCTTACGTTTGTGCTTAAGGTAGTTTTTGAAGTCTTTCCACAGTGGAGGCAATTTCTTATGATAGACGCGACTTGGAATGGTTCATTGATTTCCATTCTTTTGGCCAATAAGTCATGCAAGATGATTTGTATCTCTTGCACTTGACTCATTACAAGTTTTTGAGTCTACCATCTTGAAGTCCAGAAATTTGCCAACTACAAACTTCTTTATGCCGGCATCTTCAGTTTTGTACTTCTTTTCCAAAGAATCCATAATTCCTTGGCCGTCTTCACAGAGGAGTAAACACTATAGAGAGTGTCGAGGCCATTCAAATATAATTCCTGCAGAGAAAATCGTTGTGGTTCCATGCATCTATTGCTGTCCTTCTTTGTGTGTCAGAATCGCCTTCAACGACGACGGGGGGATCCTCCTTGAGAAATCTAGACAGATTAAGGGTGGTCAGATAGAACAGCATCTTCTGCTGCCAACGTTTGAAGTCGGCACCAGAAAACTTTGGCGGCTTTTCTCCATGAGCGGGGGCGGAAGCGAGCGGAGTGAATGAGACAGTAGACATCTTCAGAATCCGGGAAATACAAAGAATTTCGTCTTGCGATTGTTTGAAGGGTGTATTCCGAATTCTGAAAACCTTGTTTAAACAGCAGCAAACAATAACAGCGACAATAATGAACACAGGTCGAGGCGAGAGAAACTCTCTATCCGCCAAGACGAAATTGCTCGTTCCAAGTGCTAAACGTTAGCGGCAATCGTCTCTAAGATACAACGACTTTCGATCGTGATATAGCAGCACAGCAAATATCACGAACTTCAACGAACGAAAATATGCTTTAACTTTTCTTTGAGAAAGTGAGAGAGTTTTTGAGAATCAGAAATCTGAAATGTATGTTATCAGATGTTTCTATATATCATTTATATGTTATAACCACCATATATATAGTGGTTATACACAAAACAACGCGTTTTAAGGCATAAGGATGCAACCCATGACAGAAAAAATGCCAGAAACAGTCGTGACTGTTAGTTCTGCAGAAGGTGCGCTCGGGCGGTAATTTTCTACCGCGCGAGCTCGTGCGGTAATTTTTTAACCGCGCGGGCGTTGAACTCACTGTCTTGCATGTGCGGGTGCTGCGCCCGCGCGGTAATATTTTACCGCTCGGGCCTACTCCATAAAATAATAAATATTATTTTAAATAAATTTTATTCAAAAAGAATAATCGGATCAGAAGACCACACCACGCCGAGCCGAGCCGGCCGGCCGCGCGTGTTGTTGCATCGACTAGCGTCTTGCCCCTTTACAAAACATCTGGTGCCCTAAGGGCCCAATCTCATAGTCCAATGTTGGACTAATTAAGGTGAACAACAAATTGGAGTTGTTCCAATGTGGGACTACCATTTCCCCATTTCCCTCCAATTTATTTCACCAAAATTTTGAATTTTATAATACTTTGGACAAGGCTTTTACAAACAATTTGGGTTAATCAATTCAAACCCTTTCAAGCCCATTTCAATTGTAATTCATTCAATAATACAATTTCCAACAATTCTGTGAGATAAAATTGTTTTTTGTTGAGGATTTAGATGTTGCAACCGTAAATCATAAATGTTGATACATTGAATGTAATGTGTGTTTTCTCGAAAAAAAATGAGATAGGCATATATAAGAACTTGATAAAGTAGGTAGCAATAGTAGTATAAATTAGTGCACGGAGCACGTCTCCAAATTAAAACTCAAGAAGTCATTAATCATTGATAAATTCAAGCTCGCAAGCTAAATTATGTTTTGAGGTCCATCATCCAAATTTTATAATTGAGATCGATCGAGCGATTAATTTTATAAATGTAATTGGTAAGTTATACTTGATTAATATTAAAAACACTTCTTACGAAAAAAAATAAATTTATAAGATTATTCTACGGTTCGAATTTCTCAAAACCTCAGCCAAATAGACTCTTGTTTTATTTCAAAAACGAAAGAAAAAAAAATACATAAATGAATATGCTGCAGCCCCTTATTTTTGCCTTTGAATTTATTTATTTTTAAATCATTACTATCTTATCATAATAAAATCTCTTACTAAAATATCACTCATATTTACAAAACAGATATACCAATGGTTCTTTGGTGACTATTTGTCACATAAGCTTTATATTTATATTTTTTCATTTTTATAAAAATTTCACCCTTATTTTTAATTTTTGTTTTCTTAAACAATGAATTTTACAAATATTCAACACGGGAAATATTCACATAACCATGTGGATGTGCCAAGTCATCACATTTATATATTTGTTTTTTAGAGTAGGAAAGTTCCTAAATTCCGTAACCTAGCTAATCTGGCTACATAAATGGAAACAGGACAATTTTTATAGCACAGTGCAATTATAGGACCGCCCCCACACCACATTTTATAGAATGGGGTGATTTAGTAGAAGATTAATAAAAGGCTACTTGGTAGGCTAACTACATTATATTCCACCTACCACATCAAATAAGCCATTGACAATTAAGTCCTTGATCGGGACATTTTAACCTACGGTTGTAGTACTATTTAAATGATACATCTAACGATAAATATTTATTATAAATAAAATGTAAAATTCATTAAAAATCAATGCAGCATACATAGCAGGCCGCGGCGGGCACCCGGCTCGAACTTTTCGAGCCCCGTGATTCTTTGTCCATCTCCTTATCAGAATAATGGTAATCTTCTTCATACCTACGTATAACCATTTGGATGCATATCCGATTTTGGATATGAATAAGACATCTGCAGACGACATTTGTTTATACACCCAAAAACATCAAAGCGATCACCAGTTAAGAAAATTGTGTTCATCAGAAACCAGTCCCATGTAACCAACACCACACACACTCGTACAAACACAATTAACAAAGGATCAATGTACACTATATTTGCCACAAAGGCCAACTCGATCAGTAATTAAGTAACGAGTACTTCACTCTCACTACAATTCTCCCTTTCTCTACACCAAGCTTACCGCCCGTCACCAACCAGTGGCCCGGGCTATCTTCGGGTCCCTTTCTCATTTCAGACGTGTCTATAAATTTTGCCAACTTGTTCCCTGCGTAGTTTTCCCCCGAACTTGAACCCGACTCATCCTGATTTTCGACACTACTGTGTTTTTTCGACTTATCGTTGGGAACATGATCCCATAAAGATCTCCTCACCGTGCATCCGGAAGCCTCGAATACAAAAGCATCATATGCAAGACGTTTCTTGACCCAAAATCCCACACACCGAGTTGAGCCCCGGTGACAATGTACACACCCGTGAGATCACTGATTAAGGTTTCCGGGTTCTCGATTGGCGCGGTGCTCACATGGGAGAATTTTTTCCATTTTACGGGCTCGAACCATCTGCTGTCTTGTTCCTCAGGCCCCTGCCATTTTGGAGCACCTATTGCTATGTGTGAGTCCCAGTATGGCTGGAGGATCTTTGGAAGAGACACAAGGTGTTGAAGATGGACACTAAGCCGGTTTTGCTTCGTTCCTTCAAGGCACAATCGCATTCCAGTTACAGGTTTTCGGCCAACTGATACCTGTGTAATTCATATCAAGACAAGTTGCAAGTTTATCGATATGGCATATGCCAAAAAGAGGAAAAGAGTTCCAACTTTACAGTCAACTCTTAATGAATCGCTTATAGACTAACTTGCACGCAATGAATGCCATGAAAAGGATGCACTAATTCTTAAACCTTGATTTACTTGTACAACTTATTCATCCCTTTCAATTAATTTTGATCTTCGAAAAAAATTGAAACCTTCGGGCATGCAGTTTATATTAGCATTCATCAAATGATTTCATGTCAGGACGGTCTGCAGGATATTCTTTTGCAAGTTCCAGTTTCAATAAGCAATCCCCAAAGACAAATAAATGGATCAATAGAGGACATAGGACATACATGTTTACAATCATAAATAAACGCACACATACTTGCTCTTGGCTGACATATAGCTTTTGTCCCATCATGCTAAATTGTAAGGATGGGCAAACAGGTTCCTTTCTTGGTTGCCCAGGAAAAATATTCTGTACGGGGGCCCATACTCGAGGGACCTGAAACTCGAGAAAATATCTTAGCTCTTCAATCTGAGGCTTGTCTGCAAAAGATATTAATTGCGATCTTTCAGGCAAAAGGTTCCAACCAACACTGTTGAGTCACTGTAAATTCTTATTGGCTGGAGATAATCCAGAAGACAAAGACAAAATTTCTTACACTCAAGGTAGAGAGAGATCGCGCGAGACAAATGCTCCTTTCCTCTAACTCCATCAAGAAGTTCCGTTATTGGAAAGAATGACATTTCAATTACATCTGGAGAAGATGGGACCGTTCTTGCCCATTGGGTGTGGCTTTGCTCCAGATCATCCCCTCCCCTTCTTCTGAATATGACAGTAACATCCTGCACGAGATACAAAATTTCTTTAAGTGTCATTCCAGATAAGCGTTCCCCTCAATTTCGACAAGCATTCAACTTGCGAGAACAGATAAAGTTATTGACACCATATATTGCTAATACCCAACTTCGGTACCTAATTACATATTAGTATATTACACCAACAACAAAGTTTGGATTTCAGGGAGGTTTAAAAAAAGGATCGCACACCTACTCAAGAAGCAATCTATCATATTAAGGTACACAATTTGCAATTATTAGAAGATTTGTATTATTGAACCAGGAAAATCGACCTTACCATCCAACTTGCATTAGATTTTTCAGTAAATAATAAATAATAATGTGATCCAAGGATGCAACAAACCATGCGTCAAAGAATGCAAAATGTTATAATTCTAGCGCAACACTTTTTATTCATTTTAGTGGGATTGACAAATGTTCCAAGGTCGTCCTATTTTTACAGTATGCAGCTAAGTTTCATTCTCTCAGTTTAAGATCAACATATCAGCATTCGTAGTCACACAGCATGAGCAAGGCAAGTTTCCAAGTTCTCCGCGATTTATTTCTTGGATCACTAGTTGGTGTGCTATACAATGGTCAAACTCCACATCCTTACATAAGAGGGAGAGGAAGTGCAAAAACACAGTGAACAATTATCTTTCTGTTTCATGACGACAATAGGAAGGTTCTGCATACCTCTTTACCACTACCAGAGAGATAAGGTGCAGTAGCTGGCTGTGGGTATATCCCTTGGCTGTTGAACAGAGAAGGATCGGTGCCCTGAATTATTCAACGGGAAGGAAAAATGTGAGAGGAATGAAGTGGAGCTAGACAGATGAAAAAAAAAATGTACCAAAGATCAAGAAGCGTAAAACAAGAAATACAGTGGAACTAGCCTTATCCTTGAAATTTAATAGACCTGAACTTGCAAGGCCTTCTGTGCTTGAAAACCTTTGGTTTCCAATATCTTGAACATAATTCTTGATTTCCATCATAGACAGAGGTGATGATAGGTGCTGTTTGACATAGATTACATCTTTACCGCCAATAGTTACGGACGTAATAACATGTGTGCCGAAATTTTCAATGAAGCTGTACGAAGTTACAACAGTACAACAATTGAGGGTCGTATACTTTGTAAAAAGACATATGTGTATACAATATTGAAAATTTGTCCACCAGTCTATACCTCGCTAAAGCAGGTGGGTCCCATGATGTTGGGACTGCTCTTTTAAACGTTTTCATTCAAAACCATGGGAGATTTAACAAGTTGAATCTTAGCCAGTGGAATAAAATATCCATCCATGCAAAGAGATTTTGTGGCAGCAGCATCCACATGCTTAGAACCAGTGAAGCTGAATGCAGCATTGAAACTACCAAGTGGTGTATATCCAGAGAGAGCAGCCATTTTGTTAAAGTATTCTAACCATCTGCATTCATATTTCACTTATTAACCCGGAATGGGTAGTCGAAAAGCATCAAAAGTTGATGAATAACCGTACATTCATTATCAATTGTTACTATAGGATTTATTGGGCTCTATCCTAGTCAATGTCAATCATCACAATATTCATCAGATGAAGAGGTACAAGCATGAGACCAAAGGAAGTGTAGATAAAGGCTTGCAACTGCAATTTGTGAAATCTAAACGGACCAAAATAATGGAGAAAACGAGAAGTGTTCCTTAATCAAGTCAGACAAACAATAAAATCCATTCAGTACATGAGGACAAAACAAAGGCTTCAATTTCCATCATTACAAAGGTTCGCTGAAACAATCGTAGACATTGTCATGGAGGTGCATTTCATAGAACGGTGACGGTGACAGTCACGGATATTTTTTAGAGAAAAATATAAACATTTTGGAAAATTTTGGAAACATATTAATGAAGAAAATCAGAAAATTTTGGAGAAAAATTCAAAAAACCGTTCCTCAATGGCTGCAAAGGCCGAGAAAATGGTGATATTCCATCAAAAACAGTGTTATACTAATTCACCCATTTCAGTAAGGAACTTTCTCGCGGCAGCTACCATTTCCATTCCGGAATGGAAAACCATGATCATTAATCCTCAAACGCTCCCTGATCCATTCAAATTTTCATTTTAAATCTAATTAAAAAAATTGAAGCAATTATCTACCACAAATTTCGAGTTATGACCGTGAGAGACAATGTTTTCTTTAGCAATAGCTGTAGATGCAGTAAGGTTAGCTACGAGAAACTCAAACAACCGCGACATATTATCTCAAAGAAGCACAAGTTTTTCTGAGGCACATTTGGAGTGTCATACTCTAGAAAACAAACTCTTAGTAATTTATGGCATGAGAATCGAACTAGAATTGAAGTTATTTCGTGATTCTCACACGAATTTTCCATCACCAGGGGTGCTACTTATGAGGAATATAAGTCAGTCAATTGCCATATAGGACGTATCTCCAATTCATTTTGAAATTTATTCTTTCAGAATTCTTTCAGCTACCGTCATCTACAGAGGAATCTACTCCATGGATAAAGGTGGCTAAGTCCTTTATGTACCCATCTCCCATATTATTTTATAAGAACATTAATAAAACAACGGTGACATCATATTTCGGATTAAGGCTTGTCTGGATATGTCGATGACAACGAAGATGCGTAGAGAATGCAACTTTTCTGCTTATTATCCACCAAATGGAAAAACATCATAACTTTTTGAGTGTGTTTGCATTCATTCCCTCTACAATTCTTATTAAAGCTCTTATTGTTAGTTATTATAAATTTATTCTCAAATGGATTGTGATGTCAAAAACGATTTATACGATTCATGACTCTCAAGTGTAGGAAGGCCTGTCATCTCCTCCTGACTAGAACCAATATAAAAATTTCTACTCCTGATAAAATGTCAATTAAAACTTCAACTATTAGTCCTTAAACTGTTCTGGCTTCAGTCCACTGACTACACTCCTAATAATTCTGTTCATCTTACAATTTTTCAGATCCACTGTTCAGTCCTTCCTAAGAAAAATTATAATCTTTATCTTCTCTATATTCATATGACTTTGCTAATTAAAGTCCTAGCAGCATGATATAGGCATGTGATGGCATAAAGAGAGCAATGGATACACTTACTTACATTAAGAATAAGAGGGAGAGGGGTAAGTAGGGCTATCACCAATAAACTTCAGTTCAAAAATTTTTGCTTTGATTTCGAACACCTATCCTTTTCTTATCCTTTCATGGATATTATTGTGTTGAAACAAAAGGCATCATCCAGCAATCAACCTATAAGGAGGACCTATTTCCATCCGGATTGAAAAGAGATGGCAGAATTCAAAAAAAGTAATACAAGAAGACACCCAAAGATTACATTTTATCAACTGCTCACCTCAGTGTAACTGCAAACACCGAAGCCATCACGGCCTCTTGGCTCCTGCGAATTCTTGATATCCCTTGAAACATTTTGAACCACCAAGTCTTCGGTTAAGTATAGATTCCTGGCAAACTCTTCATCAATTTCCACAATTTTTGACCCAGCAACACCTTTACAATAAAGCAACCTCGTATCATAGTTCACGTCAAAACCCCTCCCCAATGCCTGCACCGAATTTACAGCTGTGTGCAAAGCTGCCGCATTTTCCCCCATATCATCACTCCAGCCTCCCCACACCTTCCCCACACCCACCAACAAAAACAAACAAATCCCTGAAATTCTCAGGACCTCGATATTACAATACGAATCCAAGAGATCCCACTTCTATTCAATCGCAAGAAAAAACACTTTCAGCAATCAAGATTCAATCTTTGCAATCAGGATTAAAAAAATACCCAATTCAAACTCAATCTCAAATGAGCGGAGCTCAGTAAATTTTCTTGCTCCAGCATACAGCAGAAAACGTAGAATTCAGCCATGAACTAAATCTCAACTCTTGCAGATCGGATAATCATAAAGCTCGATCTAACTTCGAACGGAAAAAAAAAATCTCTCTCTCTCAGAAATTAACAATATCCAAACGAATTTATATAACAAAACAAAACTCTTTCGATGGCGACTAGTGAAAAAATTCACCAAGAAAGATTGACTCCCAGAAAAAGTAGAAACCTTTTGAGTTTGAGTTAAATTTTCCTCACAGATCTTGAACCTTCTTATTTGCAGAATTTTTCAGGTTTCACTTGGGTCGCTAATCTTGATGTATGTACGTAACATATTAACATACATTGTGTGTACGTTTTTGTCTGACCACTGTGCGTTGACTGCGCTCTTTTCATTCACGAATTTCATCAGCCAAAAGCCCTTATCATCTGACCGTTGAATTGGATTCTTTTCACTATATCCAACGGAAGGGCCAGGAAAAACGAGTTGACTTTGACTCAATGGTGAGATGGAGTGCAAGTTGAAGTTACCGAATTTGTGGGCATTTACTTCATATAAACAAATATAAATTTCAAAAATCATCCCTTTCGTCACCCATTTATTACTATATCCAATTACATAATACATTAAACCAGTTTTTTTTCTGGTTTTTTTCCCAGTTAATACGGTTTGATTAGGTTGTCTTTTGCTATATTAATGCACAGTCAAAAACTAAACGTGAAGTGGGAATATTTTGTTTCCCTATTTTAGATGTCATTTTGTGAAAAAAGAAAGAAAAAACGGAGAATGGATCTATTGTGAAGACTGTCTTCAATCATTCTCGTATTACAATAAAATTAATATTTTTGACATCAAAAATAATATTTTTTATTAAATGATCCAATTAAAAACATTTGACTCACCTGAGTTTTTGTGTTTAATAATTCATCTAACATTAGTTTTTTGTGTTGAATGGAACGGTCAGATTTCTAATCTCCGTGTGATTTTTATTTTGGAAATAATTATGTCTCAACATGTACTGAAATACAAACACGCACACAGAAATTTTATTTAAATAAATAAATTTTTTTTTTTAAAAAAAAAAAAAAAACAATCGGGGGAACTTGGTGACAACTGGCATGTTACTTGGTTCCATTGCCCTGAAATGATAGAGAGAACTGAATCGCTGCGCAAACACAACTGGAATTTCTCAGTTTCACATCCTGCTAAAATGTGCCACAACAATCTAGGATAAACATTAGAGTCGTTCATCGAGATTCTACCTTTATAGTATTGCTTTATTTATTTAACTCTGATATTTATCAATACGTGTGAGACTCGTTGATCCATCCATAGGTTATAGTTTCACCACGTTGGCGCAGCTTTTATGTTGAGCATTTCGAGGAATTCATAGGAAAAAATGCTACATTCACCTAATGTAGATAACATTTAATAGGAGTTTCATGAACACCCATATAATACACAGGCTCTAAACCCTGGATTGAGTAAATCAAGCGTGTTCTTCTACTTTATTATCACTTGTCATATTCTTTTCATTAATCTTCATCAGATATAAGATTTACCCTGCTACTGCGAATTTCTGGCCTTTTTCACAGCAAAAAGTTGGCGAATAAAAGAAAATTTCCCTTTTGCTGGGGGAGAAAACTCAATAATGGCCCCATTGCTTGTAAATTCTGTCTCAGAGGAGTCAGATTCTGGCAAAGATGGAGAAGAGGGTTCCAGGGTAAAGAGAAATTCATTGATCATCCGAATGATCTGGCTGAAGCTGGGTCGCACGTTCGGATCCTCGACCCAGCATGAGTGGATTATGAAGGCAAGATCAGGTGGTGTGTCCCCTGGAAGAGTAGGCCGAGCTTGCTGCATTTTCAAATGAGAACCAATGCTGATCTGTTAGTACTTTTTAAACATTTTCCTTATAAACATTCAAAACATTCGAGTCATGAAAATAAGGAATTGATATCATTGATCATCGTTTCTTTCTCAGAAGTCTTCACCAGAGTTTTATAATTGTAACAGTCTAGTTGAGACTCGGACTTAAAACAGGGTCGGTCCTACCTACATAATAGAAGTATCCGTGCGTATCATCAATTATGACATCCCTACTAGAGCTGTCAAACGGGCCAACCCATTGCGGGGGGGCCGGCCCACCAAAAATCCAACTTTTGGCGGGTTGATGGCGGGCCGACCCACCATCCTGGCGGCTGAAAATCCTCAACCCAACCCAACCAAAGGTGGGTTGCGGATTAGGCGGCCGGCCCGCGGGTTGGCTCATGACAAATAAAAATAAATAAAAAATACTATAATTAATTATAAATATCATTTCATATATAAATATTAATAGAAACATATTAATAAAAAATTTAATTATTGATTTCATGTGTAAATTTTATATAAAGTAATTAATACAAAAAAATTCACAACTTTTATTAAAAAATACATATATCACAATAAAAATAAAAATAAATTATTAATTCTCCAGCCCGCGCGGGTCGCGGGCCTAGGCGGGTTGGCCCATCTAGGCCCACCTTTTGTTGGGTTAAAAAATTTTCAACCCAACCCACTTAAATTATGTGGCGGGCCGGGCCGACCCGACGAGCCTAACCCAAATTGACGGCTCTAATCCCTAACCAGCCAAAATAAATACTCTCAAGTCCAAATCCAACTTTTAGATTGGTCTTCTACCACCATGTCTTTCAAAGTATCTTACAATGATAAAATCCCAAATTATTTATCAGCTTCAAATATCAAACTATAAGTTGCACAGGACTCAAATATCTCCATGCAAATAATGGCATGTGGTCAGGAAAAAATCACAAGTAAAAAATGAACTGTTTCATAAATTTGAAAAGGCTAGCTCATTTCTGCACCTTAAAAGCAGCTGCATATGCGGCCTGCAAATTTGACATCCCCTCAAATGGCATGCGATTTGTCAGCAGTTCCCAAAGAACAATGCCAAAACTGTAAACATCAACTTTGTTATTGTAGTGCTTCTTTTCCCCTTGTCGAAGTGTCACAGTACTGTACAACTGGAGAGTTTGGTGGAACCAATCAGTGGGCTCATCTTATAAGCAGATTTTGGCTTAACCATATGAAGATTTGAAAATATAAGAAGAATTGCTTAAATTTATGACTTGAATATAATTCTATTTTGGAAATTTCTGTTTTTGCCATGTAAAAATACCTTGGAATTAATATTGTAAAGATTTAAAAATGAATAAATAGAGAACGAGGAAAATTTGGCCAAAAAAAAAAAAGAAATATGAATGTATCATAACATTTTATCATGATAGGTAAAATAAAAATTGCATACCTCAGGGGCCATCCAGCGGTATGTCCCAGTTTCCGCAGTCATCATTTCAGTAAGAGACTCTTCTCTTGCAAGACCAAAATCAGCAAGCTTCACAGATTTCTGATTCTCCGTAAGCAGCAAATTGTCTGTGCCATTGGAAAAAGGATTGAGGGCAGTCAAATTACAGGCACATAGTCACAAAATTGTGACAAAGAATCAAATTTTGAATGATCCTAAATAAGAAGATTAAGGAAGTGTTTTCAAAAGATTATGCTTTTGTAGACGTGATTAAATTTATAGATTATGAAAAAGTTAAGAAAAATCAAAAGTTTAGTGTTTGAAAACAAAAGTGAAAAGTTCAAAATCAAAGTTGAATAGTGTTTGATAAATAAGTGATAAAAGAGTGATTTTAACATTAACCTTTTTATTAGAATCAATTTTAAAGAATCATAATCAACATATGACTAGTTTTTGGATTTCAATTAAGTTAAACATAAGCCAACACATAATTTGGGTTTAAGAAACATACAAAAGTGATTTTTTTAAGCCAAAATCTAACAATAACTTTTTTTTAGTGATTGCAAACACTCTATAAATATCTCAAACACTTTGCTAATTCAGAAAGCCACAAGATACCAGGTTTTAAATCTCTGTGAATAATGCCATTCGCATGTAAACAATCCATGGCTTGAGCAATATCAAGAGCGAAACTTAATGCAACATGCAGGTCCAACTGGTTAGGACGTATGCTGCTGAGATATTTTCGAAGAGACATTCCAGGTAACAACTCTGTTACTATCACCATAATGGGATCTTTACACGCTCCGATAAACTGCAAGAACAAAATCATGACTAGAAGATGGAAAAGCAAAGCAAAGCAAAAAATTTAATTTGTAGCTCAGTGCAGATAAAGCTATGTGAAATTTGATTTTAAACAGAAGTATCAGTGTCAAGGGAGACAAATTACTCTCAAACAAAAAATGAATTTGAAAGAACAGTGTCACAGTCTAATTTTACCAATTGCTCTCACCTTAACAAGATTTTCGTGCTTTACTTTTGACATCATTGTGACTTCCCGAACAAAGCGATCCTCCAGGACAGCTCTCTCTTCCAAAGTATTACCACAATTGAGAACTTTAATGGCAACAATTCGGTCACCATACCTGTGAAGGAATTGCACTAATATCCACTTAATTAACGTTGGATTTCAATCAAACAAAACCACCAAAGAAAACATAGCACAAGAAAGCATGCTGCAGCCAACCTGACTAGCTAGTGAAGTTTGCCATTCGAGCATGAACTGCGAATGGAACAATAAACTAAACCTTGTCCTACTACACCACCAAGTGGCAAGTGTCCTCGTAAGGAAACTCAATCTATTTAGTCTTATAAAGCCACAGTTTGATTCCTTTGGAAAACCGAAGGGATTCAATCACACCTGAATCCGATGCATTGATATGTGGCTAATGTGTGTGCGCACAATAAAATGCATAGTAAATTGACCATCTGTTTCTTCATCTAATTTTTATGTGCCCTTTTGCATCACAACTGATGATTATTCTTCATCTGATCCCTTTCCCAAAAGGAAGGTCACAGCATCATCACTAACCTGTATCATATCTAATAGCATATACAATATGCGGGATTGACCATATGAATATGTGAAACGCATACAGTAGAATTGAAAGGTTGTGTTCCTTCAGAACAAACTATGACATCATCACCACAAATGAACAAAATCATAAACTACGTTCACATCGTTCTCAACGGGCCAGAAAATAACCGAAAGATGTATAAATATTGTGACTGATGTTATGAACTATCAACACATGGACAGACCTACCTTCCTTTATAAACTTTTCCATGGGCCCCCTCACCAATTTTTGACCCAATAAACAGGGATTTAGCATCAATTAGCACTCTCTCATCAATGGATAAATCCATAGGGGCCAGTGTCGATCCATTCTGTGATGAAATTCCTTCAACTGATCTCCGGCCAGATTTCTCGCCCTCCACCACCTCTCTGTATCCCCCGTTCTTGACACCGCAGTTCATGTTATCGACGGTCAACCAATCCCCGACCCCGAGTGATTCATCATGAACTCAGAGCTACAATTATTTTACAGGAAAATTAATACTACCTTGAAACCTTAATTCAAGAAAATCCAAACACTGTTTCTTCACACTGGTAAATGGTAAACACTACACAGCATACACTTCAAGAAGCACATAAAATCATCATAAAAAAATGCGGTATACTTCAATAACAACTTAATTAAAGGTCACTCTTCTAAACAACTTTTTCTTCTCTTTTCTTTTTGACTTACTCTTTTATATTGATAACTGAAAACTAACCCTCCGATGACCCAAAAAGATATCATCGCCCCGGAAAACCATATCAATCAATTCTGGGAAAAGTTAACCCTGAACACAAATTCGAGAAAAAAAATGAACTTGGAGGTGAAGCTTTACTGTAAGTCAAATTATGATTAAGACCCAGAAAGCAAAAGGGGAAGGAAGCCCTAAAATGAAGCAAAGGCAAAAAAAAAAAGACTTACAACTGCAATCACTGTCGTGTACACACAAAGAAACGCAAGAAATACGAATACAGATGAAGTAAACGATGGAAGTCGTGAATATTTAAAAAATTCGAAGCTAGAAAATGATCCAATTCAGCATAAAACCCCCAAAATTTCTGCGTTCGATATGAGAAAATCGTCGCGAGTCAGAGTGGGGTTTTGAATTCTGAAGCGTGGGGTGAATGCATTGAAAAGTGGTGTCGGCTTGGTAGCGTTGTTTTCTGGAGTTGAGGTTGCTGCTTCGGAATTCATTCGCATGCGTACAAATTACGATTTTATACTTACTAATTTCATCGCAAATATCATATATTATTATTAATCCTAAAAATAAAATATATTTGAAAACTAATTTAAATAAATGTTTAAATTACCATGGTAAGAGAAACAAAATATAAAAAATTGTACTAATATACGAAATTTTTTTTTTAGGTAATGCGTTTCTTTTTTTACTATCATTTCAAGATATAGTGTAGTGCACAATAAGGCCATTTTAGTGCAATTATTGTAAACTGGCAATTACTAGGATGATTAATGTGTTTTGTCTTTATAAATGTGTTCGATAATCAGTATTTATTATTATACATAAATCATAAATTAATATTAATAATATTGTAATAAAATTAAAGGCGGAATAAAACAAGGCACCACTTGTTAATGTCAAAGGGGGAAGTTGGAAAATAGTAACACTAACAGCGACCTGCTAACAGTTTAAATAGAATGAGGAGGAATTAGAATATATATATATATATATAATATATATTGAAATTAATTATCAATATTCTTATTGTCATATTAGTTGAATTAAAATGCAAGTGGTCACCATTAGACAAGACTTTGGAGTTTGGATAACTCAACTTATTATACCCATTACACAAATTTGTCTAAAAAAAGAATATACTATGTATTTTATAATATAGTATTTATAGCCTCCAAAAGTTAATATATTATTTATTATTTTGTGATAGTACTTGAAGTTTATCGCCTAGTGGACATTAATAATTGAATTCGATCATGGATATGACATAATTGGCATATTCTCGAGTTCCATTTATATACTACTTTTAAAATGAATTATTATTCTACAATTTCCTTTCATTATAATGATTGTCACAAAAAACGTGGATAATATCATAATGATTATATATTAACAAAATCATTATGTTTCATACATTAGTTTTTAATAAACTTTTATTTTTATATTTTCAAGTCTAGTTACACGAATAATATTTATTTTTATGTTGTAGTTAGACAGTCAAAACTGATAAATTTGATTTTTAGCATGAAAATGATAGAATAAATTTTTTTTTAGATATACAGATATATTTATTGGGTTTTCACAAATTCTTGAGAGAGAATGATACCTCGTGCTGATAACTGATAAGCCGCGTTAGTTCGGCCCATTTGAGGAACGACCCACAGACCATTTGAGGTGAATGCAATCCCAGTCCATCTGGAAGAGGTTGGTTGGCCCAAAAATCAGCCGAGCTCCTAACCCGAGGCCCAACGAACTTCTGATTAGAAATGTCAATTTGAGTCCCATCATCCCACAGTTCACTAGTGCCCAGCTCATGAGCTCACGCAACCGTGGCTCCTTTATCACGTGGTCCTAATTTATCTCGTGTTTACTTGTGAAAATAAATATTTTCTTAAATACATAAGTCCGTTAATAATTAGATTTAGACATGATTTATTTGGTTAACGAGATCTTATATTTAGGATAGTGTCTAATTCATCCATCTAATGGTATATCTCAATACATAGGTATAATTAATGTCGTAGAACTGATGTGTAGGTTGATGGTCTATACCCATTTTTTTAGTCATAGATGAAAAGAAGAGTAAAAAAAACTGCTAACACATCCTTCATCCCTTCTGTCATAGTTAAATGGAAAATTTGTGATTTTTTTAAATTACCATTCGAATCACAATCTTAATCCGTTAATCTAAACATATCATTATTTATCCAAAACCCGTGTATCAAAGTGTTTAGTTTTTTTTTTAAAAAAAAATGTTCGAGTAAAGGTATTTTGCTAACTAACCTGAGATTCAGTGGTCATATAACAAAACACGGATAATTTCATCATATCTTTGCAGGCAGTATCTCAATGATGTATTTAAGAGTGGATATTTATCAATATTTGTGTAGTTCATTTAAAAACTAGCAGCACACATGTATCGATAGATTTCAACTCTTAAATCTGCATTGAACAAGTGTTTTTATCAGTGTTCTAAAAAGCGCGCTTAAGTGCCGATTAAGCGCGATTAAGCGTGGAGCGTGGAAAAAAAGCTCCGCTTTGAAGCAAAGCGGGAATAAAGCGGTCAAATCATAGTTTGACTGGATTAAGCGTAATTAAGCGAGCTTAAGCGTGATTAAGTGTGTTTTTTTATATTTTTTTAATTTTGAAGGTATGTATGTTTTTTTAAATAATAAATTAGTTTTAGAATTTAGATGTTTATTTTTAAAATTTTAATTATGATTAAGCGTATCTGATAATGATTTGGTCAACATTTAACATTTTTTATATGGTCTAATTGCAAAAACAACTAAAGATTGTAATTTTGAGATTTTTATTATTTTATAAATATGAGAATAAATGCATTAGACTTAAATTTATCATATTTATGAATTATTTTATCTATTTATTGGTTGGAGATAATTAAAATTACACTAAAAATAAAAAACTTTTTTTCACGCTTAAGCCCTTATTAATCCCGCTTAAGCCTGAAAAGCTTGGAGCTTGTCATCCACGCTTTGGACCGCTTCGCGCTTTTTAAAACCTTGATTTTTATATAACTTACCACAAAACATGCACTTGGTCAAGTATATCATGCAACACTTTACAAGGGGCAAAAAACGGCGGGCCAGAGGTTTTGAAGCTTCAAAATGCCAAATAATCCAGTCATGGAGTGTGGTGCAATGCACGTAATTGTTATTATTAATAATAAAATCACAAATAATTAAGACGTGATAATTACTACGTTTAATATATATATATATATATATATATCAAGGTCCGCGCTCGATTTCTGAACACTTCCATTATATAGTACTGAATGAATCAAACGTTGGAAGCAAAAAGTTTTATGACCTTTCATTTGCATAATCGGCATTAATAAACTTGAATCTTTAAAGTAAAATATTATGCCTGCCAAAAGACGTTACCGGAAAACTCCGCCGCCGTCGCCGATCCCAACCGGTGAAGGCTCCCGGTCCGCCGCGGGTCCGGTTTTGTCCGACTACATAGACAAATCAACAAGAGTCCCCGAGTTAACTCTTCCTCAACACGTGCGTCGGCGTGAACTGGAGGAAATCAGTTACGGCTCGCTTCTGTTCAGAGACAACGAGGCTGTGAGAAGTTTTCTTAGATTGGCTAGGGAAAAGGGAGTGTTCCGGATCGGCGATCACGGGATTCCGACGGAGGAGCTGAGGCTGGCTCTGGCTCATAGCGACCGGATCTTCTTCGGATCTGCGGTGGAGTGTTTAACAAGTTACGGGGATCACGAGAAGCTCGTGTGGCGTGGCGATGATCACGGCCGAGAGATGATGGAGGAGGCTGGCCGCGCCGTGAATATTGGAGATGACAATCTTCGGAACCTCTGGAAAACCATGGAGAATTTGGCTGGTAAAATGGAGGAAATCGCGGGTGAATTGGCTGAGGTGATTGATGAATATTTAATGGACACAAAGCAATCGAGAATGGTGATGATCGTCACTGGATTAATGGAAAAGCCCAATTTGAGCATTCACAGATACCATCGAGCCAACATAATCGATCGAATTTCGTCGTCGTTGATGGACGAAACAATTAGTGGAGATCAATCGGGGCCATATGCATTGAGCCTGCATGTTTTGCTGGAGTCGGGGGAGTTGTGTGTGCAAACAGAGGATGGGAAATTGTTATTTGGCACCAGTGCTGATGCCATTGTTGTCACCATGGGGAAGCAGATTGAGGTGAGCTTGTTGGGTTGTTTGATCTTGCTTAAAACCCCCTCTTTTTTTCTTTTTTTTTTTTTCTATTGGTCTCCTTCATATTATTTATTTATTACATATGGGTGAAATAAATCTTGATCTTGATCATAAATATTAGGGAAAAAAACAATTGTCATGAACTTTATTTTTTTCTATTTAATCAGGCATCATTTGACTCTTGGAATAAGATGGATCATACATAATATGAAGACGACTAACTAATCAATATATTTGATAAGATAATGGTGAATGACATTTATCATTTATAGAATTTGAGTTAGTAGCAATGATGGGCAATCAATCAATGTCTTATCATTTGCATCGAGCAGAAAGAAATAAAATCCAATACCACATAATGTGTTTATGTTATCAGCCCGATGTTTTTTATATTCAACTCAATCAAGGAGGATTTAATTCAATATGAGTCACATAAAGTAGGTAAATATTTGGTCAGTTTTCATGTGTTCGATTCTTCATATCAACAATTTTTTGGACTAGCCTATTGCACATAGGGATGTGAACGAGCCGAGCCGAGCTTTTGAATGTTCAAGCTCGGTTCATTTATAAACGAGCCCGAGCTTATTTAACGAATATATTCATGGATCACGAGCTTATTCGAGCTTTTATCGAGCCTAAACGAGCTTAATATATTTAAACTATAAATTTAAATATTCATTAAATTAATTAAAAACTAAATTATATATTTGAAAAAAATATAATATTATTATTAAAATTTGTAATTTTATTCTAATAAATTAATTTTTATATATTTTTCATAAGTAAAGTGTAAATTTATAAATTAAATATCAATACTATTATTTTTTCGTCTAAGAGATGACTTACGACCTTGTTAGCAAGCCTGTTAACGAGCATGTTCACGAGCTAACGAGCCGAATATTGTAAAGCTCGAGCTTGGTTCGTTTGCCTTAACGAGCCTCATTAAACGAGCTCGAACGAGCTTTTAACGAGCCGAGACCCGAACAATTCGCGAACTGTTCGTCTCATTTACATCCCTAATTGCACAAGACTTGTCGCTTTGCCCAGTGCAGTTTACCTAACTAGCGTAATTTGCAGGTTATTGCGTTTTATAAAAGTTTAATCGATACATATCGAAAAATAACAAATGTGTATTCACACGTCATTAGGGGAAAAAAAAACAGATAAGTCACATAGGCAGCCCAATTGAAAATAGAAAAGGGAACCAAGAGAGTAGACTACCTATCACTTCAAAAGATTTGGGTTCACGTTCCAAGTTTGAACATGAAAACAATAATGGGCTCAAAAGTTCAGCCCCGTGTGGACAGAATATGGATGGATTGAGTTAATTCTTCTTTTATTTAAGTCAAATCTTTCACTCAATAGAGTAGGCTTAATTAGTAGACATGGTTTGTAATGACTAAAATTTTGAACTTAACAATTTTTTTTTTTTAAACGCAGGAATGGAGCCATGGGAGATTCAAGTCTGCTAACGGGGAACTAATGTTCAAGCCATATCTTCACTCGAACAAACCCTCGTTTTCTATCGAACGAAAATGGTCATCTTCGAACTCGAAAGCTGTTAACAAGACAATTTCCCTTGCCAATCAAATCATGATTCTACTCATTTTTTCAGTGCTCTATAGATCATTTGTTTATCTTTATTTTTGAGTTTGATCCCTATTTAATTAAAAATTAAACTTGTGCTCGAGGTGAGGTTATATATTATTTTCGTGGTCGGAAATATAAGCAAAGAGCTAATATTATAGAATAATATTGTGTGATGGGTGGTGTTAATAAGAGTGTGGTATTTAAACATATTTTCGAAAGTTTGTATATATATATTTTTTTCCTGAAATCGATTTATTTACACCCATAATTTCTTCAAATAGGACTAAGATTGAGAAAATTAAGGTTGAGATTTGAGAAGTGAAATGTGTTTGCAAGGGCATGCCGCATGCAAGTAAATTTCGGCCCTACTTACATATTTATTTTTTTGAAAAAGATGGAAATAGCTATTTCAAATTAAATTCAATAAACAGCATGATTGCAATGTAAGCATAAATGATTGGAAGGCAGTGGGTACAAATTGATAACTACTTTATAATATGTGGTCCGTGGAAATTAAATATATATATTATTTTCAAATCGTGTCTGAGTTGGTAGAGTAAGTTAACATAAAAAATTTACCAACGTGTATCGAAGAGTAATGGGTAATGGTTGCGGGTTTCTACAAAACCCATAACACTATTACATCAATCTCTAAGACAACACCTCAAGCCCAGACCCACGTATGTACGACTACACGATGGACTCATATTACAACTGCTTCGTATTTGTCCTTTTTTATAAAAATAATTAACTCAAGTTACTATAAAAAAACTCATTGAAATCATTATAAAATCATTTTTAACTCTTCAATTTTTTCCATGTTTGATAAGTACATCACATATGTTATATATATATACATAATTTATGTCTAATCCCATGAGATTATATGCACTACTAGTTAAAAATAATTACAATAACCAACATATGATTTTTTTTCTTTTGAGCACTTTACAAAAAAAATAAATGAGATGCTTTCATTTTATTGTTGATATGGATATCAAATTTTTTAAATTATTTTTAGTGAATTATATACAAAATTTTAAAAATAAAGTATTTGAGAAATTTAACCTATCGCAGGGTAGGCTATCTTATAAGATTCTATGTCACCGTACTAGTAGAATTTGGTGTGTTGCGCACAGAGACGAGAATTAATAATTTCATTGACTTTAATCATCAGCGCACGTGTACGTGGAAAGGCCACACGAGTGCACACAGTACAAAATGTCTCCTCCATGTCTTTGCCTTCTCTCAGTGTTTTGTTTATTTATTTATTTTATTTTTTTGTCTTTAACATTTATTTTATGAATTTATCCACATCGAAACCAGTGATTAGTTTTTTAATTTGAAAGCCATCTATAATTAAATTACCGGCTCTTTGCATTCTTAATTACTTTCCCAACTTTTTAAATAAATTTTCTAGTATATTAGTGTCTTCTTGTCTAGACTTAAAATTTTTTAGAACTTTAATATAAATTATTTTAATTAAAAATATAAATATAAAAATAATTTACATTCAGTTAATAAATGTTTTAATATGATTAAAAAAATTCGAAAATAATTATTGTATTTGATGATGCGATATGTTGATAAAATAATAAATAATTTTAAATATAAAAACTCAACTATATGATAGAAATATGCGAAAAAATATGACATTTTATCTATCGGCGAGAAAAATGTATGCGAAAGTTTCTGTGTATTGTGACATAAGTGTAACCTACGCGAAGAGTCTCCATGAGATAAAGTTCACCAACTCTTTTAATTTTTCTTTAAAACAAAAGGTTTTTCCAAACCCGATACCCATCCCGTAGGAGAAAAAAGGGACTCGGACCCAGACCCGCCCGCCTCTTTTTTTGCCCCGTCCCGCTCCGCATTAAAACCCAGCGGGTCTAACCCAATTTGGACCTGTCAACCCACTTTTCTTTAATTTTAATTTTTTTAATTGAATTATTATTTAGTATATATACATACATGCATATATATTAAATGAAATATATATAATATATGTAAGTACATATTTAATTATATATTATATATATAACATATATAACGATGGAATTTGGGTCATGTTATCATGTTAAAGATGATGGACTTTAACTTAATTCAACCTCAAACACTTAACATACCCCCAACACACCCATGATGAAACAATTGGAGTTTGAAGATATTTAATGGATGACTCAACTATGGGAACGTGCAACCCAACTATAAAAAGTTCAACACATAAACGATTATGTGTTGGAATTCTCATAGTTGGACCACCCGTTCTCATAGTTGGGCCACTCATGAAATATCTTCATCTTCCAGTCGTTTCATTCATGAGCGTGTGAAAGTGTGTTGAGATGTTCCACATCAGTTAGATAATTCCTAGCTAGGAGTTTCTTTTATAGAAAGGACAACTTTTGTCCTTGAGATAGTAGAGATGGAGTTAGGTCAAAGTTCAAAATTTTAAAATATAAATGTTTTTTTTTTTTTTTTTAATAACGAGAAGAGCTTGACTACGTTCACATATATTTCTGGAATTAAAATATCAAATTTGGGATGATATTTCTAAGGTTTGAAATCCTGTTACAACATACCCTTCATTAGCTTTTGAAAAAATAAAATAAAAAGCCGGTGCTTTTTTTTTTTTCTTTTGGTGCTTTTTTTTTTTCGAGCACTGTTACTGTATATGGTTGTTCAAAAGGAAAATCTTATAAGATGTGTCACTAGATTTTTGTGGGGTATTGATAGAAACATTACAACTTAAATATTAAATTATTTTTGTATCAATATGAAGACAACTTTGTATGTGGTCACTATAATTTTACTCTTTTTTAGCAATTTTATTATATCTATATTGCTTACAATGTCTACTTTGTAATTCACTTCTCGCTTTCTTCCGTACCTGTCTTCTCACAGATATACCTGTCTTCTCACAGATATTAGAGTAACTTATATATCAGTCTTAAATTGAAGGGAAAAAAAAAAGGAAGTTTTCTTTTGAGACTGGTGGATAGATTTATATTTGTAAACGGTTCGATCGTATATATCATTAATAATAATTATTTTGATATAAAAATTAATATTTTTTTATTAGACAGGTTGTATCAGATCTCTGTAACGTAAAATCTAAAAACCGACGAGTAAAACTGTCTAATTAGAGTTTTGTAAATATAATTTACGACGAAAAATTATCGAGTTTTACCCGTTAAAAAATTAGATATTTTTTTAAAGGAATGAAATGGGATTTTCGGTACAAATTCAATATATAGGCAAATGAGTTTCTAGATAATATTTTTATTTCATCGGTTTTTCAAATATTAATTTTTGTAAAACAAGGTGGTGAGTAATTTGTCCATTATGTTATTTTATGTTAATTTGTTATCAACCCAACACATTTATTACTCTAGGGAACATTTTGTCCATATTTGGTTATGGCTCACTTACCAACATAGATAAAATTGCCGAAAAATTTTACGGGCATCCACACATTTCCTAACACTTTATGTGGAGTCAGATTGACATTTCTACTCAATTTACGCCTTATAAAAAAAATTTCCCCTTCCCCAATAATACAAATTAGAATAGATTTCTTGTTAGATGGTTTTACGTTTATTTATCTATGAGATGAGTTAACCTGTTCATAATTAGAGGTATTAAAACGGGCTAGCAGTGCGGATCGGCCCACAATCCGTCGCAACCCACCAATAGGCGGGGCGGGACGGGCCGACCCACCTTTTAGACGGATTGAGAAAACATCAACCCAACTCATCTATTTTAGGTGGCGGGGCGGCCCAACCTGGCGGGTTCACGTGTAAATTGGCGGGTTTTTGCGGGCCAACCTGCAACCCACAACAACCCATCTTTTGGCGGGACGGTGCGGACCTGCCCACCTTTTAGACGGGTTAAAAAATTGTCAACACAACCCTCCAATTTTGTATAACGGGGCGGGCCAACCCATATTTTTTATGAGTAACACAAATAAGAGATCCGTCTCACAAATTTAACCCATGAAAACGTCTCACATAAATTTTTTTCTACAAATTATTCCACGGTTGTTTATCAAAATCTATAAGGTCTAATTATTCTGAAAAATAATTACATTTCAACCCATGTCACGTATAATAACTTATACGAATTGAACGTGTATTGTTGTCTAACAAAAGCCGGAAGTTCCCGGATTTTCTCTTAACTTGTATTTGACGGATCAATTTTTTAAAATTACACAAAAGCTCGAACACCAAATCTCTATGAGTCTCCAATGCTTTGAGATATTTATTTCTTGGCCATAATTATATAACGCACAATAATATTTATTATTTTCAAGATGAATTATATATATATATATATATATATATATAAATCCAGCTCACTAATTTGTAAAAATATCTATGTAAATATTGGAGAGATGGATACGTACATTTATTATATATTGTTCGGTGTAGATGGGATTGAGGGAGACGTATTTTAGTGTAAATATAATGAGTAGCTAGCATTGTTTGGAGGGGGTCCCGAGTGTGTTGACCATTAATGACTCCACCCTCTCTAGCTCTTATATATTCTTTTCCTTCTTCCTGTCCACAAAATTATACAGGGCATCGTCTTCCCTTGCGGCCCGCCGACACAGCCCTTGATTATTTATCACGGCCCCCTTCCTTTGACTACACATAATACACACACGTGTTTTTGCAATTTCGATTTTAGTTATATATAAATTTTGATTTTTGACAATCTTAATTTTTTTTTATTAAAATGCTGATATAACAATGTTGTATATATTAATGTAATATGAGCGAAATGAGCTTCTAATTCATGTGGGATGAGATCTTTTTCGGGGTCAATCCTTTTAATCATAGATTGATTTGTTTTTGTTCTTTTTGACATTTTGGACGAACTGTTGAATTTCGTCGGTGCTAGTTCAAGCTTAATTTTGCTTAATCATTATACGTTTAATTCTGTTTTCTAAACATGTTACGGTGATAAGTATTGTATGTTACTTTTCTCATTTTGAAGGTAATTTTCTTTAATTTTAAATGCAGCATTATTGGTATGTGTGTGTACTGTTATGACGTCATTACTATTATTGCATAAGTAACGACCATGTCCATGTCTATAGTTTGACAATCATTATTTAATTAATTGTTTTATTTATTTTACTACAAAACTCACCAAATATATTTTTATTTTTTGGAAAAGTCCTTGGTTGACAAATAACATGTGATGATATAGTAGCAGACAAAGAATATCTTCGAAAATTGTTTACACACCAGCTTTTTTGCTTACTGGCTAATGTTGAAATCATTATCGCCTAATTGTTTTATCCTCTGTGATAATATTTAATACTGTGCATGCATAATCCCTTTTAATAAAAAGCCTATACGGCAATCATTTTTGTCGCGTTATATATTTTGTCACCATAGATATATGGTCCGCTGAATATTTTTTAGGTACTTAGAAACCTCTAAAATTGATTTCAAAAAAAAAAAAAAAAAAAACCTCTAAAATTAATTCAGAGATTTAATTGTGTCGATAGGACTTCACGACAATCAAATCTGGTTCGAAACTGTTTGATTTGATGTCAAATTTATGGAATTCAAATTGAAAACCAACGTGTATGAATATCAAAGACAAATCGATCACCAATGACGAATAAATATTCGATGATGCACACAAAATCTTGAATATTTTCTGAACAAAGCTCATAAGTTATAAGTAGGGTTGAGATACAGAACCAAAATATCGATTATTTGGGATACCGTACCAAATTTTTTTGATATATAGACATTTTTTTGTACATCGAATTTTTTTTGGTATTTATACGGTATGAGTATGAATATTTTTTATACAAAAATTTCGAAATTTCGATATCGATACCAATATAAATTTTTTTCTTACCAATATTTTTTATACGGTATATCGAAAATCTACTCTAAACATAAAGTAGTTTGAATTCGGATTTAGTTTTTAATTTAAGCCGAATTTGAGTCCAAATCATTTTTTTTTCCGAATATCGCGTCGAGATTCGAGTCAACCAATAACCATCCGGTCCATTGTGACCGCAAACATTACTCAATTCAATTCAAACAACTAAACGCCAATTGAGTTTTTCTCAACACTTTGATTCTCAAATAGAAAAGCAAATTTTACTCTGCACATGCATTCGATTTTCTTATGCTCATGGAGAGGCCATTAAACTTTAGGTTAATTGCATAATTATCAATCTGAAATCACGAGATTATTAGAAAGCTACGTATAACTGTTAACTTTATTGATTTTCAAATTTTGAGCACAAACAACTTCTGAAAACATACATGTACGAACAAGTGAGTGAATTTTGAAAACGTAAAGAGTTAATAAATCATTTTTTTTTGCGATCTCGAAACTTTACGAAAATAGCATATGCAATTAAGAAAAACTCGAATTTGAGATATTTTCTATTTAGAATCAAATCTGTAAGAGAACATCGATTTTTAAACGTAAAAAAAAGACGGTTTTATCTCGTACAATATTCGGGAACTATCCAGAGTGCTCTCGATCCTTTTGTCCCGCATTGAAATGATGTAATTTGAAAAAAAAAGTATCGTAAATGATGTTGTCTGTCGCAGAAAGAGAGGACACCCGCAATCAGTGGTTACCTTTCCAAACCAATTGGCCTCTTCTTAATTCCTTAGTTGTTAATTGTGTGTTCACTCAATTCTTTTTTTATTTTTACTATCCAACAAAATACCTTGACTATATATGTTTTAAAGTTTAAAATTATACGTCTGACCAAAGTTTTAATTTTTGTTTAATTAATCTTGTTTCAATTTAGCTGAAAACAACACAAACTTGCAAATGCATGTTACCTATATAGTCTGTCACTAAAATATATTGAAGGGTTTGTTTTATTACTTTATATGCATATCACAAGTGAATCGATCAATTTATAATATAATATAATTACTTTGGTTTCCAAAAACGTGATTTACCTACTATCATATTTTTTTTTACTTAAAAAGGAAAAAGAAATATATTATCACAAGTCCATCGCATAAGTTTCATAAAGAAAATAATAATTATCAAACCCACTTCAGTTTGAATGTTGCTCAGCCTTCCAATATAACAAAATCAAAGTGCCTTTTCAATTTGAATACATATATAGTGCCCGGGGAGAGACCTTTTAATTTTTAAATTGATTTGAAACGAATAGTTGTCCTTAAAAAAGGATATCTTCTTTTTAATACATAACGATTTCCAAAAATAAAAAAGAAAAAAGAAAAAAGAAAAAAATGAAAAAGAAAGAAAGAAAGGAAGGAAGGAAGGAAGGAAGGAAGGAAGGAAGGAAAATTCAATCACTGAGATGTACATTTAAAATGATTAATTTAACCAATAGACACCTCTAGGTAATAGAACAAGTACTTTATTTTATGTTTTTGAGATTTTGCACATGTATTTAGTAGCCCTAATTCTATCGAATTACCGAAGAAAAGATTTGTAAGAATGAGTTATTAATGTAATTCTCTTTTCTAGTATATGGTTTTATTATAGTGAAAATCCGAAGCAGACATATATATAATATATTTCTCACATTAGAGTTGACAAGAGTAAATACTATGTTTTCTTGTATTTTTATTTTCCCTTAATTTTTGCATAATTGAATGGCATAAATAGCCCTTGAGGATATATATTGGCATGTATATTGTGAAACAGTTTCATGGATATTTATTAATTCATGAGACTGGTATTCGACCCGATCTCTATATATATAGAGTGAAAAATAATATTTTTGGCATAAAAAATAACACAAAAACTCTTGTGGAACGGTTTTACAAGTCAATTTTGTGAGACATAATTGGATCATCTATTAAAAATATTATTTTTTATGTCAAATTATTATTTTTTAGTATAATTAAACATGAGCAATGTTGACCGATCTCACAGATAAAAGATTCGTGAGAGATCGTCTCATAAAAAATGTACTTAAAAAATAATAACTTTCATGAATCGAATCGAATAAAATACTCATCTCATAAAATCGACTATTTGAGTCATACCCACAAAAATTTTGTGTGAGTTATTATATATGTGATAAATATCTAACAATTGGGCCAAAAAAAACCTGTACAATTGCATGAAGGACCATTTATGTCTCTTTTAATCATTTTCATGCAACATATCACAATTTTACAATATCATGAGAAGTAATAACACATTACACGTTACATCCTCTTTGTTGCAAATAATGGGCTTATTTCTTACATTGCTAATTGATATTTTCATTTACTTCTTTGATAAAAAAAAAATTGGTTTTGATATTTTTATGTAACTATATGTGTAGTTTGGAAGTATTATGGAAGTGAAGAAACATAAAATATATGGGTTTTTTTTTTTGGCATTGCGTGATGACATGTTATTGTTAAATTTCGATATGTAATAGGTAAATATTAGGGTTAATATAATTTGTGAATCATGATAGCTAGTTAAACATTAGACTCACGTGAGAAGATACTGATATGGAAAATCGAGCTTATTGACCATTGTTGAGGAATTAATCCACACAATTCACTAACCCGACTTCAATTTGGAAACCTCAAAGTATGCTTCTTGTGTGTGCATAAGCAGATATGCTAGATCTCAAGCATAGGACCCTATTTAACGTAACATTTACATGACAATAATGAGTTAAATCAACAATAAATAACGAATCTCTATATTAAACTTTCATGACAATCAAAATTATTTAATTAATTTGGAAGGTATAATTTTAATACCCTCCACCACCAAACCTCCCAACTGCCACAAATTATTTAATCAGATAATAATAAAATATTTACACTACATCATCTAAAACAACACGAAAAAAATAATAATTTAAAAATAACCCAAGAAAAAAAAAATTACCAATAAGAAAAGACAAAAAAAAAATTACTTGAGACGAACATGAAGAAACTCAAACCAAAGTTGCTTGAAAACATTGATGATGAGTTCGTGATACTCATCAGAATTCAACGACAGATAACAAGCCAGAAGCTCTTCCAAATCCCGGGAATCTCTGATGTTGTTTTCCACGATCATCTCCACCATCGATTCTCTGAAGTCCCTCCGAGGATCTTTGGAAGATTTCACCACCGCGAAACTTTCCGCCACGCTTCGCCGTGAAGTACCCGAGCTTGGATTCGAACTTACGGCGGTGTTGATCTTATTCCTAGCTTGAATCCGAAGGTTCCCGATTCTTGGAGAGTACGTGCGGAGCCTGAGGCCTGGAGACAATGCTTTCGGCGAATGTCGCTTGACGGGGCTCGTGATTGATTTCTTGTTTTGATGATGATCTTTGCTGCTACTAGTGGTGGTACTGGCAGTGCTTGAGAAGTCCTCTTTCATCACCTTAACAGACAGGGACAGGGACCCGTGAGCATTTCTCTCGGAAAAGGGTCCTGGAATCTTGGTCGGCTCTTGTAATTTCTTGGTAATGATTGGAGGGAGACGATCGTGCTCGGACACTGTGTCGTTGTCGATGCTGCCTATACAGGAAGTGGAACAAGAAAGCATGCCGTCAAAAGTGTCGGGAGTCAGGCCGCGATCCGAGCCATATTCCGGGGAGATGGAATCGTAATCAGAGGATGAGGTTTGATCAAGATCACGGCGGCTCGGGGACTCCCTCGGCGGCTTAGTCCAGGCGGATTCTACGGAGGCCCGGCAGCTTGAATCTGCGGAAACAGAGGAAGTAAAGAGCCTCTGCTGCGGTCTATTCCTTTTGGTGCTTCTTCTTCTTCTCCTGGATGATCTTCTCGGGGATTCCACGGGAGAGCAAAGTTTGTCGGAAATTCTTGGCTTGAGAGGTGAATTGGAGCTTAGATTAAGGTCCCTCGTGAAATGGTAGGATTTTCTTTGGTCAGAAAGAGTGTTTTTGGGCTCTGCAACTGCAACTGGGAGAGATGACGGTGAAGAAGAAGATGATTTGTGCTGATTTTTTCTTGTTTTGTTGGTCTCCTTGAGCTTGTAAAACCAGGATTTTGGTATCAAATCAGACAATCTGAACCTGTGATTTCCCATAATTTAGAGAAATCTTTGAATGGAATGTGAGAATTGGAGACGAGGCTGACTCTGCTTCTGTGAGGGGAGGATGTGCGTTCGATTAAATAGGAAGGTGGGGCGATTGATGGGCCCAAAGCAAAGAAAACGGTGCCACAAAACAAATGCCAAATTGTGATTATAAAATATAATTTTTTTTTTTTTTGACGTGGGAACCTGCAGCCGCTATATTTGGTGCGCACTGGATATATTTTCGGACTAACGCAATATCCTGCAAGTCAGGTAAATCACATTAGACAAGTCTTGTGTGACATGCTAGTCCAAAAATGTGTTGGTAGGAGAATCGAACTCCTTACCTCTGACCAAGAGTTCACCTATTCCACCAACTGGACATCCCTTAGGGATTTAAAATAATATTTTTGTCAGTATTACGATAGTGCTTGTAAGAGTTTATAAAAAAAAATGAAAAGTATATCTTTAAAAGCTCTCTCAAACACTACTTAAATATTTCAATCACATGTCTTATTCTCCATCAATATCTTAAAATTGTTCTTATAAGCTGAATCAACGTCGAGTTCATGTTAGAATAAGAGCAGTAGTGTAATATATGAACATATTTAAATTGAACTATTGAATGTAGTGGTCACATTGCCACGATGATGATCATACGTCTGTAGCTATTGCACCTATTTTTGATTAATTAGATTAGAGAATCAAAAGCTAAAGAAATTATGGGGCGAAAATCGATTTTCTTTCCGATCAATAATTTAGCTATCGTACCAATAATATACTAATTTGAAAAAATATGATGGAGAAATCGGATGATTAATGAATGTGTCGGCCATCCATTTAATTCTCGTCTCTTGCGGGCTTTTGCAAATCATATAGTATTAATTATAGAAACTTTTCTGCCAAAAAGTGAATGGATAGGATTAATCAGATAATTGAGGGCTGATGCGATGTGGTTATCAATAAATAGTGAGAATGAGTGTCATTTTGTATAATTCCTCCACCTTGCCTTGGAAAATGAAATGCAAGTATAAAAGTATTATCATGAATTTAATGTCTAAAAGATTTGGAATTAACGGCAAAAATTAATATTTGTAGGTAAAATCTTGTCTGGTTGAACGTGAGCAACTTTTCTTACTCACACATGCATGGAATATTTTACTCTAAATTTGGGTGAAACTGATACGCAACGATACAATTTAAAATTTTTGTTTTCGGTGGTCATACATCGCTTTCAAAACAATTCGTATGAATAATAATTTTAAAAAAAAACATATACATTTGATATATGTAGAAGAGATTTATGTTTCACAAAATAATGTGGTGGATGGGCCATGTCAACTTGTCTTGCATCAGACCACAACTATAGTTTATTTAAACCCATCTTAAAAACATATACTACATGTATACAAAAAGGATTCCAAGGTTTTAAGATAACACAATTCTTTCATTTGGAGCTAAAGAAGTATTCTGATTTATGACTATCAGAAGTATTCTGATTTATGACTATATATCTAGGCACCAACCTCAACTGGCATTATGCCCTGGGCGGTGGCTGCTGGCTGCTGCGTCTGTGGCCTTTGTCATTGGCATGAAACCAGGTGGTGCGTTGGTTGTTCGAATCCTAGGCTTCAGGGAATGGGATCATGACCGGTAGAGACCAGGATCACAGTGGAGGAGCGGCGACGTGGAGAATAGGTGGGCGGGGGGGGGGGGGGGGGGTGTGGGTGAAGGCGAGGGAAGGGTAATGGTGACAGTCACAGAAGAGTGCCTCTATTATATCAACCAACAACTAAGTTGGGTTTGATCACACATCCCACCATACTGGAGGATTTAGGTATTGATGCGTATTGAAATAACAAAATATTTATCTCATTACAACGAAACAACTATGTTCTCCGAGGTGACAAAGATTCTAGATATGATTAAACATCACATAAACATCACTCCAACAAAAGCAAACTATGTATTAGTAGTAATAACAAGCCAAGATTCATGTCCTTGCCAACATATTTATTAAGGCGTGTGGTACTGCAACTACGGGACTTGGGATGGCTGTGGCTCTGATAGCTCTAGTTGCCCATCGGCGTGAGGCTTGTCGCCCTGCCACGTCCAAACAATGTCTTTCAGGGATGGCCTGACTTCCTGCTTCATCATCTTCTGAAACTCCAAGGTGTCTCCGCTGGCTTTCTTCATCTCAACTAGATGAAAATCTGGTGCAATCTCAAAAATTTCTGCGTCAACAGACAGCACCCCTTTTCTTCCGGATTTGGATCCTTCAAATTTCAGCAATCCTCCATCCTTCTTCATGATCTTAAGCTTCAGCCGCTTCGCCAAATCCTCCATCTTCGATATGATGTTCTTGGCTGGTTGATTGGACGTAAACTTGAATTCTCTTTTGTCATCATTTTCCTCAAATAAGCCCGACAAATCAAAGCCAGCTGAAAGGGAGATTATATCGAAGGCATTCAAGGAATTGAGCCTAGAAATATCTGCCTTGGATGTTGTATCAGCATCAATAGCTGCTTCCTTATCAGTTTCTATATTGTTGTTCTTGCAGTATGCATCAGCCCTCGGGATCTTGGATTGGAATCCTTTACGAAACCAAGAATTTTCCATGATCTTGGACATAGATATCCTGGTGTTTGGATCGGGATCCAGCATTTTGGAGATCAGCTTACGAACATCAGGAGAGATCCAGTTTGGAAACTTGAACTCGGCCTTTCCTATTTTTTTGTACATCTCCATCAGATTTGAATCATGGAAAGGTAGATATCCAGCCAACAGAACATATAAGATCACCCCACATGACCAGATATCTGCCTTGGATCCATCATACCCTCTCCTGTTAATAACTTCTGGAGCAACATAGGCAGGTGTCCCGCATGTTGTGTGAAGTAATCCATCCTGTCGCTTGGATTCTGCAAGGGCGCTCAATCCAAAGTCTGAAACCTTCAAGTTCCCGTTTTCATCCAAAAGAAGGTTCTCGGGTTTGAGATCCCGGTGATAAACACCTCTGCTATGGCAAAAATCTACAGCACTAATCAGCTGTTGAAAATATTTCCTTGCAGCGTCATCTTTCAGTTTCCCTTTGGCAACCTTATTAAAGAGTTCACCTCCTTTAACATACTCCATCACGAAAAATATTTTGGTTTTACTGGCCATTACCTCATAAAGCTGCACGATGTGAGGGTGATTAACAAGTCTCATCACAGAGATTTCACGCTTGATTTGATCGATCATCCCAGCCTTGTATACCTTCTCTTTGTCGACTATCTTCACCGCCACACTCATATTGGTTTTGAGGTTTCTTGCATGATAAACCTTGGCAAAGGTCCCTTGCCCCAGCAATTTCCCTACCTCGTACCGTTGCATCAACACACTTCCTTTATTTTCCATCGTCAGATATATCCTAATAAACTACAAATCACTACTTTAACAGCTAACACGGTTTCTGAGCTTGTAAGAGAAACAGTAAACTTTGAGATTGCAATCACTCAACCATCCTCACAAAGGTCGTGATACAAAATAATTTTTCCCCTCAAGTATCCACCAACTGTTTTGTTTTGACAGCAGAAGCAGTGAAGGCTACAAGTTATCTGCCCAATCGCATCAAGGATAAAGAAGCGGTGATCGAATTGTGTTTCGGCCTCGTCAAAATAAGAAGAAGACTGTCCAGCCCGCAAGCACATCTTTCAGCATTCCCTGGTTTTTGTTTGTACTAGAGAAAGCTGCTGGGATGAGGAGCTTTTAGGTATCAAACCTCAATCACAACAACCGGGGGATCGTTTGGTATTTCGAAATTAAATGGATGTAATACAAAACCTGAAACAAATCAGAAGAGTTACTAACAAGAACAGAACAAAACGACGTAATCGAGAAATCTTGATTTTGGGATTTCTATTCTTGATAAACACTCGAACGAAAACAGCCACTATCCTTATAATCAGTGCAAATTTACATCCAAACCATAACAGTAAATGGAGTGAAATGGGTAATTTTAACTCAAGAAAGAACAAAAACAAGTACAAACATATGAACAAAAAGCAATCTTGTTCTAAAGATACGATTCAAATAACCAGTAAGAAAACTCAATCGCAAAGCCCTCAAAACCTCAAAAAAATCACAGCTTTGAACAGGACAACAACTGCCTCAGCCAAATCAACATACCCTCTTAATTTCCCAGACAATTTCACATAAAAAATTAAGGCCGCCACCAATCATATTACGTACAAGGATGCAAAAACCCAGATTAAAGACAAGGAATAACACCTCAAATTCGTGTAAAAATCTCTTGAACACAGGAGAGAAACAGAAAAATAGAGAGGAGGGTCTTGTTTCTTGTTCTTGAAAATAGGAGATTCTTGTTTGTAGTTGTTACAATGTACCTTTTCGAAGGAAAAATCAATCTTTCAAGATTTGAAACGTTTGCCAAAATTTATAAACCTGTGCTATGATCGTGGCGAAAGGCTTTGCAAGGTGCAACGTCGTAAACCACAGCCCTTTGTGACACCGACTCTGTTTTTCACAGCTAATCAATTTTACCTGCTTTCACATTTTAATTTTAATAATTTTAAAAAAATCTGATACGCAATGTGGCAACAAATCAATTTATAATATAATGTTATTTATGTTATAAATATATTATTATTATAGATGATTATCTTATTTAATATATGATCAAGATAAATATGTAAAGATAATATTTGTATAAATTTGTATCTTGTAATTTTTCCCTATAAATAGGGGTTATTGGTTTCAATGAAATTTGCACCTGAGTATTGACTCATATGAATTCTCTCTTCTCTCATGAATTCTCTCTATTATATTCATCTCTTATCGTTTTATTGATGCTATTGGAATAGCACAACGTGTTGTCAATACTCAAATTTATGAGAGATATTCATTGGTACTCTAGAAGTAGCATAAAAAGATATTCATTGGTGTTCTACAAGTAGCACAATGAAAACAATTGATATATTGGTGCTCATGAAATATCATGAATATGTTGATGGCTATAAAGTAGCACAACATGATTTTATATTGAGAATTTGAAAAAATTCATGATCATGATATAATATATTGAGATGATTTTATATTGAGAATTTGAAAAAATTCATGATCATGATATAATATATTGAGAATTTTGAGAGATTCCTGATTAAAATTTTGATATATCGAAAGATATTCATGAATTCATGATATAATATATTGAATATTGAGACATTCAAGATTAAGATCTAATATAAGATCAAATATATTGAGAATCTAAAGAGATTCTTAGTTATAATATAATATATTGAGAATCTGAATATATTCATGATAAAAATATGATATATGATTTCGTATATCAAGAAACTGAAGAAATCATGATTGATATCTGATATGATATCCAAGATTTATAAATATCATTGAAAAAATAGATCTCATGTCAAAGTGTATCAATATTGAAATATTGATAAAAAGATGCAATATTTGATAATATTGATGAAGAATATTAATATAAGATCCAAGATTTGAAAATATTCTCGAAGAATATAATTTAATGCCCTTTTGGTTGTTGAGAATCTTATGAATTAAGAAATTTAGTACAATTTCTCAATAAATATCGATATATGATCTAAAATTGTCAATATCCATAAGAAAATATTATTAAATATATATGTGAGATATATATCAAAAGATATTGACTTGATATCGATTCATATCATATATTTGTTTTTAATGCTCTAGAAGAAGCATGCTATATTATTTGTCACTATTTTTATGAATAGCGACTTGATGTTCAATGATGAACTGCATAGGCTATTGATTGAAAATTATGAATGTGCGGTAGTAAGATCGCAACACTATCAACCGGAAAAGAAAAATAAATGTTAAACCCACTGAATTGGACCATCATCTATATTGGGCAACGACGATGATGGATTGATGGTAGCCTATGCATGATGATGTCAATGAGTTGATTTATGACTAACTTCAAGTCATTTTATTTATTAATTGAACTAATTTATTTTTGGTAAATTAATTTTATATTTGTTAAAACTAAATTATGGAAAACTCTAGCATGTGTTGATTCACATAAATTATTTTGATGATATAAAAATAAGAACTAAAAATTTTGTGAATCTATTCTATTAGTCAATATATTGCATGAGATATTGATTATGCAATTTGGTGATAAATTTTTTGACTTGAGAATTTTTATATTTTAAGGATATATTGGGTTGTTAAATTTTTATTTAATAAAATTTGATTATGGATTTTAAATTCATCAATTTTGAATGTGGATATAAATTTTGAATTTTTTCAATCATTTGATTAATCTATCATTTTTTAAATAAATGAAAGAGTATTTTTATCACATGTTATTATCTTACATGTAGGAACATAAATTTAATGTGAGATGATATTTGTTATAGATTGAATGTCATTGTTGAAGGTAAAAGATCTACTTGGTGTATACAAGAATTTTAAAAGGTACGCTCGATTTCACAATTTCAATTATTTTAATATAATATATTATTTATATTATTTTGTTCAAGGAAAGACAATTATGACAATTGTCTAATTAATGTGGTCCATTCTTTTAAGTGGATGTGACAGTGCCAATGAACACAGTTGATACACTGTAGTTTAATTTTTCAAGGAAGAATATGTGTAAGGCCCGAGATTATTTAATTTAATCCGAGAATATTTAATTTGGGAATATTTAGAGTTTAGAATTAAATTCTAATATTCTTAAATGAATAAGGATTGAAATTGAATTAAATCGCTTTTCCGGGGACTGAATTGCAAATAGCTGAAAATTCAGGGACTAAACAGCAAATTAGCTTATATATATATCTTATTATTCAGCACAATTCACGTTGTCAATCAGAAAGAAAGGAAAAGAAACAGAGGAAATCAATCAAACCCTTCCAACCTCCATTGTCGTCCGCAAAAGCTTCGATAACTTGCGCTCCGGTTGTCAGAAATTCCAGATAAATATATATCTGCGATCACAGCTCCGAGACCTTCGATTTGGTACATGTTTTATTCACATATCTCAGATTTTATTTTTATGTGAAAGATGGAAAATTATGATTTTATCATATATGCGTATATCAGCTGTACCGATCGTGTATTCGCATACGGTTCGGAAAAAGACTGTCGTTCGGATTTTATATGAATTTGGGAAGAATAATTCGAACACTACCATGTTTGATTGATACTGATTTTTATGGTAATGAGATGATAGGTTAGAGATTATAAGTTATCTGGATTGTTGGATTGATTTGGATATTGTTTGGATTGCCGGTTTTAGCCGTTATGCCGTCGATTTGCAAAATGTCAAGACTTTGATATTGTTGATTGAACGAAGCATGGTTTGAATGGAATCTGATCTTGTTAGTTATTCGATATGTAATTTATCAGCTTTCTATCGAAGTTGCCGAACTCGAGATCTCCGAGTCAAACCGAGAAGGATTTGAAGCAAGGTTTGCTAGCATTTGCACTTGAGATTGAGTTGAGAAGTGGAGCAACCTTTTGATATGAATTTTCATTGATGTACTTGCAGATTTGAAGTACTTTCAGACGTGACGTAGAAAGGTATAAATGACAGCAAATCCAGACGGGATAGAACGCTTGAAATAGCTTTCATTTCAAGTATTCCCATGTCAATCACATACTTGTTTCTTTATATTTCTTATGTGATTATTTGTTTGTATTGCTTTGTTTGCTTATATGCTTAGTTGTTCAAGATGTGTTTTATAGCTTTTAATGCATACAGCTTATGTTGCATTCATCTTGAACTCCAGCCTTAATAGCACAGAGGGCAGCCATCGCCTAGAGTGCAGATGACGTTTGGAGAGCTGTAGTGAGTGGCATGGAATATAGATTTATTTCTAGAGTCAGCTTGACTCATGACACAGAATATGGATTTATGTTCAGAGCCAGAAGACTCACTATAGTTGTACCAAAGTCAGAGGACTAAAATACTTGATGCCGCCTCGAATGGGAGTATCGGTGGTTTGATAGTTATTTTATTCCTCGGGATCCCAAAGAACTAAGTTTTATTGATATCAGCTTGATAGCCTTCCTTTGTCATTTGCATTGCATTCACGTTTATTATCTTGCGTTTAAAGTTGTTTATACTGGGATTTTATTCTCACCGGAGTTATCCGGCTATTGCTTTGTTTTGTATGTGTGCATGACAATAGGTGGGGCAGGAGCTAGTCAGAAAAGACAAGGATAGCTCGAGATAGAGGCATAGCAAGTGAGGACACGGGCTTAAGTAGCACGACTTGTACTTTATGTTGTTGAACCATGCTAGAAGTGATACAAGAACTTTGTATATTATGGCTTGAATACATGCTAGTTTATGTTTATTATGTTTAGAAGCTTGTAAGACGTTATAAGATAGCATGTATTTGATTTTGTAGCATGTATAAAAGATTATGACTTGTTTATCCATTTTTTTGGCAGCAGATTCTTGATAGCATATTCCCCGATCGAGCGAGACCCTGCCTTTTAAAACAAAATTTTTTTTTTTAGCTCTTGTTTCTTTAATTCTTTTAAGTACTTGTTTAATTGTTAATTACAATAAATTGTCCTAAGATAAGATTAGCAACCCGGGTCCCCACAATAGGTGGTATCAGAGCATAAGTTTCTGGATTTCGATAGAAGTTGATGAGCGGGGTAGTTTGAGTCTGTCTGATTGTTTAATATTGCATGAGAGTACATGTTATATCTGATTATGTGCATTATCTGCTAGCATGCTTTATATATAGCACTAATTATGTGATTGCATGATTATTTGCTTTTATTGCTACTGCATGCTATATATATGCAATTGTATTCCAGAATATCCTTAGTCAGAACCTGAATTCTCATGAGAATGCATGAGAATGCTTATCAGAGAAGGATGGAATAAATTTCTGCATATTATATTGTTTATGCACTAATCTGTTTGACAATCAGATATGTCTCCCCGTAAAGCACCGGTCATTAGACAGCCATTAGTGGTTCCTCCAGCTGAACCACCGCCAATTGTTGAAACTCAGAATGCACAGGGTAGTACATCTACTGACCCGTTGGATCCTACTGCTACTCCAATGGAGACTTTGTTAAAGCGATTTCAGTCATTCAAACCGCCAAAACTGAAAGGAACAGAAAACTCAGTTGATTGTGAAAATTGGCTTGAAGATATAGAACAACTATTTGAATCACTTGACTATACAGATGATCGTCGTATCCGACTGGTAATACATCAACTTCATGAAGTTGCCAAAAGTTGGTGGATTACTACCAAACGGGCATTGGAACAACGAGGTACGATTATCACCTGGACTGTATTTAAAACTGAGTTCTATCAACGTTTCTTTCCAGTCTCCTACAGGAAGGATAAGGGTGCTGAATTTGCCAATCTAAGGCAAGGTAATTTGAATATCGAGGAATATGTGGCCAAATTTTCAAGTCTTTTGAAGTTTGCACCACATATAGCAGCTACTGATGAAGCAATGGCGGATCAGTTTATCAATGGCCTTAATCCAGAGGTGTTTACCTTGGTGAACAGTGGACGACCAAATACTTTTGCTGATGCCTTGAACAAAGCTAAGGGAGCCGAAGCAGGTATTTTGCGACAAAGAGGAACACCGTTCATTCCACAGCCATTTCCCCAGCCTGTATCAGCTTTCATTCCACAGAATCCGCCACAGTTTCAGCAAACATCTCCCAGATTTGAGGGAGGAAGCAGTGGCAGAAAGGATTCTAGATTCAGGCCAAAGGGAAAGCAATTTAAGAAGCCAGGTAGTAGTTCTTCAAGTTCTAGTGGACAGAGACAGTTTGGGGCAGGTCAGAGAACTGGTGAATCAGGAGCATTCTGTTTTAAGTGTGGTGGAAAACATTCAAGTGATCAGTGCAAGGGTGTGACAGGTAATTGCAATATTTGTCGTCAACCTGGTCACTATGCCAAGGTATGTCCTCAAAGAGCTATAGGTGAAAGTTCTTCTCGACCAATACCTCAGGCCGAAAGGCAATCAGTGCAGTCATTTCAGCCTCAGCAACCTCAGCAACAGACCAGAGGAGGAGGAAGCCAAACTGTGACTCAACCTCCTAGACAACAGGCTCGAGTTTTTTCACTTACTGAGGAACAGGCACAGGCGGCACCTGACGATGTCATAGCAGGTAACTGCTTTATTTATGGTTATCCTGCCTATGTTTTGATAGATACAGGTGCATCTCATACATTCATCTCTGAAAAATTTGTTATGATGCATTCTTTATCTTCTGAGCCATTGCCTACTGTTGTTTCTATTTCATCACCGTTGGGTGAAGGTATTATATCTGTTCGAATGATTCGAAATTGTGCGTTGCAATATGACGGGAATGTGATTAATATAGATTGTATAGTACTTGGATTATCAGATTTCGATTGTATTGTTGGTATCGACATGTTAACCAAGTACAGAGCAACTGTAGATTGTTTCCAGAAAGTGGTTCGATTTAGACCAGAAATGGCATCTGAATGGAAATTCTACGGTAAGGGTTCTCGAGCCAAGATTCCTTTGATATATGTGTTATCTATGACCCGTTTATTGCAGAGAGGGGCGAAAGGATTTTTGATTTATGCAGTCGATGTATTGAAATCCAGTCCAACAGTAACAGATATTCCAGTTGTGCATGAATTTGCTGATGTATTTCCTGATGAAATTCCTGGTTTACCTCCAGTACGAGATATAGATTTCAGTATTGATCTAATGCCAGGTACACAACCAATATCCAAGGCTCCTTACAGAATGGCACCTATTGAATTGAAGGAGTTGAAGGATCAATTGGAAGATTTGTTAGCCAAGGGGTACATTAGACCGAGTGTTTCACCTTGGGGTGCTCCGGTACTGTTTGTACGAAAAAAAGATGATTCCATGCGCTTATGCATTGATTATCGTCAATTGAACAAGGTAACCATCAAGAATAAATATCCACTGCCTAGAATAGATGATTTGTTTGATCAGCTACAGGGTTCAGCTATTTATTCGAAGATTGATTTGCGATCTGGATATCATCAACTGAGAGTACGAGATGAAGATATTCCTAAAACTGCTTTTAGAACAAGGTATGGACATTATGAATTTATCGTCATGCCTTTTGGTTTAACCAATGCTCCTGCAGTATTTATGGGATTGATGAATCGGGTATTTCAGAAATATTTGGATGACTTTGTCATTATTTTTATCGATGATATCTTGATCTATTCCAAGAATGTACATGAGCATGCTGAACATCTCCGACTCATTTTACAGACTTTGAGAAATGAGAAATTATATGCTAAGTTATCGAAATGTGAATTTTGGTTGCAGAAAGTTGTGTTTCTTGGGCATATTATTTCAGGTGATGGGATTTCAGTGGATTCAAGCAAGGTTGAGGCAGTATTGAATTGGCCTAGACCTACATCAGTACCAGAAATACGGAGTTTTATGGGCTTGGCAGGTTATTATAGACGTTTTATCAGAGATTTTTCCAGCATTGCGAAGCCTATTACGCAACTGACTCAGAAGAATAAGCCGTATGTCTGGACTGAAGCCTGTGAAACTAGTTTCTTGGAGTTGAAGAAAAGGCTTACAAGTGCACCTGTCTTGACGATTCCATCAGGTACAGGTGATTTTGTTGTATATTGTGATGCTTCTCACAAGGGTCTGGGTTGTGTGCTTATGCAGAGAGGTCATGTTATCGCTTATGCTTCGAGACAGTTAAAGCCACACGAGACTCGATATCCTATCCATGATCTGGAGCTTGCCGCTATTGTCTTTGCATTGAAGATATGACGACATTATCTTTATGGTGAGAAGTTTGAAATCTTTTCAGATCACAAAAGTTTGAAATATCTGTTTTCGCAATCAGAATTGAATATGAGACAGCGTAGATGGCTTGATTTATTGAAAGATTTCGATTGCGAGATTAAATATTATCCAGGAAAATCTAATGCAGCTGCGGACGCCTTAAGTAGAAAGGTATGTTCTTTATCCTTGTCTACGATAGGTGTATCTCAAATGGTGGAAGATTGTTGTCTTTCTGGATTAATATTTGCAACAGATATGCAACCTATCTGTGTTTGTGCTATACGAGCTGAGCCAGAACTTTTGATACGAATCAAAGAAGCACAGAAAGAGGATCAGAATATTCAGAATTCGATTGCTATGGTCAGATCTGGACATCAATCTGAATATCAGGTCAGTGCTGATAATGTGTTATATGTGAATAACAGACTTGTTGTTCCAGATGTTTCAGCTTTGAAACAACAAATCTTGAAAGAGGCTCACAGTAGTCGATTCAGTATTCATCCTGGTGGCAGAAAAATGTATAATGATTTGAAAATGCAGTATTGGTGGAAACAAATGAAGTCAGATGTGACTGAATTTGTAGCCAGATGTTTGAATTGCCAACAGGTAAAAGCAGAAAGAAAGAAACCAGGTGGTCTATTGCAGAGTCTATCAGTTCCAGAATGGAAATGGGATCACATTTTCATGGATTTCGTTACACAGCTACCACGTTCATCCAGAGGGTGCGATGCCATTTGGGTGATTATTGATCGTTTGACGAAATCAACATGTTTTATTCCGTACAGAATGACGTACAGACATGATCAGATGGCAGAAATCTACGTCAGAGAAGTGGTAAGATTACATGGTGTGCCTAAATCTATTGTTTCAGATCGAGACCCTAGATTTACATCACACTTTTGGCATAGCTTGCAACAAGCTCTTGGTACTCAATTGCATCTGAGTACAGCTTATCATCCTCAAACAGACGGACAGTCAGAGCGGACTATCCAAACACTTGAGGATATGTTGAGAGCTGTAGTACTAGATTTTGGTACTAGTTGGCAAGATTCATTACCACTTGCAGAATTCTCTTATAATAATAGCTATCAGACGAGCATTGAGATGGCTCCTTTTGAAGTATTGTACGGAAAGAAATGCAGATCACCGTTGTACTGGGATGATATCTCAGATGTTCCTGATGTTGGGCCTGATATGATCCGAGAAATGACAGAGAAAGTAAAGCTTATTCAGAAAAGAATGAAAACAGCTCAGGATAGACAAGCAAAGTATGCAAATATCAGACGACGACCTCTATCTGTTGATCAGGGAGACAGAGTTTTCTTGAAGATTTCTCCGTTTAGAGGTACGGTCAGATTTGGAAAGAGAGGAAAGTTATCTCCACGTTTTATCGGTCCATATGAGATTATCGAGAAGATAGGCGATCTTGCTTATCGACTTGCTCTTCCTCCATCTTTGTCTGGTATTCATGACGTATTCCATGTCTCTATGCTGCGGAAGTATCAGCCTGATCCTTCCCATATTCTTCAGCCTGATGAAGCTGAACTTGACGAGACTCTTAGTTATTTTGAGCAGCCTATTCAGATTCTTGATCGCAAAGACAAATAGCTCAGAAACAAAATAATTCAGCTAGTCAAAGTTCAGTGGAGTCGACATGGCATCGAAGAAGCGACTTGGGAGACTGAGTCAGACATGAGACAGAGATTTCCAGAGTTGTTTCATTGATGTGAGTTCTTATTTTGTTTTATGCTATTTCATTATCTTATGTGTATACAGATTGTCTATACAGCTTGCTTATGATTTCGAGGACGAACTCATGTCTTAGTGGGGGAGAAATGTAAGGCCCGGGATTATTTAATTTAATCCGAGAATATTTAATTTGGGAATATTTAGAGTTTAGAATTAAATTCTAATATTCTTAAATGAATAAGGATTGAAATTGAATTAAATCGCTTTTCCGGGGACTGAATTGCAAATAGCTGAAAATTCAGGGACTAAACAGCAAATTAGCTTATATATATCTTATTATTCAGCACAATTCACGTTGGCAATCAGAAAGAAAGGAAAAGAAACAGAGGAAATCAATCAAACCCTTCCAACCTCCATTGTCGTCCGCAAAAGCTTCGATAACTTGCGCTCCGGTTGTCAGAAATTCCAGATAAATATATATCTGCGATCACAGCTCCGAGACCTTCGATTTGGTACATGTTTTATTCACATATCTCAGATTTTATTTTTATGTGAAAGATGGAAAATTATGATTTTATCATATATGCGTATATCAGCTGTACCGATCGTGTATTCGCATACGGTTCGGAAAAAGACTGTCGTTCGGATTTTATATGAATTTGGGAAGAATAATTCGAACACTACCATGTTTGATTGATACTGATTTTTATGGTAATGAGATGATAGGTTAGAGATTATAAGTTATCTGGATTGTTGGATTGATTTGGATATTGTTTGGATTGCCGGTTTTAGCCGTTATGCCGTCGATTTGCAAAATGTCAAGACTTTGATATTGTTGATTGAACGAAGCATGGTTTGAATGGAATCTGATCTTGTTAGTTATTCGATATGTAATTTATCAGCTTTCTATCGAAGTTGCCGAACTCGAGATCTCCGAGTCAAACCGAGAAGGATTTGAAGCAAGGTTTGCTAGCATTTGCACTTGAGATTGAGTTGAGAAGTGGAGCAACCTTTTGATATGAATTTTCATTGATGTACTTGCAGATTTGAAGTACTTTCAGACGTGACGTAGAAAGGTATAAATGACAGCAAATCCAGACGGGATAGAACGCTTGAAATAGCTTTCATTTCAAGTATTCCCATGTCAATCACATACTTGTTTCTTTATATTTCTTATGTGATTATTTGTTTGTATTGCTTTGTTTGCTTATATGCTTAGTTGTTCAAGATGTGTTTTATAGCTTTTAATGCATACAGCTTATGTTGCATTCATCTTGAACTCCAGCCTTAATAGCACAGAGGGCAGCCATCGCCTAGAGTGCAGATGACGTTTGGAGAGCTGTAGTGAGTGGCATGGAATATAGATTTATTTCTAGAGTCAGCTTGACTCATGGCACAGAATATGGATTTATGTTCAGAGCCAGAAGACTCACTATAGTTGTACCAAAGTCAGAGGACTAAAATACTTGATGCCGCCTCGAATGGGAGTATCGGTGGTTTGATAGTTATTTTATTCCTCGGGATCCAAAGAACTAAGTTTTATTGATATCAGCTTGATAGCCTTCCTTTGCCATTTGCATTGCATTCACGTTTATTATCTTGCGTTTAAAGTTGTTTATACTGGGATTTTATTCTCACCGGAGTTATCCGGCTATTGCTTTGTTTTGTATGTGTGCATGGCAATAGGTGGGGCAGGAGCTAGTCAGAAAAGACAAGGATAGCTCGAGATAGAGGCATAGCAAGTGAGGACACGGGCTTAAGTAGCACGACTTGTACTTTATGTTGTTGAACCATGCTAGAAGTGATACAAGAACTTTGTATATTATGGCTTGAATACATGCTAGTTTATGTTTATTATGTTTAGAAGCTTGTAAGACGTTATAAGATAGCATGTATTTGATTTTGTAGCATGTATAAAAGATTATGACTTGTTTATCCATTTTTTTGGCAGCAGATTCTTGATAGCATATTCCCCGATCGAGCGAGACCCTGCCTTTTAAAACAAATTTTTTTTTTAGCTCTTGTTTCTTTAATTCTTTTAAGTACTTGTTTAATTGTTAATTACAATAAATTGCCCTAAGATAAGATTAGCAACCCGGGTCCCCACAATATGTCATCTCGTATGAAGCGAGATATGAATCATAAATTCGGCACAAAATATTGAGATATACGTCATAATCAAGTATTGTACTAAACGTACATCGGTATCTCGTATCACTATTGTACCTGAAGTACGTAAAAAGATTTATTGATATCTATAAAGCAAGATATAACAGTTTGTGGAGACCATTGATGTATATCCAAATCATATGTTTCATCGTATGTTGATTGAATGTTTGAAAGATCTATACGATCGCTTGATTGACGATGAAAAAAGATGATCTGCTTGATATTATAAAATAGTAATACACAATAATGATGTATATGTATTTTTGAATCTAGCAGATATTGATTTGGTTTAAATAGTATATTACAAATCAATATTTCTAAAAGAGCTAAAGAGCTCCAAAAGTATCATTGATACAAATACTTTCAGAGTTTGGCATAATGGATTGAATTGAGCATTTAAATTATATAAATAGTTGAAAAAATATTGATAGTGCACAAAGTTGTTAATGAACAAGCCAAAAGTTCCTGGATCGATAAATATGGATATTTTTGAATCAAAGATCCAGAAGATTTTATGAATTCTTATTGGCTTATCAAATTTGATATCACTATCATTAGCTCAAATTGTTAGAGAATCCCCATATTATCTGGAATGAATAAATAACGTGGACCCACGAAGCGCAACATGATGTTTGCGAAAATACGTATTGAGAAAATTTCTAGAATATGTAATCAAGAGAAGCTTGATCAAAAGAGGATATGCATATCAATTTCATGATTATAAATACATTGGTTTAGTTGATTTATTTTGCCTTCAATCAACTATTAAATCATGAGAATAAATGCGTCATATTTGGGAATATCTGAAGATATATTATAAATATTATGCCAAATGCTCATGTACTGAAAGTAAATGTTTGTGCGAGAAATGCACTACAATAAATCTCTTGAAGAAGTTGGAAATATGTTGGAAATATATTGAATCTTATGATCAATTATCTTGAGAAATGAGATTTTATGACGCGACATTCTCATTTATTATTCTTGTAAAACAATGTTTCCAACATTGAGGGGAGGAAATAGAAGCTACAAGAATATTTGAGATCGATCCCAATGAAATATAAAGTGAACATGATGTTCAAAGTTTAAATCTCAAATACATTATTTGATCTTGTGTATAAGATCGTTTAGCTTCATTTATGTTCATGTTGAATAATTTAAATCGTTTTTAGTGACGAAAAACCCCTTTAAAGAAAATGAGTGAATATCTCAATGTGAAAAGAACAATGGAGGCTGGTCGTTATGAAATAAATCAACGTCCTGCAGGACCATATTTTATATTATTTGCAAGTAAATGAAAAAGAACACTAGAAGCGTGAACGACCAATTATTTCAATGAATCCAATTTGGATTATGTTATTCATGAAGAATAACAAGTATATTAAAATATGAGATTTTTCAAATTATTTGGGATCAAAATGATATAATCATTCGTGTGTTTTGCTATTACGCAAAATGATGATTATTTTGAACTACAACTTGTTGAACTTTCAATAACAATGATATGTGGCAATATGAGCAAATATTAGCAAAGTTTCTCAAAGTATTTCAAGCGGATTATGAGAAAATATTTGCATTTATCGTGGATGCACTGATTCGATGGTGATACATATAGAAACATCATCGAAGGATTCGATGCTCAAAATATTGTTTTTGCCAACTTGAAGAAGAAGAAAAGATATTTGGTCTTGAAGTACCATGCCTATGTCAAAATCAGCATCTGAATCAATTTTTGGCAAATCAGTGCATAATATTGAAATATTAAGAGTTAATAATTGAAAGTGCTGTTTGCAAGAGGGGGAGCAATTAAAGTTGTACTATTTTTTCTTTGTCCATGATTTTTTTCACGTGGTTTTTCATAGCAAGGTTTTTAATGAGGCAATTAACAAGTATCGCGAGATGTTGTACTCTTTTTCCTTTATTAGGATTTTGTCCCATTGAATTTTTTCTGATAAGGTTTTAACGAGGCGCATCTATCGTCGGGAAGACATCCAAAGAAAGTATATGTTGTTGTACTCTTTTTCCTTCGTTCAGATTTTTTCTACGGGGTTTTACTATCAAGGTTTTAATGAGGCAGCATTTGAGTCCCGATGAAGTTTCCGAACATCAATCTTGCCAAATGGAGATTTTGAAAAATTGATTGTTTGTGCAAATAATCATCTAAGGGGGAGTGTTATAAATATATTATTATTATAGATGATTATCTTATTTAATATGTGATCAAGATATGTAAAGATAATATTTGTACAGATTTGTATCTTGAAATTTTTCCCTATAAATAGGGGTGATTGAGTTCAATGAAATTTGCACCTGAATATTGACTCATATAAATTCTCTCCTCTCTCATGAATTCTCTCTATTCATCTCTTTTATTCTTTTATGATTTATAACAATTTATTTATTTCTAACATGATAATAAATTATAACACGAGTTTTAAGAATAAAGAAATGTACTTTTAAAACTTTGATTACCGAACAATAAATTTGACTTAAAATAGTATTTTATTTAACTATCCATCTGGAGACACGTTTGTGAAGTTTATATGCATGTATTTATTTGAAGCGTTATTTTTTTAAAAAAAATTTACATTTTGAATGTGATAGTATGATAAAAGGTGTTTTTGAGATACACGATCGTTACCAAAAATATAAAAATGGTGTAGACTATATATTTATTATAAACATGTCTAATAGAGATAATTATTACAAGCTAACATATTTTTTTTTTCAAAATTAAAACTTGAGCAAGTAACAATATTTAAAAGCGTGTTCTAACTTCTAACTAAAGTATTTCACGCTCGAATTTTATATTTTTCTTAAAATTCCAATCAAACATATTTTTGTATTTTCTAATCCAAGAATTTTAAATCTGTCTGTTGGTAAACAATTCTTTAAATCAAAATAAGAGTTATAAGACATTTTAAAATGATTCAATTTCGATAGAAACGTTTAGAGTTTCATTGAATCATTTTACATGCATCTTCAAAGAATCATAACACGTTGCTTATATCTATGATTTTTTATTTGTTTAGTAATTATCTATACTATTTATATTATTATATTATAATAATTTCAACTCTTATATTAACCGTCCAAATTTTCTCTAACATCCTTATCTCTTTTTATCTCTATCTCATTTTTCAAATTTCATCATTTATAAATTCTTATTAAATTATCTACATAATTTTTTACAATTTCTCTATAATTTATATCAAAACTCTCATATTTTTCCACGGTGAAATTTTTTTATATTTTTAAAAATAATTAAATTATCGAGTACGTGAAAATCACGTGACACATTCGCTGGTTTATATAAAGTATAAATAGTTTTTCCCTGTTTAATTTTAAATTTTTAGCAAAAATAATTTTAATTTCTTGATATTTTTTTCCCTTCTCACCTCATCGTGGCACCAAATGGTCTGGAGCGCCCCAAATCCCATCGAAAACCAATATCTACAGAATGAATAAACATCACTGTCGGACAATATTTTTTCTGGAAACTACGATCAAATATTTTGTGAGACGGTTAAGATTAATTAATTTAGTTCACATTTACAATACAGATTATTAATATATTTGATAAAAAATAATATTTTTTAATCGATAACTCAAATAAGATATTTGTCTCAAAAAAATAACCCGTAATGCATAAAAAATTTGGTTGTTTGTGATTTTGTGTACCATTGACTCGTTAGTTTTATCAAGGCAAAAACAAAAACGAGAACTTAGATAATTTATTAGTTGGTGATTGGTGAACCACTTATATGACTTGGGGGAAAAAAGAAAAAGAAGATGTTAGAACTTCGATAAAATCTTAAATTAAAGTCTAAGTTGTGATGTTTAGCGAAAACGGCATTTCTTTCATATGCGTATAGAATAAGTTTTATTAAATGTCAAATAAGACAATATATCAAATTAAATATGACCCCGATTTTTATAACCGTCGGTGTCATTGATATTCGAGGATTCCAGAACTGAATCGCTTCGATTCAATTTGAATTGAAATTTATGACCAATTTAGATACATAAGTTGTAACTTAAAAAATAGCTGAAATAGTTCAGTTTTTTTAAGTGCTTTTATAAATATATATATAAAAAAACAGAAGCAGTTTTGACGTTTGGATAAATGTCAAAAATTGTTTTTATTTAAATTTTTAAATAGAATTAAAAGTAGAAACAGAAGCTGAAGTCGAAAAGCCAGAAATTCTAATTTCTAAAAAATTATTTTGTTAAGTGTTTTTTTAAAACAGCTTTTCTAACTAAACACTTCATTTCTTAAGAAAATCATTTTTAAAAAATGCTTTTTTTTTGAGTTAGCTTCTATAACCAAACACAGCCTTGTTAAACTTTTAATTTAAGGAAAAAAAATAGCATGAATAATAAGGCTAACTAAAATTAATAATTTGAAAATTATAATACAAAATTGTTATAAATATATGTTTATTTAAAAAAAAATTAAAGTCAAGGATTTAAATTGAAGTTGGATAAATTAAATTTTCCGAGAACTTAAAATTTAAGATTAATTCACCGACTCCCAAAAAAAAAAAAAAAAAAGGAAAAACCTTCTACGTCAGGCTAATTTAATTATGGTTTTGAGTCACTAATGTGATATTGATGTTTTGTTCCAAATGAACGGTCCCCGTAAATAGCTTTGACAAACAGAATGAATCATCACTAAAAATCATCCTTGTTTTAATCAATTAGTTTACGACAATCGCATTTAGGTGTAAGAATGGGCAACTTGATGATTACCCCACCAGGAAACAACACACCACTGCAATTATATTTGCTGGAACCATTTTTGGTTTATTATGTGGCGTAGAAGAAGCACGAGGCTTCAAGAAATATCTTTCGTGAAAAAAAATGCTTTGGAATCGTCGTTTATTTTTATGAGACGAGTCTTCAACTCAATCAACATATTAAAAAATATTATTTTTTAATAAAGATATAGACTCTTTTCATAAATATAAAATATGATACTTTCTCACAAAAGACCTACTCGTTTACAATTTTTCGATTCATATGAATATGATCATATAATACTAATAATATCGCAATAAGAAATGTTCATGACAGAGACGGAGCTAGAGGGGGCGGTGGGGTTGCCGGCCCCTCAAATTTTTCCAAATTTTTTTGTTTGTATATATATATATCATTATGTAATTAATTAAATAAATACTAATTAAAACTCTTTATCTAATTTCGCCCCTTTTAATTTTAAAAATTTATTAATATTTTTAATTTTATTTAAAAAAATGAGCTCTTACTATATTTGTGAGATTAATGAATCTTTTTCATTAATGGAAAAAAATAAACACAAAAAGCCACATAATATGAATTACGTGCATTTGCAAAAATTTTGAAACAAATGTATTCGATAATTAACAAATAAAAATAGTTACCTATAAATAAGCATTTAGATTTTTATTTTGATTTCTTGCATAATCAACAAATTTCGAGTGTATCAAATTACTAAAATTATAATTACTATGAACTAATAATTTAGTATGTCATGGATATATTAATTAGATTTATTTAATTGCTTCGATTTTTATTATAAATATAGAACGTGACTATTTAGCTTTTATTGTAATTAAATATGAGTTTATCAAACGAAGTAAAAAATTTGTGTTTATAACATCTATTTGTTAATGTTGCACTTATACATATTTTGTTCAAAATTTTATAATTAATTAATTAATCACTACTTAGTTTAAAATTGTATAAAAATTTCATAATTAAATAATCACTACTTAGTTTGAAATTGTATAAAAAAATCGAGCATAATAAATTATATAAATATAATATACATGTAAATAAAAAAAATATATAGAATTTTAATTTTTAATCTACATTTTAAATATTTTCTTTGTAGTGATTAAAATTTTAATTTTAATATTTTAAATATTGAAAAACTTTGAAATAGTTCTAACTCTTACGTAATTCAATATGAAAACATGTTTGATTTTTCTATTAAATTTCACTATTATAAGAAATTCATTTTTTTTTTCAAAATTATAAAAAACTTTTCTCAATGATATCATTTAAAAATTATTTATTTATATTGTTATGTATTATATATATTTTAATTTTTTTTAATAATCAAGCATTTCATAATACTAAATTGGCCCCCTCACATAAAAATCTCAGATCCGTCCCATGGTTCATATATAACATGATCGACTAATGATTGATTTACGGGATATTTACTGGCACACAGTTTTTACAAGTTACGGTTAATGAACGAAGATTTGAACACATCATATGCAAACATACTAGATACTGGATCTGCGTAGGTTGTAATATGGACGACGATTCTTCATTTAAATGTGAATGTTACTGGAGTTAAATTACAAGCATGCAATATGGTGCACAGTTCTTTAGTTTCCAGCAACCGCTGAGCATACACCAGAGTGTACTGAGTCACCAAACTCTTGCACTGCAAATTCAAATTCAAATTCAAATACAAGTTTAAATCAAACATAATAAAATGCGTACCAATTTGATTTAGAGAACCATGATGCATATATGAGATGCGCGTTAGGGGTATGGAGTACGCCTCGCAAAAATATGGTTAGTTGGTTACCTTGTTGATATTTTTTCCAGTAGAACCACATGCCTTCATAAGCAGCTTAACTATCTCTAACTGAAATAAAATAAACAGAAGTTGAGATTCCGGCAGCCGAGTTAGTTCATGATGTAAGCCAGGTGAATTCATCACAATATGATCAATGAGTCATTGGATATATAATAATAGTATAAACTATTCAAATACTATGAACCAGAAAAGCTAGCACCAAGAATCTGAAAAAATAAGAACTTCATGTTTACTATTTACTAATCTGTAGCCCAAGTGTGTTAGTTACCTCAGTGTCAGGATCCTTCAGCTTCTCTAAGGCCTCTGTAATAACACAATGACATAAATCACATTTGTCCTTGGAAACATACTGAGAAACGGATGCGTTTTTTCTGCAAAGGTCGACTTTCTGGCACAAATATGTAGGTTTCGATCTGAGATTAGTAAAGGGGCATAGAAGTCCACCAACACTATGCACTGCAAAGACAAAATTACCAAAGATGGACTTGAAGTGTCAGGAACGATCAATCTACCAGAAAAAAAATACAAATATTGTGGCATCGAAAGAGACATTTCGCCGTACTTGAGGTGGAGTTCTAAATATAATGACTTCACCCCAAGATCATTGCCACACACAATGATGTGGCTAGCCAAATTTATCAAATACCTCCTTCTTGAATGGATGTATTTTAGTGCAAGCTTGGTGAAGGATACTGATGATCTCTGTTTGAGTTATGTTCTCTGCGAGATATTTAAGGGCTTCAGAAGCTAATTTTTTGCACAAAGTACACAGATCTTCCTTCTTTCTGAATTCTTCCATATGTTGAGTGTCTTCCAGTGACTGCAGATATGCTGGCCGGGGAATAGGCCCAAGTACTGCAATTTTAGCAGAAATCGCGACTACAAAAGAAAAGGAAATAATGGATAGAAATACCTGAATTAAGTGTACTTTCTCAAGCAAAATGGTTGGCAGTAAGGTCTCTAGCATAAGAGCACCAGCAGCTGCTGACTATGACTAAACATATGAGCACCCACCCTCGCGTCCATGCTGCAGAATGATACATAAATCTAAGGTTGTGTTGAAGGATTTGAAATCAATGAATTTCGATTATAATTTTAGTGTTAACAATGTAAAATAGAAAAATCTCAAATTCATAGCTTAATTATTTACACATTACTTAGATGGAGTAAAAAGGATTTTAAATCACCACTTTATTGGATGAACTTGAAATCCATCACAACTACCATGAATTACTATATAAACATAAAAAAAGTGGATTTGATGTTTGTGGTGCTAATTCTCTAAACAACAAAAATGCATTTGAAATCCATGGATTTGAAATACTTCAATCCAAGCGAAGCCTAAAACTCAGAATGATATTTTGAAAAGAAACAAAGGCGGGGGCGCCTTAAAAAGTTGCAATTAAGATGTAAATGAACCGAACTGTTCGCGAGCTATTCGGAGCTCGGCTCGTGAAAAAGCTCGTTCGGGCTCGTTCGTTAAGCTTATTGAGCCGAGCCCGAGCATAATTTTGAGCTCAAAAATTTTAACGAGCCGAGCCCGAGCTTAAGGATATTCTGCTCGTTAGCTCGCGAACATGTTCGTTAATAGGCTCGAAAGCTCGAGCTCGAGCTCGAGCTCGAGCTCGGCTCGTTTAGGTGGCTCATTAGCTCGGGCTTGGACTCGGCTCGTTTAATCGCTCGTTAGCTCGGCTCGTTTAATGGCTTGTTAGCTCGGCTCGTTTAGTGGCTCGTCAGATCGGGCTCGAGCTCGGCTCGTTTAGTGGCTTGCGAGCTCGGGCTTGGACTTGAGATTGGATCGTTTAGTGGCTCGTCAGCTTGAGCTCAGGTTCTGGATCGGGCTCGACTCATTTTTTTGGCTTGTGAAAATATATTAATTTATATAGTTTCTCGAACTCGGCTGGTTTAGTTATTTATATGCTCATTGAGTAAATTTAAATCTATAATATTTTAAAAATTAAATTAAATATTCCTAGAAAAACTTGTTTTTTTAAAATAATAAAATTTTGATTTGTATTTGAAATTTATATCAAAGTATTGATATGATATAATAAATTTATTTGTTTTTAAAATATTATTGTAAAAATTATTAATATTGTTTTTACATATATATGCACACGAAACATTTGTTTGAAATTATAAAATTGTGATAACATCATATCGAATTTTCAATTTTAAAACAAAAATTAGTATATTGTAATAAATAGAAAATTGCTGATAAGTGATAACATCTAATCAAATATAAAATAAAATTTTTATATTAGCATATATTTCATTTATATAAATGTTCACGATATGGAGACACAAAATTAATTGAAATAAAAAATTAGTTATAATATTCGATCAAATTTCAAATTGTGAAACCAAATTCATAATTTCATTACAGATAGAATTTATGGATATTTTCACATATATATGGATACAAAAAAGTTAAGTGTAATTAAAAAATAATGATAACATTGAATCAAATTTAAAATTTTTATAGAAAAAATAGATACATTATTATGCATCTATATCGTTTGTGAATATTTTTGCACACAAAAACTAGTTAAAATAAAAAATAGTGACAATATTATATCAAATTTTGAACCAAAAAACATATATTTGATTATGTTTATTTCTTTTATTGGTAATTACGTTTTAGTAATAATTATATATATATATATATATATATATATATATATATATATATATATATATATATATATTTATATATAAATTTGGTATCGTACGGACAACAATCTTAAGCACTTACATGGACAACAACTGATGTAACACTTTGCACATTCAATCAGTTATTGTTACATGAGTTGTTAACCACCTAGGTGTCTATGATTGTCAAGTAAAAATTTAAGGTAGAACTCAAAATATCTTAAATTTTAATATTAAATAATATTTTTTTTATTTTAGATTATAATTTTATGACATACTTCGGGTTATATTAACAAAATAATACAACCCTAATCAAATAAAAGGTATATAGGTTTATAATTTATATTGTATTTAGTAATTTTGTTTACAAAAATACATGTATATAGCCATGAAAATACAAGAACAATTTTTTTCATTCATTTTATACATTTTTTTTAATGATATTATTATCTATGTGAAGAAAAAATTAGGTATATATAATTGAGTTGAAAAGTTTATGATATAAATCATATCACACATTGGTATAATTAAATCATTATATATAATTAAAAGAATTTATGGAATAATAATATCATTTCATTGATATAGGTAATAAAAATAAGCTTATCAATTATCAAACAAATTATAAAACCAAATTTTATTATGATTAAAACTTAAAAGTTAAAACTATGAATTCACTCTTGTTAAATAATATGATGTTTATATGTGATCATTAGAATTATTATGTAGAATGATGTTTTAAAACTATGTCACCATATAGGTGTCCATAAATTTGTGGTAGGCTGAAGTTTTTGTTAAAATATTTTCAAAACTTAATTTAATATTTTCAAAAATTTAGTTACAGACAACGACTTAATACATCATTTGCTAATGGAATAACTCTTCAAAAACAACAACTTATTTTCAGAAATTGTTTTTCATAATTATAATAATTACCGATACGTTAGATACATACAAAATTATAAACATGTCGTAATTTAAAATTACCGATAATTATAACAACTAATTAAAATTATCGATATTTATAACAACTAATTAAAATTACAAACGTATTTTAAAAAATGATCGTCGCATTCAATTTTCTGCTTGCTTATATTACTTTGTGATACTAACTTTATTTTTTATATTGCATGATGATTTTTAATTTTTATTAGAGATGATGTTGCGAAGAATGTTGGTTGCAGGATGTATTTAATTTTTATTGGAGATGCAGTTTGCACTTTTCTAATGGTTTTTCTAATTTGGGTTTTTTATGTACAATGTAATGATGTTATATTGTTATTGTGTATCGTTGTAGTGGACTGTTGCATATGACATACATTTGATAATTAATTTTATAGTTTTATTTATGTTTGTCATTTTTATTTTTTTAAGAAAAAATTAATTTTAGTTTATATAAAGATTTATATTTTGTATTTAAACTTCACGAGCTCGAAAACGAGCTCGAGCCCGAGACCAAGCCCACTTAACGAGCCAAAATACGAGCTTGCTTAACGAGCCAACGAGCTTGAAAACGAGCTCGTTTAACGAGCCAAACTCTAGCCAGGCTCGTTTCATATGATAAATGAGCCGAGCCCGAGCCCGAGCCGAGCCGAGCCGAGCCGAGCCCGAGCTTACAAATTCAATAAACGAGCCGAGCTTTATTACCAAAGCTCGGCTGGAGCTCGAGCCGAGCTCGAGCCTCCACATATACCAAACGAGCCGAGCCCGAGCCTGATACTATTCGGCTCGGCTCGGCTCGTTTACATCCCTTAGGCACATCAAAACAAATTATGCGTATAATATGTTAAACATCCATGACACAAATGCATGGAAGTAAACTATTTTCACAGAACCAAGTCGTTTACGAGCTAGCTAAGAGGCCAAGCTAAACATTAGTTAAACTTCGTTTCTGTTGCAAGCAGCTTAAGTTGATTGCGCATGGGCTCAGCTAAGATCCTTCACGCACCTAAAATACAAGCGAAACAAATTATACTTGTGTCCTCATTACTTTTGCTTCGAACCCTTTTGCAATTGGATTGGAGTGTTTCAACTTTCAATGATCATTGGAGTCTATCTCACTGCATGATATGTCATACTATTTCACAACTCATTCTAGAGCAGTACTGAATTATAATAAATACCACATCAGTGCCTCAAAACTATGGCGAAACACATTAAAAGTCCTCATGGCAGTAACCAAACTTACAAGGAAATCCGTGGATTGTTCATGAAGCACGAGAAAAATAATATTCCTATTACAAATTTATCAAATCCAATTAAAAGAAATGATAAGACGACTATCTTCTTACAACCAGCAGAATTACAAAATCTTTTGTTGGAAAACATAAACAAGCTCAATCGAACTCGTAGATCACAACTAAAACATGCACCCTGCAATGAATTTAACAGATAAGAAACCAAGAACAAAGAAGACTCTTCCGCGAATTACTACGTAGGAATTCTAAAACACACTCACACAAGGAGTTAAAGAAAAGATGTATCTTTCCTTCAAGTGATGAGCAACATCAAGAGCCCCTTTACTTCCTATATAAGCTTAAAAAGAAGTTTCGAATCATTGTGGAAATGATGTATCTTTCGAGTGTCCTGTGGCTGTAGACTTCCCTTCCAAAAAAATAAAGAGAAAAAGAAGTCTGACATTTAGACTCTTTGGCTGACACTTGACACATTTAAGGCTTGAACCATGAATAGATCAGATTGCTATTTGCTATTATAATATACTAGAGATGGCAATTTTGTTGTCAAATAAAAGAAGATAAGGACGGATGGATGTGACCATATGCGATAATTACATATCCATTGCGTGTATTATCTGGTGATGAATGCAAAATCGTTAATATTGCAGTAATATTTGTGGTATACAACACAAATATTGGACCCAATTCGGAGTTGACCCCAAAACCAAGCAAGATAATCTGGCCAAATATATATTTGTTAATACAAGTTGTTTGCAAGAACCGGCTATTTTCGACCCAACTTGGCACTTTGCAAACACGATAATTATGTTATCAAAGTACATATTTAGATTGTCCCACAACACTAATTCGTGACAAATACCTATACACAACGAAAGTACTAGGAACACAGCGTTTTGCTGATGATCCAGCAAAGTTCATCTTACGAGCTGCGACACATCAAGATTGTACTTTGTTTCTTTTTCGTTTTTTTACTTTGCTTCGACATGAGGATCCAGCAAAGTTCATCTTACGAGCTGCGACACATCAAGATTGCACTTTGTTTCTTTTTTGTCTTTTTACTTTGCTTCGACATGAGCAGGGTGATATGACCGAAACTGAACTTCTTTCTCTTTGCTGGAAGTCCATTGTTCTCTTTACCAGCTGCTGCTTTCTCAGCAGAGAGTGGAACAGTATTAGGTTTACTGCTAAGCATTTGTCCCAGTGACATTCTGCGCTTCCCCGTGTTCCTTTCTGCTCGTACCCCATTTTCGTAATCTTCAGTTAGAAGCAGTTTCCTGCTCAATATTTGCCCGATCGACAGAGTTGGCTTCAGGACTGGTTTTAGCTCATCATCATCCACAAGATTCGGATAGTTTACGTCCAGCATGTGAGATTCTTTGCAGTGTAGGGATGAATGGGAGTTCTTAAATTTAGTAGAGTTATGAACAGAACGTCGATTCTGACCACGATCGGATCTCCATTTACGAAGGGCCTCTTCCACTACCAGTTTACCTCTATTTGCTGCTTCAACCCTGCTCAATGCTTCTTCCAGAGCCTTTTTGCTGATTTTAACTTCTTCAGTTGCTTCTTCCACCTTTTTTAAGATGTACGAGTTTGATAGATTTGCTTCATCTACTCTAAGCATTGCATCCATTTCCGTATCCTGACAAGCTTCCTTTGCATCTCGAGCTCTGGAGATCAAGGTTGAGTATTCCTCAAAAGTCAGTGTCACCCCTTCAGATTTCTGTTCAGAAGCACTGGATAGAGCTTTTATTTCTGCAAGAGCCACAGCTTCAGCAGCTCTGGCTGCTTCCTTCATCGTGTTCGCAGCAACCAACTTGATCTGAGCAGTCTTGATCGCATCCTTTGTCTGTTCAATCTCCGATAGTGCTCTCAAAACTTCCGATCTTGCAATGTTTCCAACATTCTTAAATTGTTCGGTCTCCGAACTTAGCCTTTGAAGCTCCCTCGTGACAACATCTGGCGGATGAGACGAACCATCTTGGACTTCAGAATCCTGGGACATCTCAAGCTTCTGTTTTGTTTGGTTTAGCTCATCTTCGAGAAATGAAATTTTGGAGGTATTGGAAGACAATCTTTGACGAGTCTTCTCAAGCAACATTCTTTCTGTCTCAATTTTGTTGTTGTACAAATTAACCATGGCTCGAATATCTGAAAGATCGGTAGTAGTCCTTGTTAAGTTCATCTTAGCCTGTTTCAGCTCCATTAGAATAATCCCAGGGGATGCAGAGGCACACAGGCCCAAATGATCATTTTCATCGGGATGCTCACTCGTATTTCTTTCCAGATTTTCCTTATCTGCTGTTTTAACATCAAAACTCATGCTGTTATTCTGCGAATTTTCGTTCGTGGAGACATTAACTTGCAAATCCTCTTTCTGCAACTTCAACTTTAATTCTTCAATGATCAATTTAGTAGTTTCCAACTCTTTTAAAACATCAAGTGTCTCCCGCTCCTTAGTAATCAATTCTCTCTCCATTTGCGCTGCATGCTCCTCCACTTTGACAATGTCAACCATCTGGTTATCATTCTGTCAATGACGATATCCGTTAAAAAGTATCAAAACAGCAAAAAATTAGTCAGCTAATGCACATCATGATAAAACAAATTTGGGTGGCTCGTCTTATCATTCAGGCAGATAGATCTCCAATCAGATTAGCAATAAAGGTTTAGACTTCAGATGAAATAAATGAACATTCTTTGCCCTTCATCTGGCAAACGTTCCCCAAATTTCAAAAGCAGACCAGATTAAAAAATAAGGAACAACTAGAACATCTAATAAATAGTTGTAAGTTGACACTTTCAATTATAACCAGAAACAGCCGATAATTTCAATCTCTTCTTCTTTGCAAAATAGGCAGAGTGCAAGTGTTTACACAAGAACCTTATTCACATGAAAGAACAGAATTACCCCAAATCATGTTAACTTAAACCACAATCCACAAACAAAATGCAATAATCTGGAGATAATTTATGACCATTTGAGGTTTTATGCACAATTAAAACTCAAAAGATGAAATCTTGGCTTAAATTCAAGACTTCAGAACTCTACTCGCTAAAACAAGAAAAACATAAAAAGGAACCAAAATGACCAAAAGAAGGAAAGTGACACTACAAATTGCAACACTATCACACCATTATCTCATAACATACATATCACCAGATAACAAAAACACTAAAATAAATAATCGGCAAACGAAAAAAAATTAACAAGAAACACACAATGCATTTGTACGTACACATGCAACCTGGGACGCACTCTTCGGGGAAATGGGTTTCCAGAAGGCCATCCCTCCAAACCGGCTCGCCGCCTCTTTCACCGACTCAAACGGCGCAGACGTGTCGATTTCAGCCCTCTCGGGACCGAGTTCTGTCTCAGGGTTCATCTCCGGAACCAGCTCAAGATTTTCCGGACTTTGCTCAGCCATTCCAAGAAAGAAGAGAAACCTTAACTGTGGAATTGGAGACGAAAGTTCATTGGAAAGAGTGGAGCTGAGCAAGAAGAAGAAAGTGGGTAACGTTCACTTAATGTTGAGCTGTGTCAAAAGGAGACACACACTGCAACGTTTGGATTCTTTTATTAAGCAATTATTATTAATCTTATTACCAAGATTCTTTATTTTGCTACTCTACGAAAATTCACCTGTCTACCAAGTTTTTTTTATAATATGAATTTTTTATTTAGATTATTTATAAAAAATATTATTTTAGTTTTTATTGTAAGTACAAGTAGAGTAAATGTATCTGTCACGATTATATGGTTTTTTTTACATATATTAGAAATTATTATAAAAAGTAAATTATATATAAATTATTCTGAACTATCTCAGTACAAAAAATTTCAGCAACAATAAAAATTTTAATAAAATAGACCACACATGAAATTACATGGAGTGAGACCTATATTCTTTTCTCAAAAAAGAATTGTGCAAAAGCAGCTGGCCTAACACATGAATTCAAATGGATCCCCCGCCTGGCCCAATTTACGAAACAAAACTTTAATAATTTCAAACTTTTCTAAATGCAAAGTTAGGCGCTTTGTTTTTTTTTTTTTTTTGGATTGCGAAAAATAAAGAAAAGACTCGAATTCGGGTTTTCGTCAATTGATGGATATGTAAGATCAATTGGACTATCAGTCATATCTCACAGGTAGACTTTTTAAGTGTTATTTATGCACTGGATTTATCAGTTTGTGCAAATCAATTGCGAACAAAAGTTTATGTATGTAACTAATATCATAACTATTTGGCAATTTAAAATATTATGATACACCCATGAATAGCTAAGCGAGTATCTGGAGTATGTTATTTGATGTTGTATATAGGTAGTGTCCATATTTTAACATCAATGGCCAAATTATGATGCAGTTTATCGGTAGTGTTCATGTGTTACAACTGAGATATTCGATTGTTAGATCTAATATTCGGATATTGCCTGATTAGCATTGAATAAAACGAGTGTCAATATTATGATGTTTTTAGTTTTTTTTTTTGACATCAAAGGTTGACAGATATTTAATAGATTTTTTTTTTGGATTAAATAGAATATTTCGTCAATAAATGAAACATGTATATTTTAATATTTTAATGAGTTATCGACTTGCTTATAAATATATATTTTGTAAATGTAATTTATTGAATTTAAATCCATTATTGATAGGATATAGCTAGATATATATACCCACACATATATATCATCAATTTAATTTCACTTGGACTTAAATTCATCAAAACAAGTCAGTACAGCCGAAATCATATGTTTGAATTCCATTTTTTTCCCAAACAAATCCTAAACATTCGGCCGCAAATTAATTGATACAACAATCTCGGCCAAATTATGTATCAATGTTGTCATAAAAGCTCAAGGTACATAGAATTGTTTCACTGGTTATCACTTCTCTAAAAACGTAACCTTCACAAACACGATGAGTTAACAACGTCGTCCATGATTTTGTCCCTCTTAAGGGTTTTGCATCAATTTATAGTTTATACATAGATAAACATGTCTACGTATATTAACAAATCAAAATGAGCATTTCTAAAGCTTACAAGACCTAGGAAAATATATTGATATTAATGTTCGAATCTTCATGTATAAAATCTTAACTTTAATTTATACGAATTCATTGATATTGTGCACGTACTGTATAAACCTTTAGTGTAAAGAAATACATTGGGAGAGATCAAATTCGCACATATTCTTTTTGTTTTTTTTTTGGACCGAACCCATTTAACAAAATGAGCCGAACTGATTTTGTAACAAAATATCACACCGAAATTAAATGATCAATGATGAATATATCATATATGTCCCTTATACATGTGGGATTTTGAGATGTGACGACACGTGGCCAAAATGTAGTTAATCATGCATTTAATTTATTAATCTAATTAATCATGTGAACGAATTAATTATAAAGTTCCGACCAATTAATAGGTAGCGTTGGATACGTGTCCTAAACAATTGTCAGTTGTGCTTGTGCAATTAATATATGATATAATACATAACTACCAAACTTTGGTTCCCTAATTATACTAAGCACTCCTCTTAATAAAATTTATGGGATTTTTGCATTATACATATTCGATATTCATCAAGTGCAAAAATTACAATACGTAATGGAGGTAAGTGTCAAATCCTTTAGGCTTTAAACATATATAGGGCATGTGAATGCAAAAAACCCTAAAATTTATTCAACAAATCAAGTGTTTATCATGCAGATGACAAAATGCGGAATATAAATAACACTCTTTTTTTATTTTTTTCCTTTTTATTCCTGAAGTTAAATAACAACACTCTTGTTAATGTAATATTAAATATCAGAAATCCTTACTTATATTGTATTATATATCTTTAATTGACTATGTTATTATTAATTATGATATTTTGAAAATAATTGTTTTATATCTCTAAATTACAATATATATTTTTCAGAATCCTTTACCATTCCTTATTTTTATGTAAAATAAATTGTAATGAAATAAAATCAAAAATATTATTGGATGGGAAACGAATATCCCATCATAATTGCATAATTTACATTACATGCAAAAAATTTCCATACTTCCAACATTACACTCATTAAAATTTATATATCCCTAATAATTGTTCTTATCGTAATATAATCAATTATTTCACAATTTGAATATATTAACTTCAAGTACGGCATCGTACACTGTTCAAGCAATCAAGCTTCTCTTTATCTACCTAAATTAACCAAACAGATTATCTCCCTTTTTCTGAGTCAAAATCAAATTAGATTTTAAATAAAATTTATTACACCGTCGTATGAATAATAATATATATTAATTATGCGACCTTCCGAAATGAGTGAAACTATGATTTAAACCTTTTTTTTTCCTGGCATTGTCGTGGAAGAGGAATGGTGCTAGTATATTATATTAATATATATGAGTAAAGAATGATGATATAAATTCTTCAATCTGCCACATTTATTTCACTTACCCAATTAATAATCATTCACATGGACCACATACCAAATACATTAAAAACATTTTACATATAAATCATTAAATACTATTTAGTATTTACGGACGTACATCCTTTTTCCCCCCTTTCTTTTTTTACTATTTTCTGTGTGATACATATTAAGTATTATTAACATATATATATGTATGTATTTAAAGATTACTGCATTAACTAGCTTTCCTTCTTCAAATACTCATCAAAGTCTACTATATTTTTCTCAAACGTTATTTCAATACAATACACTTATTTTAAATTATAAGTGAACAATATATAAAAAGAAATATGTGCATCTGAGCTTGATCTCGATTTCAAACTTGAATAATAAGATATTTTATTTGGATTAGAGTTTGTGTTAAGCTCGACTCAAATTATTCGAATATACGTTAAAGTTCTCATATATACCACCACACGAAATCTCCATGGTAAACAGTGGTTTTTGCACTTAGTTAATTTTCGGAGTTAATTTGGATGGCCTATGTGCTCGTAGCTAGCTAGTAATTTATGATTGATAAATAATACTCTACAATATAGCCTTTTGACATTTCTAACCAGTAACCACATTTGAAGGCTGAAGCAATCCTTAAGCATATCTCCTTTGACATTTCCAATGCAAACTACTGAATTCAAGCTAGCTAAATATCGCATTTTTATTTTATAATATCAAAGGTGCTACGTGACAAATGCATGCAACTTGAAATACACACACATATATATATATATATGTCTGATATAATAAGTATTGATGTATGTAGTACTCGATCGAGATTTTATAACGTGTCAATTAATTAGTGCATACCCCATGAAAATTAAATAAACATTTTTTCAAATATATATATATACAAGTGCAGTTTTGATACATTTCATTAATGGTCTTTAAATTATATTATACATACATAAATATCTTTGATCAAATTATATTTTACGTTCTTATGCTATTTTCCAATAGTTGCCCCTAATGTTTTTGGCGCGGGGAACCAAATCCGAAGTTTTAACCCAAAGTCCCAAACAAACCATTAATTTCCAAGGGGTGATTGATTTCAAGTCGATCATTTGAAGTCGCTAGCTAGAAAATGGTACGGAAAACTTAATTTAAATCGAACCTATTTACTATTGTTAGATACGTTATAATTGAGAGTTATATATATTGATCACTTAATTGGTCTATCTTATCTTTAATCTATCTTTTGAAATTAAGTTAAGTTCAATTTCGATATAATCTTAACATGATATCAAAGTCACTTGACCTCTATACGTTAGAACTCGTACGTACAAAATACATATCCCGCAATGAAAATCGAATTATCTCTAGTCTTTACTACTTTACCTCTCCAAGTTGCAAGGCATTTATAGGAATTATAGCATAGAGTGGGGTACCATATTGAGACAGATGCATGTATAACAATTAATTTATCTGCTTTCACATATGTATAAAATAAAATACACCCACATAACATTAAAATAACAATTTAATTATTAATCCCAATGTCCCCATTTAATTTAATTTAATCCGATGGAATCACAAATTAAACCCAACTCAAGATCCATCCTTTCAGCCATAAATATTTCTCCCATAAATCAATCCACTACTAGTCCACACTTTGTTCAAAGCAAAATAATACCCAAGACGTTACGATGCCTTTTAGCAGCAGCAGCAGCACTGATTTCCACCAAAAATCATTCAGAATCAGACACGAAGATGGCACCAAGCTCTTCAACAAGCTTCTCTCCAAGGAAAGCTCCAAATCCCATCCTTCTTTCAGGGTCTACTACGGCGACGTATCGGGCGCCGTTCCCTTCGTGTGGGAGACCTGCCCCGGCACCCCCAAGCACACGCTTGCGGACAAGTACTACTCCAATTACGCCCCGCCGCTCACTCCCCCGCCCTCTTATAACTACGCCCACCACGGCTTCAAGAAATACTCCAACACCACTCACTACTCCAGTCGATCCAAGCTGCTTCTCTACTCTTTCCTCAGGAGAATCAACCCCAAGAAATACCATTCCTCGTCCTCATCCTCGCCCCGATCCACGCTTTCTTCTTCCCGCTCCTCGTTTTCGGAATATGCTGCCACGTCCACACCCAGAGCCAACACTTTCACCCACAGGAGAAAGCGGTTCACGAGCTGGGATAATTCGTCCTTCTACGAAGATCAGAAATCATGTGGCGGCTCCGCCATTGATCATACTTCTCCCAAATCGTGCTTTAGACCAGCTGGTGGATACCCTGTTTTGATCGTGAAGAAGGCTTTGCTGTCCATTGTTGGCCGTGGATCTCATGATGCCTCCTGAGGTATATATATATATGCATGAATCCATCAGCTGAAAAATTAATGTTTAGCAAGTGTTTGTTTGAGAGAGGTTCTGACAAGCACTTATCAACAAGCTGTGCTTTCTTAGAAGCTCTCTCAAATACTACCTTGGTGATTTATATGTCAATGGTGTAATTCCATTACATATATCTCTGTGCTTTAAGGTTGCATCTTTACTGGTGTGTTTGATTTGTTCTGTTTACTCGTGTTCTTCATGTACTTGCATGTTCCTGCTTCTAGATTCATTGTTCATGAATTGAAGTTTGCTCATTTTATCCAAATTGTAACTTCGTTTGCTGAATATAATAAGAATGTACATCTGTAGCATTGCATCATCATCCAGCAGTAATTGTTAATCTTCCTTGAAATTAATTGATTTTCTTTAAGGGAAAACATAGTGGTATCAAAAATATGTTAAGTGGTCATATCAGTTATATTTCGACAATGCAATTAATAATTAGTCACATATTTTCCAATAATATCTCCTTTTTTCACCGACACGGTAGCAAAAGCATCGTCGGAAACATCATCAATATATAACGCCACGTCAGAACTCCGATGAAAAACGAATGAATGTAGCTAGCTCTGTCGGTTGTGAGGGACTTTATATAATTTAATCTAAAAAAAAAACAGCCCACTTGACAGTATGATTATTATTCTACATGCCTAGCTAAGCTCGCCACAAATTAAAAGACCTTGCATGCGATTGGAATATTTTGAGGGTGGCCGCAAAGTACAGTGATTATGTATCGAAACAGTACTGTGCATTAATATTAGTGGGATTAATAATCTGTCGAAAATTAGAGTCAATTATTTTCTGAAAATGCTAGCGTACGTACAAGGGAGATGGTGGGGTGTGTCGAGAATATATATTGTATGCGCGTGTAATAACTAATTTTATGCAAGCCCACCAATTAAGTTAATTTATTTTGATGTACTTGCAACATATATATTAATTCAGTCCCCACGAGATTCAAATATATAAACCCAAGAAAAAAATCTGGATCCCGACTTGATTATAATAAATATGGTGACAAATAACAAGATATGTACAACTTCATAATAGGGGAAGAATGAAAGGAATCTGCAGCTACCAAAGGGTCCATCATATCAAGGACTTGAAGATATATATATTTCAAAATTTTCTATTATATATATACGCGTGTGTGTGTGTGTGTGTGTGTGTTGATTGATTTTCATTTGGTAGGTACGGAGAAGATAAGAATTAATGCATGGAAAGAAGTAGGTGTGTACAGAAGCTGGCAACTGGCCACCCCCACACAAGAAATACATGCTTCTTTATTATGCAAATCAATGAACCTTGGCATTCATGTGCCTAAAAAGCTTGTATGAACTTTGAAAAATACATATTTGAGTGAAATGGGATTTTAATATAAACTGGAACTTGGCATTAAGTAGGTTTTCTTTGATTTTAATTTACTCTTTTATTCACTTTTTTCACGGATTAATATTGTTACTTTGAGACTTAAATATTGCTGATGTATCTGAGTCATGTTAAATTCAGTGATAAACTCTTCTAAGGTTATAACAAGGTTAATGAAATTGAAAAACTATATAACCTAATGATTTCATGGATAAAAATTGATGTATATTATGTAATTAATTCAATAAATAATCGTGACACAAAAGACTTATTTATTCTTAATAAAAAGTTACAATTTACCGTCAAAAAAAAAAAATTTAATAATCGTGATCACAAAAAAAGAATTCGATTCCTAGCTAAGTGGGGAATTTGACCTTTCTAATCCCCCATCAATGGCTGTATAATGATATCTCATGAATATTTAATGTTGTAGCACAGTGATGCTACGTGACATGCATAAAATCTGATTTATAAAGATATATTAAATTGGTTTTTTTAAAAAAGATATATTAAATTATTGTCGCCATAAGATATATTACCCGCACGTGGCACTTTCTGAATCGTTAAGCATTTATGCCTGGGGATATTTTTATTTTCTGACCCTTCATTAGCTAACTTATAGTTTTTTTTGGTTAATAATTTATTTAATATTTAAACGAGTTGGTTTTGTCAGATAATAAATGAACCGTCTTAGTTAATTATATATATATATATATATATATTTTTTTTTATCATTCTTAAATTTGCGAATTAGACTGTTCATATCTTTCCCATTCAAGGACGTGATTTATGCTGGCGTTATGATAGGTTAATAGTAAGGGTGTAAACGAGCCGAGCTATTCGTGAGCAACTCGCGAGTAGTTCGGTCAAAGCTCGACTCGAGCTCGAGTAGCTCGAGCATACAATCGAGCTCGAGTCGAGCTTTGAAACTATGTGATTGAGTAGCTCTCGATAAGCCACATATATATATATATTAAAAAATAATATAAATATATATAAATATAAATATAATATATATAATATAATATAATATTTATATATTAATTTATTTATAATATTTATATATTTATTTATAATATTTATTATATTTATATATTTTATAATATATATAATATAATATAATATTTATTTATTTATTAATATATTTTTAATTTTTATATATATATATATAATATAAAAGCTCGAGCTCGAGTACTCGAACTACAATCGAGCTCGCTCGAGTAGTAGAATATGAGCTCGAGCTCAAACTCGAGTAGTGTGCTCGAGTCACTACTCGAGCTCGACTCGGCTCGATAACACCCCTAGTTAATAGGATATATAAGTGTTGTTTGTCTGATTTTTTTTTCTTCAAAGTTTAGTCTAACTTCGAACTCTCAAATATCAATTACATACACAAAATCTTTCTTGTTTTATATTAATTTTTAAATATTGTAATCGTCGTGTGATGTAAATAATAAAAATTTATTTTTTAGTTTTGATCAATTATTCAATGTTGGATCAAAATAAATTATAAGGATTGAAAAAAATAAAAATTTTAAGTTGTATTTATTTTTATACTACTCTGAAGTCTAAATTCATAAAATTCTCAAATGAGCTATTTCAAATATATTTTTTTTTATAAATTTATTATATTTTATGGTAATAATATATAATTTATTGCATTAACTTCAAGTGTGTAATTTATAAGTAATGAACTCTGGAAGACTGGAACACGGGGCAGAGCCAGAATTTTGAATGTGTATGCAATAATATTTATTAATAATTAAAGCAAAAAAAAAGCCATAGATTAATCGGCATGTTGAAATAATGTGTCATAAGATTCGAATACAAGCTACACACGATAAAAAACACTTGTTAGTCTATGAGAAAATATATATCGAAAAAATGACTAAGAACAACAAGTACAAATCCCACAACTAAACAAAAATTGATAGAAAATAAAAACTATACGTCCGAAAAATAAGCATGAATTGATTCTCAGATCATAAAAAGGGCACAAAATTTAAAAAAAATTGAATGATCAACAAACATTAGTGGAAAAAATGAACATAAAATTTGGTGAAATTTTGGATTCTACATAAAATAGAAGATCAAATAATATAATTATATGAATTGTAATGATTTTTAATTTAATCGAAGTGTATATCACCTATGACTCATGAGAAAAAAAAATCATTGTAGAAAAATTAATAGTCAGTCTATCTAGATGTAATAACACAAAAAAAAAAATTTGAGCCTACAATTTGGAGATGAAAATTATAAAAGAAAAAAAAATATTGCTTTTTGGGCTTAATTAATGTGAGCAAATAGGTCTCTAACAAATAAAATATGAAAAAATTTCGGTTTTTTGGGCTTAGTGTGGGCAGATGGTATCAAGACGAGAATGAAACTCTATGTACGCAAGACAAAATTGTGCCGTAATAGTGCTTGACGTTTGCTTACTCTCTCAACTCTCTTGTTGGTCATGTTTTTGCAGCAAAATACTTTCCCCTGGGAGATATCGTTGAAGCTCAGTTTGGTTCTAATACATCATATGTTTGACGAAGTCTATTATGGAACACGATTTATTATTGAAAGGATTACGATGTCGTATTGGATCGGGAAGTGTAGTCTCAATTTTCAAAGACCCTTGGCTATTGCGTCCTCATTCTTTCGAGCCTATCGCAATTCCTCTTCCAAGTCGAGCACATTTGAATGTTAGTGACTTGATGAAGAATTTTGGAGAGTGAGATTGAGATGTGATTGTTAGTACTTTATGGAATATTGATCGCGATGAATTATGTCGATCGAATACCAATTCAATCGCAAGCACCATACATCCTCATATGGCATTACTCAAATACTGAAAAATATACGGTTAAATCTGGTTATCAGGTGGCCACAACTAGTACTGAGGGTGGAAGCAATGGATCTGTTCATGGGCTACAGCTAGATTTTCGAAAATTATGGAATTTGAACGTACCATAAAAAATCAAAATACATCAGTGGAGGGTATTATTCAATACTATTCCTGCTCGAGTTAATCTTATTGAGAGGCGAATTCAGGTAATACTTGATTGTCTTTTATGTAATTTATCTTCTGAAGATTTTTCCCATCTATTTTGGTACTGCAAATGGGCACGTGAGGTTTGGAAATCATCAATGACGTCTGTTTGGATAAGTTTCGTGAAGGTAGCGTGGGGAAACTTTTTTGTCCAAAAATAATAAATAATGGGCTTACTAATTACCAAAACCTTAATGGATTTAGCGGGACCGCCTACTATTGGGCCGGGCTGCCAGTTGACCGGTTTCAAATGCCGGCGGCATCTTCCCATGGAAACACCCCATCCCCATCTATTCTGCTGGCTGGGGAGCTACTTCGCAACTGAAGTTCGCCGCAGCCATCTTCTCAAGTATTACGCAAACTCTTTTGGTGAATTTTCGGCGTGATGATACTTTGTTTGACCACTTCATTTTGTTGAAACTTGCTTTGAGAATTCGAGAGCGAAGTGAGTTCTGATTCCTCCGCCCATCACCTGTTTGATGAAATGTTTTGAGCTAGATCTCTATTCTGGTTTTCATTTATCGTTCTTGGCCAAATAAATCATTTTGGATGTATGGGTGATTGGAAGGGGGGGAAAAACATATGTTACTCCGTTGGTTTTCTGTTTGTTAAGGTTTATCATGATGTTGTTTTTTGTTCTTGAGGTTCTTTTTCCAGCTTCATTCTGTACTCATTAATCTGAAAATAACCTGTATTCTTATATATAAGTGCTGCTTGGGGGTTGCATATGTGCTATGTTGAGTGTTGTGAAATGAAGTAGATGGTTGGTGGAGAATACAGGTCATTGCCGCAAGATATTCCTTTCTTACATTTAAGTTGGAAATCGTGCTTTAATGCATTTTGAAAGAAAGTATTTTTCAGCAGTACACCGGTCTGCGAAATGCAAGCCTTAATTTTTATTCATCTAACCTTGCTGCATTTAGTTTCCCTAATTATTATTATTATCTGAAAGTGGGGCCTGGACAATAGCTTCATGTTGTGATAATGGAACTCACTCTTATCCATCTTCCCCAAAGGAATTTAAGTGTAATTTATTCTTTTGGCCATAACTGCAGGAACTTTGGTACTTCTATTCTTAAGCGTAAGTTACCCTTATATGGATGCCTATTGGTGCATATTTCGGTAAATGGAGTGAGGTATGTGAGTGTTTAGTTTGTGTTTGGGACACCCATCCTGTTGTGCCGGGAGGTCAAGGATTTGTGGCTGACTGTTGAAAGAGAGATGTGGTTAGGCAGTAGGTATGCACTTTCCTATTTGGAATTTGCTGCGAAACTCCCTAAATCACCATGTCGAGCCTGTTCATATTCAGATATTCCCTACAAGAAAACAAAAATGGCACCATTACAGGTATTTTCCACCTTGGTTTAGATCTGAGCCATTAACTTTTGAAGTTCAAAAAGTTGAAAAGATTTCCTATATAATATGAAACTAATATTATAAGATCGGAACTAAATAATCATAAAAATACGAAAACTTAAAGAGGTATGATATGATCTGATAAAAATGGAAACTTTTAACATATTTTGTACTTAGCATGGTATTTCAATTGAGAAAATCACGTAAACCTATTGTAGTGGGGGCGGTGGGGCGACTGATTTAAAAATATTTATCATTTTTTTATCGGCAAGGGAGCATTAGCCCAACCCCCTTACCGCTCATCATTTTTATGCTTCGGGCATCACATTTTCTACTTATAGTTTTAACTGTAAATTATGTTGGTTGATAAAGTGGTTACTGTTACTTATTTGTTATTTCCAGGAGCGGAGAATGATAGACCGGTTCAGGCTATGGGCTAAAGGAGGTGAAGGTGGCAATGGTTGCACCAGCTTTCGTCGTAGTCGTCAAGATCGTCATGGCAAACCTGATGGTAGATTTACTATTATGCTTGATTTTTTGGGATAATTTCTTTTGGTTGGAATCGATTGCCCATAGTAATTAAAAGTGCAAGGCAAAACAAGGGTCTTGTTGTCTAGGCGTAGACACACCAACTTATTGCATCTAACTCTGCCATGCAGGATAAGGCATAATATTCTAGAAAGTAGATATACAAAGAAATTAATTTCCTAGCTTTCAATATATATTTTAAAAACTATTCAACTACAATAAAACATATCTTCCTTAGTTTATGAGGAAAATGGCCACTATGATGAACGTCACCTTGAATTCATGTAATCCTTGCATGAATCGCATTACAAAGCATGCTTTGAGCCTTTCAAGGCACGTGCTTTGATAGAAGACTCCACTTTGGCTTACACCTAGATTGTGGTCCAAGCCTCATTGCTACACAGACCTGCACACATTGAGGGCTTTAGTAATTTTGGTTCAGTTTCTGAACAATGTCTCCACCTGGAGCCGCCCTGTTTTTTGTCTGTTAGCTTGATCATTCAGTCCTCTTTAGGTGACATATTTGAAATTTGTTTGATTAACTTTGCTCCGTGAAGAATAAAATTTAAACTCTCGTGATTTGCTAATTTAGATTCTCTACATTCTTATCGTGTCACTTTCGCAGTCTGATGTGCACCTGATGTAGGTGGCAATGGAGGAAGAGGTGGAGACGTGATTCTAGAATGTTCTGCAGCAGTATGGGACTTCAGCGGGCTACAACATCACATTGTAAATCACCTATGCCCTCATATACTATGTTTTTTCTTTTTTGTTTTTTTGTTTTTTTGTTTTTTTGTTTTTTTGTTTTTTTGTTTTTTTGTTTTGTTTTGTTTTGTTTTCAACTTACCCCTGCATTTATTGATCGCCATTTTCTTTTTCTTTTTTGAGGGGTATATGTGTTGTTGTTTATGCATAAGTATGCTTGCTTTGAGAGCCTTGGATTAATTTTCCAACTTTATCCTAGAATGCAAAGCGAGGGGGACATGGAGCTTCGAAAAATATGATAGGATGTCGAGGATCAGACAAGGTTTGTAACATGCATTTATTGATCTCATCTATTCTCAGCGCCTCTCTTCGGCGAACGGGCATAAACTTTGAAGGAATTCACTGACAATACATTCATAACATAGATTGTTCAGGTACCCGTTGGTACAGTGATTCATCTTCTTGAGGGTGAAATTTCCTCTTTAGTTGAGAAGGAATCTTCTGGAGTCCTGGATCCTTGGGACATTCCCGGGACACTTGATGCAGGTTCATCTGTATCTTCTCGACTATCTCTCGCTGGCATGACCAGAAAGTTGGATAAGACCGACGTTATTGTTGAGGACACAGCTTATTTGAGCAAAGGTACCTTCAAAGAACCAATTTGCACTTCTCAATCTGAAATTTTTCCTCGATTTTCTACTTCCGGAAACAACTCAAGAAATCAGCCCAATATACGTGAAGCATACAGCGATTGCAAGGATTTGGATGGTGAAATAAAAGTGTCCGGATCTGATTGTGAGGAGGATTTAGCTGAAAATCAAGAAATACAATATAATGTTGCAGAATTAACACATCCTGGCCAACAAATAATTGTGGCTCAGGGAGGGGAAGGCGGCTTGGGGAATTTACATTCCGCGAAAGGTTCAAAGATGTGCAGAGATACGAACTTAAACACTGAAGTTTCTGACGATGACCTCGGTACGCAACTCAATCTTGGCTTCCCTGGTTCAGAGGTCTTGCTTTTGTTAGAACTCAAGAGTATAGGAGATGTTGGCCTCATAGGAATGCCTAATGCTGGTAAAAGCACACTTCTTGGTGCTATGTCGCGAGCTAAACCTGCCGTAGGCCATTATGCCTTCACTACCTTGAGGCCTAACTTGGGAAAACTAAACTATGACGACATTTCCATCACTGTGGCTGATATCCCAGGTCTTATTCGGGGAGCACACCAAAATCGTGGCCTTGGACACGCTTTCTTACGTCACATAGAACGCACCCGAGTCTTGGCTTATGTGGTAGACTTGGCTGCTGCATTAAATGGTAGAAAAGGTATTCCTCCTTGGGCACAACTGAAAGATTTATTGTTGGAGTTGGAGTTTTATCAGGAGGGGCTGTCGGATCGACCGTCGATAGTCGTGGCAAATAAAATCGATGAAGATGGAGCCGAAGCAGTGTATGAAGAATTGAAACAAAGAGTGAGTGGTGTTAAAATTTTTCCAGTTTGTGCCGTTCTTGAAGAAGGTATAGGGGAGCTAAAATCTGGTCTGAAAATGCTTGTGAACGGAGAGGACTCGTCGAGGTTAAAAATAAACAACATTGTTTTTGGTTAGATTATCAGTGGTTATAAATGAGCTATTTTTGGTATAAATTAAATCTGATCTTTCTGGCACTTGCTGTTAAATTTACCAAAATAAATTTGTTTTTTTATATATCGAAATTAGAATATGCCATTACTTCTTGTTGTATTAGTATATTTTTCAAATGAAATGAATGTAATAGATTATTATTATTTTTATATATTTGTACTACATGCATACAATATTTCTTACATCTCAATCTTTTATTTGATCAAATTCCTTCCAAGTTCTAACCAGAAACCGGATGAAATCTTATTTTTATTATTAGTTAAGTCAATTGTCTTCAAATTTCTTTACTCATTTCTTGTTCAATTTTAGCATCGTGGAAAATATGATCGGCTAGAAGTCACATGAAAAATCACTTAGCGAAAAATCTTCGTGCATATTTTGCGTACACTAATGACATTATTTAAGAGTAAAATTTATTTTGGTTGATAAAATGTTAAATTGATACATAAAGTATTGAAAATAGCTTAATTGATACATGATTAAATTAAAAAGTCGATTTTATCCTTTAAAAATTATTTTTAAGTCCAATGATTTTTACTAAATTCAACTAAGTGCACATTTTTTTCAAAGCAATTTTTAATGATTAAAAGTGTAAAAATAAATTTATATTAATTAAAAATTATAAGAAATAAGTATCTAACTATTTTCATAATGTATTTATATTTTACTCATTAAATTATTTATTCAAATATACTATATTTTAAAATATTAATAAATATATAATGAATAGTATTTTTTTTCTATTTATATTAAATTATTATCCATTTTTTTGAAAAAAAAAAAACTTGGCTTTTAATTTAATCATATACCGGTTAAACTATTTACAAGATTTTATATACTAATTTAATATTTTGTCAATAATTCGTATACCATAATAAATATTACTCCATTATTTAATACATGATTTTAAGTTTTAACGGTAGCTAAAAAATTAAAATTAAAATTAGAATGAAAATGTGGACTTTAGTGACCAAGTCTCTTTAATTACAAATGGTCCTAGAAAAAAAATTATATTTCTATATGAGCCCCAAGAAATCTGAAAATGACAAAAGTTCCCAGAAAAATCTCTAACATATATACTAGGAATTTTTCTGTCCGCCTGAACCGCCTTTTTCCTCTCCCTGGAAGTTCGCCTTCGTACTCTGGAATGAACAGACAATCATGGAGAGATCTCCTGGTACAACTGCAACTGCTGTGTTGTACCTTTTGGCGCTGATCTTCATCTTCTCACGCTCCAGTCACGTGGCAGCACTCGCCGGTAATCACTACTCATCCAACCATAGGGCTCGGCTTAAACATCATGCTTATTCTTTGCCAAATTTGTAATTGCTTGCCCTAAACTCAGATTATTTTGCATAATGATGTTTGAAATTTAGGTTTTCTTTACATAGTTATGTTCGGTGTTGATAGTGTAACTGAAATCTTTTGCTATGTATCGTGTGTGCAAAGAATGTTTTTATTTTCCCAGCGAATAAAGCGTGCAAAGTAAGATCTTTTGTCCTTCTAATCTCCTGTTCTTTTTTGCAAATTCATGGTTTTCACACTCTTATCTGTTGCTTTGGTTCTTATGGTTTTAGTAAGCTAATAACCTTTGTGACTTCACTAGCTGGTTTAATTCGATATCATCTAAGGTCCTGTTCATGGGGTTGTTGCTTAGGCAGTACTTGGTAAAAATCGTTTTTATGGTATTTGGAAATAGTCAAGGGGCCGCATGCATCATTCTTATTCAACACTCGAAATTGTTTAAAATAGAAACGATATGAGGCCGTTCATGATGATTTTGTTCTCATTCAGTTTCTGTCATAAGAATGTAGGCATGGAAGGCTGTAGAAAACATGTTGGTTTGGGTTGGTAGTTTTGGATTTCTAAATGCTGATCAAGTTAGATAATCATGAAAAGGTAATGGTTTCTTCTTAGGAAATGGTGGGATTGAAAACATAATATATGTATGTCTTAAGTATTGAGCTACTTGTTGCCAATTGAGATTAGCAGGTTGTTTGAGCTGGGTAGATGATTATATCTGATCAACATGTGACTGCTAATGCTACTTGGGAGGGGAAGCAGAATTGGGCGAGGACTTACATTTTTTTTATTTTTTTGGGTTCCGCTTGTGCGAAATGGATCGTGGATTTATGTTGGCAAATGCTGTGGGACTTTGTATTCGTGATGTTGAAGTTTTGGTAACTCTCAAGAGTTTTAACCAATACAAATATTGTAACTTATAATTATAAAAAACTTTTATTGTTGAAATCTGCAACTTAATAATCATACTTTACAAGGTCTTATAACAGTGCAAGGTTGTAGACTTGTATCTATGAAATATGCTACCCTAGAAGTTGCTGATGATTTCGTCCTCGGTGACTTGTAGTACAAGAAAAAGAAATTAATTGTATCCATCTCTGATCTCTATGGTGTTCTTCTGAAAATAATGTTAGATTGTTAGGAAATCCGGTGAAGGCAAATCTTGGTCTTGAATTTGTTGATGCTGCAAAAAATTTTGGAGTGATTTGGTGCTCTTTCTAAACTATTTTTGAAGTGTTGTGTGGCCATTTTCTTTTAGCATCTACAACTGAAGGAGCTTGGATTTGTGAAGAACATACTTTTTCCGTAAATTTGGTATTGTATATACTGATAGGTCGTCTCGTAGATTGAGCTTAGGTCCTTGCACTTTATTTTCATCTCCTTAGCCAATTTAATGATGTTTTTACTGTTTACTGGGGATATTTTTTTGTTCTTTGTGTCGTTACACATTACCTTTAAGCAATATCGAATGTCTTTTCAACTTTCAGGTTCTGAGGTGGAAAATCATCATGTAGTGAATGTGACTCCGAATGTGCTTGTGGAATCCATTTCATCTGAAGGCATAGTACGGTGTGCACGTGTTCCTATTTCTGGGTTGTCAAGACTGAAAATTGGGAATTATTCCAGTGCACGCCGGGTCAACGTGGTTCCTTCCAATGGAATTCCTGAGAAATCGTATGACAAAATTCAGATTTGTTTGCACAGGTTGGTTAAAGAGAAAGCTTTTCTGCAAAATTCTTACATGTTATCCATTCAGTTTTCTTATCTGCAGATTTGGTCCCTTCCATTTTTTCTTTTTGCAGCAACTCTTCACTTGGATTGTGCCATTGTGGGAAGGATAACTGGGAAAGTATCCATAATGGGATATGGAGCTCCGCTGTTTCCCCCTACCAAGATAAATACATTGATGTTAAGTTTTCCAATAACTTGTATGGTTCTGTGATTGTCAGTGATAAAATAGGTCAGTCTCTAAATGCTTGAGGTTTTTACTATGGTGCTCTCATCATCTGGTTATCTCTTTCTATTCTGTCTTCTAATTCATTTATGCCTCACTCTCTCTCCCTCTGTGTATTTGTTTTGGACAGAGTTTCACAGATGGCGTTTAATTAGCCTGGCCGTTGGTCTTATTTTACTGCTGTTGGCCCCAATAGTCAGTAGCTGGGTTCCTTTTTACTATAGCAGTTCAATGGCCATTGGAATCTGCCTTGTAGTCATAATTGTTCTCTTCCAGGTATCTTAAATAATTTGAATTCGATATTCTAAATATACGTTTCGTCCAGATGCCTTTGTTATCTATCCTGGGAGCTCCTTTGAATTTTTTTTGGCTACTGTGCAGGGAATGAAATTGCTGCCAACTGGTCGGAAAAGTGCTCTCTATAGCACGATTTGTGGTTTAGCGGTCAGTATTTCTAGTTATTTTATGATTTTGTTATCATTTGAGATGTCCAAATGTCTCTCTGCCTTCTCTCATTTTAAAATTTAATGTAGCTAATTGATACCTTTAATGTTTCTATTTCAGCTTGGAGCTGGATCATTTCTGCTAAATAGATTATCAATGTTTGCCAACTCAATTCTTGTGAATTTTGGATTCAGTGAAGAGATGCACAATCCTGTAAGTGATAGTAGTTTATTTGATGCAGTAAAAAAATGAATTTTGCACATGTTTCTGTCAAAAATTGATTTATCATTATAGTGATACTTGAATAAGAACTACAATAGATTGCAAAATTCTACTTTTGTGGGATATAAAAATGACAACTCAACCAAATTAAAAATAACACTAATAAGGACCTCATGGTACAATATGAAAGGAAATAATTTCTGAAATTATCTTGAACACATTTTGTCAATTAAATGAATCTGGTGATGGGTCACATATTTGCTCTGTCGTAATTTTAGAATGCATGTGCTGTAGATTAAGTTACAGAACGTTCATGGAGCAGTACTTTGGCTGATATCTTTACTAAATAGCATAATGAAACGCAGTCTGGGTGCATCTTGCTTGAATTTGAAAATATATAACATAAACATATTGTACCTTAACTGGCAAAGGGTTGAATAATTTTTCTATGTGATGCTGGTACTTGCTCACTATGGGGCTGCTCTATTAGTTATGCATAACTGTATGTTTGAGTGCTCAATTTAACATATGCTCTTTCATGATAAGCAGCATTACAAATCTCCTTATCTTCTCTCTTATTCTTTCTTTTGGTCTGTGTTTATCACTTGAAATTCTTTTCCTTGTTCCATTTTTTTCACCTTTTATTGTTCATTCATTGCAGGTGCTCGTGTTCTTGGCAGTTGGACTTGTACTTGCTGGAGCTGCTTTTGGATATTGGCTTGTTCGTAAATTTGTTGTTTCTGAAGACGGAAGTGTTGATGTTGGTGTCGCCCAATTTGTGAAATGGGCATTGCGCGTAATCGCAGTGACTTTTATCTTTCAGGTTGTTTTATGTTTTCTATCATTTGATTGCTTATAGGCGAGTATGGCCTTCTGTATGCATCAAGTCTTTCTCTGTAACAGATGTGGTTGGAGTTAAGTTACAGAGTTTATCTAGCTATATATGCAATATCATGATATGTAGTTTCTAAGTACACCTTGATCATTTGTTCCTTTGATTTTGTCATTATAGATTCATCTTCTCTTGGTACTTACTAACTAATGAAATTTCCTTACGGACAATTTATCTTTTATCTTCCGTAGTTGGCTTAATCTGATTGCATGTGCTATGTCTATCTTTTATATATGATTTTCTGGTTGTACAATTTATTCTGCTATGTCCTATGATTCAGTTTTTGTCGCACTTTTTAGAAACCTCGTATATGTTTTTTTACTTGTATCTAAATATTTTGAATTTATTTTTCATATTTAAATAGTTAGGTATACTTGAATTTCCTTCTCACTTTTAGCTTGATGTTTCTCTTACATGCATCTAAAGGTTTTCTTTTTTTAGTGTTACTATCCATTATCTTTCAACTTTTCTTTGTACTCAAATTTCAGAGCACTCTTGATACCCCTTTGGCGATGGGACTGCTTGTTTCTTTTATGGTGATATATTTGTCTTTCACTTACATGAAGTGGGACAGCCTCTGGTAAGCATCATATGATTTCTCTTTATTAGTTTGTTTTTGCTATTTCTTGTATTTTACTACTCAGTTTGCGATGCATGCTTCATGATTATTCGAAGATGATGAAAATATTGAGTTCTATGGATGGTAAAAAAGTGGAGTATTCTGAACTTTGACGTGTTAGTTGCTCTTATTTGTAGCCTGTTATAATTTATTGGCCGAAACTTAGTTCCCTAGATCAACTAATACTACTAATTTTTCTTATCATGTGAGTATATCTGATTGCACGCTTCGATTTCAGGGATCATACATATTCTGAGAATGGGAGTCTGAAGAGATGGAAAAATGACAGGCTGATTAAGAAACATAAGCGAACTGAATTCTTAAGTAGGCCTGGGGCTATGCATTCTCAAGGAACTATATGGGAAATCCCCAGGAGTGTGTCTCCACGGTTGAAATCTCCTTTGAAAGGTATCTACTGTGGTTGGTTATTGCTCTCTCTTGCACTTGCTACTTTAGTATCTGTATGTGTTGCATGTATGTTTGAGCAAATGGTTATAGGCTGTAGATACACAAATGCTGGCTATTGAAGAAGTGAAAGTGATGTATCCGCTGGTTAGTCTTGGATAAAGCTTTTAATAGAAAAGGAAAAACATGTTTTTAAGTTGCAGTTATAGTTGAAGTGTGCAACTTCTGGAAAATGCCTTTGAACAATTGAAGTCAGATGTTTTTCTTGGCCAAAATTCAGGTGGCTGGAAAAGAGAGGTAGGGTAGTTAAGATCCAGCTGTGTCTTTTATCATGAGAGGCTTGATCAATCTCCGTCACTAACTTTGCGAACTAACTTGGAATCATAATATGCTAAGACACGTGTCATTAAAGTTGTTTGGCCTGGGAATCATTAGAAAAACATAGATACAAGAAAATTTTTCTAATATATTTTATGTCCCCTAGGTATTTCATCACCATCTAGCGGCAATGTAAAAACTCCGTCGACGTACTATTCAACCTTCCACAAGACTCCCACTAGGAAGAAATTTTCGGAGGAAGAGTGGAAGGAATTCACAGAGGCATCTACTCGTCAGGCAATGGCAGAGTGGGCATCATCTCCTGAATTTACGGAATGGATGATGAAGAATGCTGATAGGATACAGCTCCACCATGGAGATAGCTCTGAAGAATCGATCGGAAGCGGGTCAGATTGGACGGATGATGACAAGGCTGAGAGCAGCAGCAGGAGAGGTCTATTAAAATGGCAACCACGTGGTTAGAAGGTATCTCTACTCCACATTGGAACTTCCGAGTTCTTGATAAACCAAGGTTTTGCCAATTTTTGCGCGGTTTCGGTCTTCCTCAGTATTTACTCTTTTTTCTAGCTAGGTCAATTGTCGTGTTACATTTGTATATTGTATTGTCGAAATGATTCGATATCTTGGAAGTTTTTGATCAAATTAGTGCTAACACAATGCAGAGTTCTTGTAAATAGGACGATGGAGTTGACCATCGGAACTACTATCCCATGAACATCTGTGTTACTTCTCAAATTCAACTTTTTTTTTTTTTTTTTTGTCTTTTGAAATATTAAGATATTGTTTTAAAGGTGTATCTAACACTAATTACAATTGGAAAATAAAAAGTGATAAAACTCATAAACTATATCTTGATTGCAATAATTACTTGATTGTTTAAGTTTTAATTATAGTTTTTATGTATGCTTTAAATACAAGTTTATTGATTTATTGAATATTACGTCATGAACTTTGGTGTGTTTGGAAAAACTTCTAGTTTTATATCATATTAGGATTCTAGGATTCAATGATTTTCAGACTCTTTCTTACTTTACAAAAATAAATAAAAAATTGGCTAGTTCTTCTCGAAATATTTTCCTTCCCTTTTTTATATCTTCTATCTGATAATAATCTTTACTTCAATTATGTTAAAATAATCTATCATTAAGTTCTACTTTAATTCAACAAATTTTATATAAAAAATCTTTTTAAAAAATACCCCGATACCATTCGGAAAAATAAAGATAACATATTGATATTACACCGTTGCCCCTACTCCCAACCCTACATAAGGTAAAATTGTAAAGTACGCATTATCTCATCCAAAAAATGAAACCAACATAAACGAATTTCCCTAAAACTATATCTACAAAACATCTTCCAGAGTTCCAGTGAAAGCCGAGGAAACGAATCCAAGCATATTTAGCCCGAAGATCAACATAAACATATAATTTTACATTCATCTACATAGAAAAAAATAAGCTAAACATGAAACATTTTCCAAAGACTAAGCTCAAACCAGTATCAAAACTTGACAACTCTGAAAAAATCGACCCCAAAACGATATCGGCCGACTAGTTATCAGCTCGGCCGGGAGGCTTTCCGCCTCTTCAGAAGGACACAGTATCCAAGTCCTCCCAATACAACAAAGAGAATGAATCCATCAACCACTACAATCAATATCACCATCCATTTCTTCAATCTAGACTTCTTGCCATGCCCATCTCTTGTTCCTTCACCCACCTTCACCATATAGATAACTCTCCTCCCACCGTCGATTTTCTTGATTCCCCTAGCCATTCTATACAAGGAGCATTGTCCTGTATGTGAATCATCATCTGTTATCTCATATTGTGTTGCAGCACAGGTACAATCATTCAAACACAAATTTGAACATTCTTCTTTAGTCACATTAGCTTGGTAAACACCTCCATTCAGTACACTAGCCACGCCTTCCAACTCCGTCATCTCCGTCCCCATCTTGCCACACAAATCATCCAAATTTTCTTGAACGTTGATGTAAGAACACGAACCGGATGAAGTGCAAATACCGTGAGGTTCACAGGCTAAAGGAAGATCACAAGTTGAGTTGATTGCTTGAAATGAAGCTTCAAACTTTCCCTTTTCATTCGAGTAATAGTAGAGTCCCAGATTACCAGTGCCGCCTCCCAACGCTAAAAATCGTGGTGGCTCGGGACTCATCGTTGTCACGCGTCCTATTTTTTGTCTCCCGCTGAATATCACCAGCCCATTTGATGTCAGCTGCAAATGTGTGATGTTTTGGTCTCCAAGAGGCCTGAGTTCCCAGTAAGAATACTTCCACTTGTCAAAATTTATGTACAATGCAATCTTGCTATCTTGAATTTCAAACGAATAGAACAAAGTTGAGTTTGTTGGGAACGAAGTCAATCGAGTCTGCGAACTTAGTCTCTGCCCCCACAGCATAATATCAGTAGGAAAATTGAAAGTCTGCCATTTTATGAAGTTTCCAGCATCCACTAGAACAAGATTTCCAGTTCTTAGCAAGTATAGTCTCTGCCATAGTACAAAATCCTGAATCAGATACTCGGAGAACTTAAGGTAAACATACAAAACAAGACTTGTTCAAGTTACCTCGACACCTTGTCCGGAAGTTCCACTCCTCCATCCAATTCTTTCTTTGTGACCCCCCTTCAATCTCAAGTCTCCATCTTTTGTGAGTTCAAGAACACATTTTTCCGTGGTGTAGAATCTTGATAAATGGCCGGAGCTCCACACTCTGACGTCTGCAAGAAAGACATCGATCGAACAGGAGTATTTTTCATCGACGGCTTCCACATTGATGGCTGCTCGGAACTTGGGTGGCATTTGCTCTGTTTCGATGAGAAATGCTCTTCCTGTGAATCCCTTTGTGTATTCAGTGGGAATGGCTAGTGTCACCCGGTAGCCAATTTGCATTTCTGTATCAGAGATAGTCTTTGCCAGAAGTTGTAGTTGGAGTACAAAAAGGAAATAAATTTTCATCGCAACTTAGTACTTTTATCTCCTCTGGCATTCAATCAGGGGGTAGGCAATGAGATGTGGTTTATTCTGGGATTCTGTTCCATGGAAAAAGTTGTACAAATATGTTCCTAAAGGCATCACAACTTTCATTGGCATTGTTCTTTATACGCTCATACATGCATGATGAGGCGGACCCGGATTTCGAGGGAGTGACTAAAAAAAATAGATAAAAAAGAGTCGAATTTGATTCAAAACTCGAATGATTAAAGATTTTTTTTTTTTTTTTTTTATCTTGGTTTTTAGTTGATTAATATGTTTACGAGCTATTCGAATTATTGTATGAGAGACTCGGGAAATGTTTAGGCGTAAAGCAAAGGTAGATGGATCTCATGGGAGGGGTCTTAAAGTTAATGGGATGCCACTTAGAAATCATGAGTAGTGGATTTTGTAAAGTTGGCAAAAAAGAAGCAAGCGATGGCCGATGAGTGTTGGCAAGTAATGAAAAGCATGTGGTTGGTAATGGAAAAAAGTATTATATTTCTATTTTCCTCTTTAATTAAGGAAGCTTTTGTCGACCCCTGTGATGCTTGTCTCACGTACGCATGAGGTGTGAAATGAGGTCATGTTTATAAGTACGTGGCTCATCATGGCACATTCTATGCTAGGATGAGTGTTTTCACCCCAATTTTCAGTTTTTCGTGCGAATGTTAAAAAACAAAAACAAAAAGTACTGATGGGATCCTAATGTTTTTTTTCAGTGAACATCTTTGTGTTTAGCGTGATGTTCGCGTGAACATCTAAAAAATACATTGAAGAATAAGAATTTCTCTCGATATAATATAAAATTTTCTCTCATTTTATACTGACATTGGAAGACCCATACATGTTGGTATGTTTAGTTTGTCCCACATCGGTTGGTTGACCTGAGAGTTTAATATATAAATAAAGACAACCCTCATCTTTTGAGCTAGCTTTTGAGGTGAGTTAGGTCCAAGTCAATTTATTAACATGGTATCAGAGCCCAAGTTTCACCATTATGTGTTGGACGGCCCATAGTTGAGCCTCACCCGTCCTATAATTGGGCCACCCATTAATTTCTCCCTCAAAAAAATCCAAAGTTGTTCAGGTTCATATTCCCTAATCGCGTCAATCTCTCATGATATCTGTCGTCGTCTTAATAAACTGGTCTGTTGCACGATGACAAGTAACAAATAACTCATGAACTTGCTCGCAGAAGCTTACTTAGTCGACACAATTTGTTTTTTTTAAGGAAGTTGTAACTGATGGTTTGGTTATTGTAGTTGATGAAATTTGGTTACATTTTTTTTTCTATTTTATGAATTTAATGGTAAAAATATTCATATTATTTATTTATAATAATATAAAATACAAATATTAAATTAACCCACAATTATGACACTCCCCACACAAAATCTCACACTGTAAACAAAATTCTCCATTTTATCGTTGTGGTTTTGCGAATCCGATCGATCTCCAGCTGTTTGGCGTAACAACGTGTGAATGAAACGGCCTCATGCATCCATTAAGGTTTGTTTTATTTTTGTATTTTATTCGTATTTCATGCTGTTGATACATAATTTTGGTGTCGATTACAGTCATCCGTTTGATCGATTTTCATTTCTTTTTTCGAATTTGAATCATAAATGGAAAAAAAACCAACGAAAGGATATCGTAGTGATGGGATTGCTAAGGTATTCGTTTCAAAGATTTGACAGTAGAGGTTGAATCGAATCGAGCCCGTGCTTGAATTCAAAATATATGTTGTCTGAGCTTTGAATTGAGCTCAAAGTCAAGTTTGAAACTTTTTAGGTATTTGCTTCGATTTGGTTAGTTCGCACCTATTGTGGACTGTAGACACGAGACTTGTGCTTTACATGATTATGTTTTAAAATCGGAAGGTTGGTTTGAGTAAGTTTTGATTCTTGTAATTTGTTTATGTTCACTCCTACTGTAAATTTGTGGTGACTGCGCTTCTTATCTTCTTTGATTTGGACAGAGGCAATTTGAAAGTGGAATGAAGCATTCTCCAATCTGTGATTATGGTTCCCTTCCTCCAAAGATACGACGAAGGCAGGTTTTCTTTGCGCTAAGACTTATTTTTTGTTAGTTAGACAATTGACACATTGCATAAGTCGGATGATATTATTTACTATTGCAGGAGCCTCAGAATCTAACCCATGGTAACGTGGTTTGTGATTTTCCATGGACATGCGAATATGCTTCCTCCAAACATGGGAATGGGGAGGTAGCCAAAACTAGACCACTGATTTGATTCGGATGTGATCAGCACTTAAAAAGAATATATAGACCTGATCTTCAGCATTATGACTCCTTGGTTTTTTGTCTTTAACTATTGTAAAATGGATCAGATCTGTCAAAATATGACAAATTTACTCGAGATCCCCAAATCCATTGAGCTCCGAGCTCCGCTGTTTATAATGTAAAAAATGTCTTCTGTTTCCTTCTTCTCTTTAGTTTGATTTAAGGTTAAGAAAAACGATGCTAATCTTACCTAATTTATGTAAAAACCTCCATGACATGAAATTATTTTTTAATGTTGTGTTTTTTTTTGCCATCAAATGATCAGGTTAATCTTTCATTCGACGGTTCTTCTTCATCCACTCGTGTAGAAAATGACAGCATTCAATCAATTGCTGTTGATGGACCTGTTATCAAATCAACTCCTGAAGGTAATCGTTTACCCTCTTATCTAATTCATTCTGAGCCCTTGTATTGCTTCCAGTTCCTGGATAATAGCTGGTAATTTTCTCCGTCTGTGCTTTGGGTATGCTTATGTGGGCTTTCCTGTTACATACAATAGATGTAAAACCATTCTCGGATAAGATAACTGTACATATTTTTCAACTAGTTCTCGAGAGTGTTGTACTAATTCAGAAACCATCTATATGCATTGAACGCTAATTATTTGCTATAAATTGTAGACACTTTTTGTTACTGGATCAATCAACTGCCAATTAGGTCAAAGATATCTTTTATATTATTTGAAATCTTTGCCAGCCTTTTCCAATGAATTTGAATTTCATTTTAGAGTGAATCAAATTCCTTAATTAGCTTTAGTGAATCTTTGTTTGATCAAGTAGAGTTTACCTTAATAAAACATTAGAATGCTGCATCGGCTTTTTCATCAACAAAGAAACAAATGGCAGATGGTTTTCTTTTAATGCTGGACATGTTCACTCTATTCCTAAGCTCGTGATGGAGGAGTGAATACACATTTCGATTATTTGTGGATTTAAACACACACATGGAGTTGCTAGCATTGGTGTTTCGGAGAAATTGTGGGAACACATCTTACATCATGATTTTATTGGACATCTAAGGTTTAAATGAGATTTTTCCAGGCCTCATATATTTCACATAAGTTCGACTTCATAATGTTTTTTCTGATTGCCAGAGGCTGAACTTGGTTTTTCTGTGTCAAAGATCTAGTTCTTAAATTGAAATCTATAATTTTTGACAAATAAAAATGCTTTTTCTTAACTCATGTAGTCATGTAGTTATTTTGTCCATTTTCAATTGGATATTTTTAAAATGTGACTGTGTGCTTAAACTTTACTTTAGACTGCTATGAACATGGAAAAGCTAAAGAAACTTTCTGCCTTCGAAGGAATACTTCTCTCTTCCATCAAAATCTATCAAAGTGTGTTTGTGCTTACCATGTTTGACGCATATGTGGTCGAAGATTGATATAAGGGAATAAGCAATCTATTTCCAAAATTAAATGGATACTGCACTTGTGGACCATAGAAAGTACATATTAGCTTGTGATTTTGGCTTTTCTCTGTTACCGGTGTTCGTGTTTAGTATCTCTTGTTCGAAGTGGAATTTCCATTACATGAATGGAAAGTAAATTGTGACTAAAAATGTAATGGGTGTTTTAGAACTTGGACTTGTGCTATCTTTTCGTATGAAATGGCATTTTTACAATGCTGTCAAATGCATCATATGAACCTGGAACTTTTCTTTTGGACCACATATAACATGTCAGTGCAAACCTAAAAAACTGTCTCGTTTTGTTTATTTCCGTCGTCAAACCAACACTATTTGACTTGTGTTCTGCAATGCAGAAATGCAATTCAGACTCGCAAAAAGTTACCAAGAATACATGAAGCTGATCCTCATACCAGTTGAGCGTGGCACCGTAATTCCCTATATCTCATGGATGGGTTAGGCAACTCTATCGAGCGGATATACGGGTAGCCTCTGCACTGCCTGACTTATCTTCATCTGAAGCAGTTGGACAAAGAGAGGATCGGAGCCAAGGATGAGAATGTTCCCTTGGATATGATTATCCATCCTTGTAAAGCTGAGGCCAGTATCTGGAAGAGATTCACCGCAATACTTCTTCTCCGCATCATCTGGCTAAACTCTGGGAAAATGATCCCAGTCATCGTGCTCTAATTGATGCCATTTTCCCAAAGCTCTGATCATATCAGGGAGAAGGAAATCATTTTCTTGGAAAGTGCAAACTTAAGATTGTTGAGTTTAAGATATTTCTTTTATTTAACTTCATATCTTTGATTGATTCCAAGAATTTGCTTTTCCTTTAATCAGGCTTAATACAGTCAGTAGATTATCATCTTGCTTTGCACATTGCTTGTTTGGTGACTTATGTAATCGACCACCTGATCCCTTTGCGGTTATTCTATGCGTTATCGGCTATATCCCAACCAGCTAGTGTTTTTATAAACCTTGAGTTGTCTAACATGTAGTGCAGGTTCTTGAGAAACCAATTTATTGGACTTAAGATCGAATTTTGACAATTCACATCATTAAAAAAACCAAAACAAGCCAAATGAAAGACGATTTTTATAAAAAAACAATTCACATCCATGTTAAAGTCTAACAACCAATCCTCAAGTTGTAGTGCTAGCATAGCAAGTTCTTGGACGTCAATTAGTTTTCCTCCACTAAATTTCCATTTCGTTCCGTATAAGTCTCTATATTTTTCTCATAGATTATCATTGGAGTATAGAATATAATATCATTCCACAATCGTGACAAGTTTTAGTACTGGAGATAATGTATAATAGAGTGTTATGGTTAGGTGGACAGCAGTTCAATCTAATCATAATCATATTGGTTTTCCACTTTGCTATTTTTAAAATTTCTCCCTCTTTTGTTTGGCTACTTAATCCAACATTTGAGACACCAATTATTCCATTGATTGGTTGAATTCAATCCACCCCATTGGGGTTGCATCATTTGGCGTGGTACCAAGATTTTAAATTTTTTTGGGGGACGAAAGCTGCCACTTTCACGTGATTTGATTAGAAAATAAGCAATTTTGAGACTTAAAATTTATGTGTTATCTCGGTTTTACGACTACTTTTCGTATTTGTTTTCACTTAAAATAATAATAATATTCTCAGCTTATGTATATGATGTGGAGTTCCATTTAGATATCAAGATTTTTGTTCGGGTATTTTTTTTTCTTAGTTACTATTAATTAATATAGTGTATTAAACAAGCTAGGTTCACTTGCTTTGAAGCTTGAACAGATCACACCCAATGCAAATGGTTAATAAATCAGGCCATATTCATTGAAAAAGACTACTAATTGGCTTTTTTTTTTTGGCTTTACTATGATTTGATTAATTAATTTATTAATCACAATCAATCAAAACTTTTAATCTCGAATAAGGTTTCTTTTTGCATTATCGGCCATTTTCTGTTATTATTAGTTTATAAACTTTGCATAAACAAAGGGAATTACATTTACGTATGTTGCAAGTAGCCAAGTATACAGGGAAATGGAAGAATCGTGCATTGCTCCGATCGAGCACAAGAGCGTGACTCAACCAAATTGAATTATCTGATGATTTTAAATTGAGTAGGTTTATATTGAAACAATCTCGTAGCTATATCTGTAAGATTATTGATTTTTGTTTATATCTACAACAAAAAATATTATTTTTAACATAAAAATTAATATTTTTTCCCCGCCAATCAACATATATTATAAAATACTTCTTCATAATATAACTTATACTTTTGTAGTGAAATTTTTTTTACACAAAAAGTAATATTTTTTGTGGTTTGGATCGAAAATCCATCTGAAAAATTTGACACGTGAGACGATTTGATAAACATTTTTGAGCTTAATGAAAGCTATATTAAAATTAACGAAGCAATATAATTTATCAGTAAAATTTATTATTAGTATTTTTATATTGGTAAAATTTATTTGATTAGTACTACTAATTCGAAAAAAGAAAAGAAAGAGTCCAATCATTGTTTCTAATGAATTCGTATTAGATTATATGTGTTCAGGGGCGGAGCCAGGATTACGTAAGAGGGGGGTCAACAAAGAAGAAACTGAAAGCATAAACACAGACAGATAGATTTTTGACTTTTTTTTAAAAAAAAAAAAAGAAAAAAAAAAGAAAAGAGAGATATTATTAGAAATGAAAAAAGAAAAACAAGAAAGGGGGACTAGGTCAAAATCTCTCTGAAGATCTAAACAATTAAATAAGTTTCGAGTGAGGTTTTATATAAGAAAGTTGTCAAACATGATCAAAATGCTCAAATTGAATTCTTAATTGCAGCATCTCGTGTTCTGCAAAGTTTTTTGGATAAAACTTAGTAAATGAAACGAGATTCATTGCATTCAATTTTCTGCTAGTTTATTTAACACTATCTATTCTATCTTTATCAATTAAATTACATTATGATTCATGAATATAGTAAAAATACATTGCTATCCACAAATATTTTCGATCAATTATTCAACAGATAGAAATAGTCAAAACAAAAATAATTTGTGAGACCTCTGTCCCACATGAAAAAAATGAAAGCTTTAAAATGAGTTTAAAATGGGCTACAATGGACTTCTATAGCAACTTGGGTTAATAATTTTCGTAAAGCGAGGACGAATACGAAGTAGTTGCTATAGGGGCCCATTGTGCAGTCGCGCAGACGCGGGCCTGGGCCCGAGGCTTGACAGAATGGTATCAGAGACCGGTCACCAGCCGACAGACCCCGGAAAATAAGTGATATGCGAGGCAAAGTGCTACGTGCATGGGAGCCACCTCTTGAATCTACGGGGCAAAGTGCTACACGACGGGAGCCACCTCTTGAACCCGTAGGAGCCACCTCTAGGTTCCCGATGCTGGTGGATCGATAGTTCAGATCGCGACGAGGACGTCGCGTTCTGAAGGAGGGGTGATTGTGAGACCCCTGTCCCACATGAGAAAAATAAAAGCTTTAAAATGAGTTTAAAATGGGCTACAATGGACTTCTATAGCAACTTAGGTTAATCGGGAAAAATGAAAGCTTTAAAATGAGTTTAAAATGGGCTACAATGAACTTTTATAGCAACTTAGGTTAATCATTTTCGTAAAGCGATGTCGAATACGAAGTAGTTGCTATAGGGGCCCATTGTGCAGTCGCGCAAACGCGGGTCTGGGCCCGGGGCGTGACATAATCAAATACGCAAAAATTAACAATGCTAATTTCATTTTTTACAATAAATTTTAGTATTTTTAATATTGATATCAAATGTGTTGTCCTATAATTAAATGAAACAAAGATTTAAAACAAGAAAAAAAAATAAAGAGAAGAATTAAGAAATGTATGCTCTCAAAAAACCAAAACCTAATTTTTTGAGAAAAAATGATTTAAAATACACGATATGAAGAAAAAATACACAAAATAAAACCTGAAATCATTTACGAAATGCCCTTAAATTTTTTTTTTTAAAGGCAAAACGACCTTAAATCTTAATTGGGTGTTGTGTGTCACTATGTTGGTCGGCCACTCGGAAGAGTCGAAGAGAAGAAATGAATCAAATATCCCATAAAAAAGAGAGTTTGATCGCCACTTAAAATAAATTACCTTATTTTATTTAGGAAGCCAATGTATTATATATTAAAGGAGATGAAGCACGACCCATTAAAGACCATTAAAGAGAGTACCAAACAAAGCCAATATATATATATATATGTATACACACTTCGTGATATCGCGATATTTTGTATTTAATGTATCGTGAGATTTTGATGAATTAAATTATTGTATTAATTGGATCTTTTGTATTATAAGATTTGATGTACAAATTTCGTTATACTTCTAGCATCACTCAAAATATCTTACTTATTATTATTATTATTATTATTATTATTATTATTATTATTATTATTATTATTATTATTATTATTATTATTATCAACAAAACCAAATTATTAAACAAATTAGTCATTTTATATAATCTCTTCATTTTAAGCGACTAGAAACAATATTATTTATCAAAATGACACTCGATATTTTTGTTTATATTTTTAAATTTTCAGATTAGATATTTATCATCATTAAAATTTTGAATATCTAATTCATCATGTGAGTTTTAAAAATAATATGAAAATTAATTAACATAAAAAATTAATGTATATGCATGCATCGCGTGCAATGAACGCTAGCGATTATGGTTTATCTAACACATAAATCGGATTATCGGGGTATTAAATTTGGGAAACACAAATAATATTTTAAAATTTATAACAAGAAAAATTTTACAATGAATTTTAAAATAATTTCCATTTATTGACCACATGATCTCCTCGCAGACGTTAAAAATAACAACAAAAAGTCAAAAATCTTGATCCATTTAAAAACACATCTAAAAAATTTATAAGATACTGTGACTTAGTAAATTATTTAAGGAAACAAAATATAATATATTTATCAAAATGGAAATACTCTCAATATTTACTCATTTATACCAAACATATCGATGAACAATATAATATTTACGCCGCTTTTCCATACAATATTGCAATTCCAAAGTACCTGCATGCATTTGTCTTGGAATATTTATTGAAAATCGAAGGAATATAATCCCATGACTAGGAGTCACCTCAGCACTATTTAATTTGCTCTCATCAAAATAACTATTTTTAATAAATAATAATGTACATATTAATACGGGATTATCAAAATAAGTAGTAGCAAAGATGGAAACGATAACTATATAAAATTGTCCACAGATAATTTAAATATATGGTTTATAAGATTATGAGTGATGCTATTATGGTATAGGTATAACGAAATTTGTACACCAAATTTTTTTTTTAATTGGGAGAGAAGATTGTTACAATTGGATCTCAAACTCTATATCTCGTCCCATATTTGAGACTTTGATGACAGATGAGCTACACGTCATCGGCTTGTACACCAAATTTAAAAACACAAAAAATTCAATACAAAAATTAAATATATCAAATTCTCACGATACATTGAATATATATAATGGTTGTAAATATCGTGTACAACGATATTTATTGTATTTTTAACATTATTATAACACTATAACAATGATAGAATTGGATTCTTATATATATATATCTAATTATTACTTGACAATAATTGGTGAGAAGAAAAAAAACTCATTTGCCTTCACGACATACTCTACTATGCTGATATTGGAGATTACAAAGAGAATCAGAATTAAGAACACACCATAAGAAATTAATCGTAAAAAAAAATAAAATACATCATAATCGAGAAAAATTATATCTTCCATCTCCTTTTCAACGACTACAGGAATGCTACTTGGCCTTGGGAGAAAAGTTTTGCCACGTTTTACCCTTCTTGTCCATCTTATCTATTTATAGGCAAAATCGTCTTACAAAATTGACTCGATCGTTTTGAAATACCATTCATGTCCTTTCCAAAATATATAAAACGACCGAAGGCCTATCCAAAGGGCAAAGAAAATGTGAAAATGTATTTCTTTATTAGTGATTCCACCATGAACAAAAAGATATATGGACATGAGAGCCGAAATTAAAGCATATACCTCTGTCTCTCTCTATATGTATAAGTTAAAAACTGTGTCGAGTTTCTCTTTGCTAGCTGATACGTTCTTCCATCTCCACACACACACACACATATATATATACAACAGAAGTTAACATTCACAAACGAGATATATACAAGGAATATGAGGAGTCTTGTGATGATCAGGAAGAGATTATGGGAACCGAGACGGTTCCAAATTACAAGCCGACGATGGCAGACTCAAGCTGCCGATGCATGTATTGTGGCGAACGACTCGGACATAACTCCTGTGTTGCCACCCTTCGACTACACTCCGCCGGCGTACACCGGCCCCACTGCCGACCAGATTTTGAAGAAGCGGAGGGAGTTTCTTAGCCCATCCATGTTTCACTTGTACAAAAAACCCGTGAGTTTGTTTTGCATGTTTGAAATCGTAGAAGAAAAAAGAAATGGATTTTGCTGGATCAAAAATAAAAATTATGCATTTAATCGGAAGATCATGCTAAATTCTGTGGCGGGCCAGCTTTGTGTTAGTGAAATGCTTAGTCTTAGTTAACTTAGGTTTGGTGGCGTTGGTTTCTCTGCCTGACAAAACATGTTCTTTACTGAATGATTGATACATTGTTTCCCTTTACTTTTTTGAGCTGCTTTATATTACATGATTCTTGGTTCCCAACTTTGGATTGATGGCATATGCTGTGCATAATCTTTTCTTGAAAACCCCATTTGAGGAAATTAGTCTTGCATGCTAAATATTATGTAACTTTAATGTTTTATACCAATTGTTGGATGGATGATTATTTTAAGAAAACGTGAAAGACCTAAATTTAGTTGGTTGCCTTGAGTATGTGGGAAAACTTTGTATGGACTTCTTCTTCTGTTTGTGATGTTATGAGTTGATTGGTGAAATGAGCGCAGCTGCGATATGAAAGATTTTACATTAATTTTACAGCATGACATACCGATAGATACAGGTTATTATGAGGTGTTGTTGCTTGCTATATAGGTATAGATAGTGTTGAATGGGATTTAAAAGGTGCTCTTGATAAGCACATGAAAGGGGTCATGGATGATAAAGATTTAATTGATATGTAGTAGTTGAGATGAACATCAAGTTTTGAGGGATGAATTGCTTTACACATGCAGGTCAATATAGTGCACGGCAAGATGCAATACTTATTTGATGAGAATGGGCGGAGATATGTCGATGCTTTCGGCGGTATTGCGACAGTGTGTTGTGGCCATTGTCACCCTGATGTGGTTAAAGCTGTTACGGATCAAACCAAAAGTTTGCAACACTCAACTATTCTGTATCTGAATCATTCAATTACTGATTTTGCTGAAGCACTGGCTTCCAAGCTGCCTGGAGATCTCAAGGTACATAATATACTGTCTTTTTTTTTTTCACTATAGGTCGCCAATGTGTCTGGTGGCTCGTTCTGCATTAGCCATCTCTAGATTCTGTCACAGCTTATGACCGAACCGTTGTAATCAGAAAAATGTGATGTGAAGAAGGAATGTTATTAATGTAATGGGATCGACGGTGCAGGTTGTTTTCTTCACGAATTCTGGGACGGAGGCGAATGAGCTAGCAATGATGATGGCTCGATTATACACAGGATGTCATGATATCATATCCCTCAGAAACGCATACCATGGAAATGCAGGGGGGACCATGGGAGCCACCGCGCAAAGTAACTGGAAATTCAATGTTGTCCAGGTACAAGCAAGATGTATCATATTGATTATTGGAACTTGTTTTGGAATAACTCATTGAATCATGTAAATGCTTAGCTATATTTCAAAAAGATTTTTTGATATATAGTATGTTCTCATCAACAGAGTGGAGTTCACCATGCCGTAAATCCAGACCCCTACAGAGGTTCCTTTGGTGCAGATGGTGAAAAATATGCGAGAGACGTTCAAGATTTGATCCAGTTTGGAACTTCTGGTCATGTAGCTGGTTTTATAACTGAAGCAATACAGGTAGCTACTCTCTTGAAGCTTCTTAATATGAAAACATACTGTTTATTACTTGAATGGTTTAATTTCTTTTCGAGCACAACAGGGTGTAGGTGGGATCGTCGAGTTAGCTCCAGGTTATTTGCATGCTGCATACCATAGCATAAGAAATGCAGGGGGACTATGTATTGCGGATGAGGTTCAGTGCGGATTTGCCCGCACTGGAAGCCATTTTTGGGGATTTGAGTCCCATGATGTTGTGCCTGATATAGTCACAGTGGCTAAGGTTGATTTGAATGTCTTCAATTTTGTCAAGTGAACATCCATCCCTTAAGCTGCATTTAAAGAAAATATTTGTTGCTTGCTTATTGGATTGTAGGGGATTGGCAACGGAGTTCCCCTCGGAGCTGTAGTAACCACTCCTAAGGTAGCTGAAGTCTTGACCCGAAGAAGTTACTTCAACACGTTTGGAGGAAACCCCGTCTGTACAGCAGCTGGACTTGCTGTTCTAAGAGTCATCGACAGAGAAAACCTTCAAGAAAACGCACATGTAGTTGGTTCTTACCTAAAAGATCGCCTAAATTCTCTCAAAGCCAAACATGAAAGTAAAGATGTCCTTTTTCTCGTGTAATTTCAAGTTTTCACTGCTCCTAGTACGTTTTCTTGACATTTCATACCTGAATACATAGTAATTGGTGATGTGAGGGGAAGAGGATTAATGCTTGGGGTTGAACTGGTCACGGATCGCCAACTGAAGACCCCTGCGAAGATGGAAATTCTTCAAGTGATGGAGCAAATGAAAGGTACCTCGTTTTCTGTCCCTTCCTAAGTCTATTCGTGCTATGAAACACAACTATTTCCAATGGTGATAAGATTAAATTTGAGTGTCAAGATATGGGAGTACTCATCGGCAAAGGAGGCTTCCACGGAAATGTTTTCAGAATTACACCTCCACTCTGCTTCAGTAGAGATGATGCCGGTAAATGACAATAATTCCAGCTATTACTTACATGCTGTTTGTTTATACTTTACTCATGTAATTGTTATTTGTTCATGATACAGACTTTGTTGTGGATGTAATGGACCTTGCAATGACCAAATTGTGAACAGGGCCATCAAGTTCTGCTGAATCCTTTGCTTCTTCAATGATGACTTTCGTCGATTAATATTTGACTGTTAATCAAGCATCCTGTGTACCATAGTTCCTAATGCATATCTTCTAATGTCTTCCTTCGTTTTCACGTTTATGTTCTTGTTCTTATGAATAACAATATATGACAGTAACAGGTTAATGGATACGGGATACCAGAATATTTAAGTTGTATAAATTTAATGATACTAGTCATAACGCACATGACAACATTTTAATTGATTTTATCGTATTCTCATAAAATATGAGAAGAGAATTATTTTAATTGAATACAACATTTTTATTTATTTTAATCATATTTCTAAAGTTATTCAAAACAAAATATGAGCAAAAAATTATAGATATAAAATATTTTTACCATCTATTTATAAATCATTTAAGTTGTGTATTTATTTTTTGACTCATTAAATATTTCAGCATTTTAATTGATTTTCATCGAATTTCTAAAGTCATTCTAAAGAAAACACGAGAAGAAAATTATAGATATAAAATATTTCTACCATCTATTTTTTTTATAAATCATTTACATTGTGTATTTATTTTTTGACTCATTAAATATTTCAATATTGTAATTGATTTTCATAATATTCCTAAAGTCATTCTAAAGAAAACATGAGACGAAAACTATAGATATAAAATATTTCTACCATCTATTTTTTATAATCATTTAATTTGTGTATTTATATTTTGACTCATTAAATATTGCAGCATTTTAATTCATTTTCATCATATTTTTAAAGTCATTCTACGAAAAACACGAGAATAAAATTATAGATATAAAATATTTCTATATCTATTTTTTTAAAAAAATAGTGTTGAATTTTCTAAATGAAGCATTCTTATTTTAATAGTTACTAGGTGATGTGCACACAGAGTTTGCATGCGTGCAAGATAATAAATTAATATCATGTAGTAATGTCATTAAATTACAACATAATTAGTTAGTTATCACAATGTCGAATTTTCGATTAGAATATTTATTAGATTTCTAGCTAAAACTAAAAATTAAATTAAATTGTGCACAAAATTTTACCTCTACCATAAAAAATGATGGATTTAAGAAGAGGGTTGCAGTTAAACTAATGGGTTGAAAACTATCTCGTAGTAATGTCTTGAGCACAAAATTTTACCTCTACCATAAATTAATATCATGTAGTAATGTCTTGAAATTATAGTATAACTAGTTAGTTTTCACAATGTCGACATATTTTCCCGTAAAAAATGTGAATAAAAGAGCAAAGTTTTACAATTGTGAAATAAAAATTTTGCCCTTTTATTCTCCACTTTATGTAAGACCATATAAAATACATATGGATATAAGAGTAAAATTCAAATTTTAGTTAGGGTATAAAAGTAAATATATTTCTATTATATATAATATAAATGAATATATAAATGACTTTAACCGAATTGCAATTAGTGGATCTTAATTGCATATTAACTAAATATTTCGACATTGTCTACGCTCATTTAATTTTAAAAAAAAATATCTCAAATTTTATTTATATTACTACTATAATATTTCAAGAAAAATAGCGACGTAAAGCCAAAAGACCTAAGTTTTAAAGTTTAGAACTTTTCAAAAATAAAAATAATTTTTTCATTTACCTATGAGAATTAAATAAATTATAAAACTTATTTTAATATTACAATATGATTTTATTTTGAATTAAATAATTGGAATTTGAATTTTATTTGGTTATTTCTTTAGTATTTAAAATAGTGACGGGAAATCAAGAGACACAATTTTAAAATTTAAAACTTTTAAAAAATAAAAAATATATTATTTCATATACTATGAGAACTTTTAAATAAATGATAAAAATTATTTTAATAGTGCTATAGAATTTTATTTTGAATTAAATAGAATTAAAATTTTATTTGGTTATTTCTTTAGGATTTATTTTTTGATAAATTTATTTTTATATTTTAACAATTCATTACAAAAAATTATTGAAATAGTTAAAACACAAATGAAATAATAAAAATTAGAAGTTAAATAATTTAATAATTTCATGATTATATTTTTGTGTACCATCAATTTTTATTTTAATTGTGAATGAATGAAAAAAAATTTTATGGGGAAAATTTTTCAAATTGTGAAATAACAAGTTTGTTATTTTTATTCTGTAGTTTTGTTTTTTGGATTGAAAATAGTTTGAGTTATAATTAAATATAAAAATGAGATATTGGTTGGAACATAAAAGAAAGAAAAAAATCTGGTTTATGTCTTTATGACTTGCTAATAACTATATTGATTAATAGCAACAATGATAAGATCGGTTGAAAGTGTAGAGAGGGGGTGAATATACTTTCAAACAATTTAGTATAAAATAATTGAACTCGATCGGTTTAGTGACTGAGTTCTAGGCTTATCTTAATGTCTGATGTAATTTGACAATCAAGAATAAGTGCGGAAATATGTCAAATTACAGATTTGAACGCTGAGTGATTATCAGTTTAGGTTAGGTGATGATAGTTGGTAAACTGAAATAACGCAAGCAAATGTTTATGGATGTTCGGAGATTTCAAATACTCCTACGTCACCCCTTCTTCCACCTCGGAAGGATATCACTAGAAAACTTTGAATTTTACAAGCAATTTGCAAAACCACGATCCAGGTTAGGACTTAAACACTGCCTAAACAGAACTCTTAGTATAACAACTCAGTTTCAGTCTTAGACTGATGATAGAACATAGATGAATACAACTCGAAATCCTTAGCACAAAATTGATCCTTCTATGATCAGAATAACACTTCGACGTTTGTGCTTCGAATTCTTTTATCAATTCTTGAGCATGCAAGACTTTGAATATTCTCGCAAAATAGCAGAAATTGCAGAGCGTGAGAGAGCTCCTTTGTTCGATCAAGATCTCTATTTATATCCTTGGATTGTTAACGGTCATAAATTCAAATTAAATCTTCAGATAGGGTTTTGAATTATTCCCGTTGGATTTGTCACTATCAACAACAAATTCTGGAGCCGACATTGCCCTTTGCATCGCGGCACTACTTTCTGCAGAGTGTGTCAGAGTACGAAAGAACTTATCCAAAAGTGGCGATGTAGTAGACTGGTGAGGGTAAACTGATGAAATCAGTTTAGCGAGTGTAAACTGATGAAGTCACTTTAGCATCTTCGGCCAGTTGAGCGCGGTGATTGAGCGTGAAGTAGTTTAGCTCCATATATCAGTTTAGCGCTTCTTAGTTACTTGATTAGTTTGACCTTCTTTTAATCTTTGTAATTGTAAACACCAAAACTAAATTTCCCAACAAACGGGCAGCCAAGAGACATAATTTTAAAGTTTAGACATTTTCAAAAATAAAATAAAAAAATTATTTCATATATTTATGATGACTATTAAATAAATGATAAAAAAATTATTTTAATAGTGTTATAGAATTTTATTTTTGAATTAAATAATTAGAATTAACATTTGAATTTTATTTGGTTATTTCTTTAAGATTTATTAATTTTTTGAGAATTTTATATTTATACTTTAGCAATTCATTAAAAAAAATTATTGAAACAGAGTTAAAACACGGATGAACTAATAAAAAATTAGAATTTAAATAATTTAATAATTTCATGATTATATTTTTGTTTACCATCAATTTGTATTTGAATTGTGATTGGAAGGTAAAAATTTTCAAATTGTGAAATAAAAAGACTTTGTCGTTTTTATTCTATATAATATTTTACTGGATTGAAAATATTTTGGGATATAAATGTAAAAAAAAAATTAGTTGGGGCATAAAAGGAAGAAAAAAAACTTGGTTTATTCATTTAAATGATGAGTTACTGTTATGATATATTTTCATTTGAGATTATGCATGATTCCAATACAACAAAAATGTAATTAATCATGGTACGAACATTTATATATTATGATGATTTATGAGACCTATTGATCTAATTATCAAAAATTTTTATGAAATCTTGTTTAACTTATATTTCATTATTTTTATTACAACAAAATTAATCATGATAGTAAATTATGAAAGCATATTAATGATTATTTTATTATTTCAATTGATTTTAGTAATTAATAACTCAAATTTATGATTTAATTATGAGAACGTGAAAATCCACTAAATATAATTATAAAAATAAATAAATAAATATATTATATAAATAATATGTCAATACGTGCATCGCACGTGTTGTTTACTAGTTATAATAAATGTGTTAACCACTCACTATACTGATACAAATGACTTAAAAACAAGGTTCTAAAAAGCGTGAATTGTGATAAAACATCACGAAAGTTTCAATCATTAGAAAATTAAACGAGCTTCATACGAAACTAAGCATGAATTTTTTTAATTTTAATATAATTTTAATTATATCAAGTAATTAATGGATTAAATAATGTACAAACTTAAAATTGAGAATAAATGCATAAATTTTCAAGTTATAAAAATGTGACTATCAAAATCACTATTTGCGTGGAGGAAAAAAAATTTCGATCGCAGTTGGATCAAGTATCATCCTTAACATTGGTAGAAAATATTGTGTAAAAAAACATAGACATTTAAATAGTACATCATGCAATTTTTTTTTAATTAACTATCCATATACTGTTTTGTAAAATTTATTGAAAAACAGTGTATAAAAAACAAGAATATTTTAATTAAATTCATGATTACAACTCAAATAGACTCAAACATTTATAGTTTATCTCAAGTTTTGGACTCATCATGCAAAGAACATTTGATTAAATTCAGAATATTGCTTGTGCTAATATTTGCCATAAATAATTATTGTATCTTTTGTAAAGTATGAAGAAGTTATTATACCGCGAGGAAATAATCTTTTTCAAAATTTTTAATATTGATTATCATAGTGTGTTGCTTGCTAGAAACTTGAGTAGTCAAAGATAAGATTAATTGTTGAAGTAGATTTGTATATCGTTTGTGCCTATCAATTTAGATATTGGAAACCAAAACACTTGAATATGATATAATTGATATTTTTATTTAAATATATAATTTAAACATATAATTTATGGTTAATGACTACAAGTAGAATAAAAAAATAAAAAATTAGAAGATCTGAAAAAATATATATAATTTTATTCAATCATATATTGTATCTAATTGCCACGAGTTGAATAAAGTGATTACTTGCTATGCGGTTTAAAAGATATGAGTTGCACCATTACCAACAGTTATAGCTTTTGGTAAAGATACAAGTGTTAGGTCTTATGATTATCTTGTAATATTAAAAAAAATGTATTGTCTGATAAATGATTAAATATATTTTTGGGAAAAATTAAATCAAATAAAAAAGCAAATAATAAATATCAAATAAGAAAAAGAGCAAATGATAAATATTAGATGTAAAAATATTAAAGTGTACAATAGAAAAATATTGTATAAAAAATAAAAATATTTAATTTAATTCACAATTGTTACTCATATGTTTATAATAGCAATAAAATAATAGATATTAGATAGATTATAGAAATTAAAATAAAATAGATTTTAGATAGATTAGAAAAATTAAAGTACACTATACAACTTTTTATTTTGAGTATTCATATACTATCTTATAAAAATATTATTAGTATTCCATGTACTTGTTCATATGTGAAATATAATATCGAATAAAATAAATTAGATCGAATAAAATAAATTAGAAAGTATGGTTAAAAAATGTAAGGGAATATTAATAGTTTTATATATATATATATTTTAAAGAATGCATGATATACTTTTAAATAAATTAGTTAAATGAAGAGTCATATAAATAAATTATTGAAAGAGAAAAAAACATTAATTATTTAATAATGAAAAAAATTTAATCAAGTAAATTCACAAATGAACTCACATAAATAAATTATTAAAAGAGAAAAACACATTAATTATTTAATAATAAGAAAACGATAGTCAAAAAAATTCACAAATGAACTCACATCTTTATATATTGATAATGATAAATAGTAGATGCAAAAATATGAAAGTGTATAATAAAAAATTAATGTGTAAAAAATAAAAATATTTATGTTAATTTACAACTGTTACTCATATGTTAATAATAGTAGTAAAATAGATATTAGATAGATTAGAAAAATTAAAATAAAGTAGATGATAATGATGGAATATAATGTAATGCAGTAACGTAAATGAACATAAATATGTTTATGGATGTTCAGAGATCAATCACCTACGTCATCCCTTTTTTTCTCACGGGAATGATACACTAAAAGACTTTGGCTATTACAACGTCTTGCAATACATCCAATCCAAGTTAGGACTTATCAATCGCCTAAGATGGAACTCCTAGATTTACTCTGATAAGATTTCAAGTTCTTATCAAACTTTCTTCAATTGGTGATGATGAACATATATGCTGCTTGAAAGCTTAGAATCTCAAATCCTTGTATCGATAAATGTTCTTCAAACAACAGCTTGGATTTGAGTAACCCTTGAGTAGATCTCTTTGTAGATCAGATATGCTTAAGAGTGAAGGGTTGAATGAGTAGTCGAGTGTTCAAAGTAGTTTCAAGTTCTCAAGCATGTGGATCTTCGTAAACGTAGCTATTTTTCTTTTTGGTGTGCTCTGATATTTATATCAGTTTCTCCAACGTATTTTTCTTTTTTTTCAACGGCAGAAAACGTCTTGTATGTCATATATCATTCCTTGATTTGTGAGATGTGGCTTTTGCTTCTGAAGTATCTGTACTCGGAGCGCCTTAAATTGTCTATTCAATATGTCTTCACATTAAATGCTATTTATGGTTTTTCTTACTTTATCAGACGGCTCCTTAAATGCTTTGTCCTTTGCATTTAATTTATCTTGTCAACTATTCGATACTGAGGATTCGTGACTTTTTGAATTCTGCAGATATCTTAGCAACTTATGAACTCAGTAGATATCCTTGTTCTTGATAACCCAGATCAGTTGAGCATTAGTCGGTTGATATGCTTAGCTCGGTTGACAGATAACAGTTGACATGCTTAGATCAGTCATTACTTCAATCTTCAGTCGATATATTTCATTGGTCAGCCGATATACTGAAGTCGGATATCTCTCGGTCACCTGTTTTACATGTAAACGGCGGCCGAACTATAACAATGAAGTATTGTTTTGTTATCATCAAAAGTTAGGATTCAACAGTAATCTACGTACTTGTTCATTTGTGAATTATAGAATCGAATAAAATAAATTATAAAGTATGATAAAAATGATAGTCAAGTAAATTTAATAATGAAAAAATGATAGTCAAGTAAATTCACAAATCAACGCACATATTTATATATGTAATAAATAATAATATAAATAGATAGATAATAGATAGAATAGATATATGTAATGCCTTATAATTATAATTATAATTATAATTCACAACTCCAATCACATGTTTATATATGTAATAGATTAAGTATTCATATACTATCTTATAACGCAGTGTTCGGTTCAATTGATAGGATTATTGAATGATTATTAAATGAATGATAAAATACATGATAAATAATAATTGATAATTTGTGTTGAAAATAGTATTGTAATTAGTTTGATTTTAGGAATAAGATTAGATAATGGTTTAAATTTTTTGCCAAAAATACCATTTATATTTTATTGGATGAGTGGTTTTTAGGTTGTAGGAAAATGGTAATTATGAAATTTATGTGTAAGATAAAAACAAGGATAAATAATACTAGGGTGAGGGGAGGGTTTAGTTAACCTACTATAAAACAACTTTATTTTTTTTTAGGTTAGATTAGCTTGTTTTAATAAAAATTCTACCAAACAATGGATTAAATAAATTAAAAATCACACATAATCCTACTGTTAGGATCGAAAATGTCTTTCTTAGTTATTTGGAGTTCAGATGGGTTAGTAGACCTGGCCACGGTCCGGGTCTGGGTTGGACCCACCGGGTTCGGTTTGGCATTTAGCCAACCCTTAACCGGCCCGCCAATGGCCGGTTCCGGTCCGGGTCGTTGAACCGACGGTTCCGGTCCGGGTTCGGGTCCGGTTAACCGCCGGTTCAGGGTCCGGGCTAAACCGTGCCATTTTTTTTTAAAAAAAAAAATTGCAGCTCCCCAGCACTGTATTGGCAGCGCTGGGGCACTGCACCTTCGAATTTAATTCGAAGGTTCAGCGCCCCAGCACTGAATTGGCGGCGCTGGGGCGCTAAACTTTCGAATTAAATTCGAAGGGGGCGCTGCCAATGCAGTGCTGGGGCACTACACCTTCGAAATTTAATTTTTTTAAATTTTTAAACAAATTTTTAATAAGACATATTCTTTAAATAATCTCAATCAAATATTTCATATCTCCATAATGAAAATCTATTACATTTATTAAATAAACAATATATTAGAATTTCAACATCTTAATATCTTATGACTTAATATTACAAATCTATTACATTTTATTCTACTTCACTCGCATTTCCTCCCGTCGTAGTTCCGGATGTTTCTTTGGTGTCATCTTGGTCTTCTTCATCACTTTGAATATGTTGTGTTCGAGTAGCGGCTTTTGACCAATCATTGAGCAAACATTGGGCTTCCAAGTTTTCCGGCCTTAAGCTAGAACGTCTCTCGTCCAATGTATTTCCTCCAATACTAAATGCTTGCTCCACTGCAACTGTTGAAACCGGACAAGCTAGAATTTCTTTTACCATTATAGCCAAAATTGGATATATTTGTGTTTTTTGCGACCACCATATCAAAATGTCGAAGTTTTCCTCATCTGTATCACTTAAATCAAAAGTAGTGGTAAAATAATTCTTAAGTTCCTGACTGGAACTTGAGGATCCTCGTGGACGTTTCGTCCGTTCCCTTAATAAAAGTTGTGCTTTAGTATGTTTAGAAAAAACATTACTAGTTGCAGTGGATTGTGTTTCATGTGAAACAATTTGTCCACCATATTTGATGTTATATTCATTATAAATATCAAGTAAATGAGTTTTAATATTAAACAAAATCAATGAGATAGAAGGAATCGTTTCCGCAATAGGCTCCAAAGATTCATAATATAATGTTAACATGTCGCTTAAGCCATCTAATTTAAGTCTAGGATCTAAAACAAAACACATAAAAAAATTTCAGGAATGAGCAAAAAATATTTTTCCCATTTTGCTTTCATGACGAGAATACATTGAGATAAAGCACTATCATTAGAATTAACATGTTCATGAAAAATACAAGCAATGTTGCAACAATGTGTTAAAACTAAATGTGAAGTAGGGTAATAAACACCGAATAATTGGTCACTAGCATCATTAAAAACTTTTAAAATTTCACAAATTCTAGTGCATATGTTTCATTGATTTGAAAATAAATAAATATCACGAGCTTGAACAAATTGATGAAAAAATGTACATAATAAATCTTTATATTAAAAAGAGGATAATAACAATTTATATGTTGAATTCCAATGAGTTGGAACATCTCGTGCAAACCGCTTAGGTTTCATACCATTTACTCTACAAAATTTTCCCCATTGCTTCATAACTTGAGGATGCGTCCATAAATAATGAATAGCGTTCCTAATTGGTTGAATATGTATGCCTAAACTTTTTAGTCCATCTTGAACACACAAATTTAAAATATGACATGTGCATCTAATATGAAAAAATTTGCCACCTAGTGATGGTTTAAGTATTTCAATAAGCTCACTAATACTAGAAGTATTTTCACTAGCATTATCAAAAGACATTGAAAAAACTTTGGTAGTTAGACCATATTCTTCTAAAATAACAAATATAAGTTGCAAAATATTTTGTGCCGTGTGTGATTCGTTGAAACATCTATATGCAAGCAACCTTTTTTGAATGTTCTAATTATTATCAATCCAATGACATGTAATACCCATATATGAACAACTTTGCCAATGATCACTCCAAATATCGGAACACAAAGAAACTTTATTATTCAAACTATAAAATTCCTTAATTAATTCTTTCTTTTGATCAACGACTAACTTTTTCATTGTGCGTTTGAGACTATTTCTTGGAATACGTCTAATAGAAGAATTTGCACTTGTAGAAAGCCAATTTTCAAAAGATAATTTATCGCTAAAACTAAAAGAAAGTTGTTCAATCGCACAAAATTTAGCCATTTCTTCTCTAAATCTAGCTTTGTTATATTTAAATAGTTGAGATTCATTACCCGATTGAGAAGAGAATTCCGGAATTTGAGTTTGAACACGATCAATACCAATTTCCACCAGATGATTTTTCTCGATATGCCGCGTCAAAGTTCCATAACCACCTCCTTGTTTAAATTTGTAACATTTTGAACAATATTTGCATTTGGCTTGCAAATCACCGGAGGAAAGCGTCACCTTGTCGAAGTGTTTGGTGAAGATATCGGATGTCGGGCGAGGCACCGCTCGAGTTTGTCTTTGAGAGGCCGCCGGATCGTTCATACTTTTTTGACTTGCATGATGACGTGGTGGTGGTGGTGGTTGTTCAACTTGTTGTCTTTGTTGCACCTCTTTCTAATTTCTTGAATTTCATCATCGGAATATTCAAGATCAAATTCATCGATATTGAATTGAGGATACTCGACCTCGGGTGGTATGATGCTCTTTTCCTTTCCTTTTCCTTTGTCACCCCTACGACTTGATCCCGCTCTGGATATTTGTAATTGTATAAATATGAAAATAAATCAACAATTGACAATAAACCAATAATCGAAACTTGATATTTTTGATAATTCAAGAAATTAAAAGGAATTGAGAATAGAGAGAATGAAGAGAGAATTGTGTAAACAAAATGAAAGGAGGTTGGGGGTATTTATAGATAAAATCATAAAAAGTAGGTTTTTTTTTTTAAAAAAAAAAATTAGCCGGTTGACCCGACGGGTCGAGCGGGTCGACAACGGCCACAAGATCGTGGCAGTTGATCTCAACGGCCACGAAATTGTGGCTGTTGAATGATCCAACGGCCACTTACTAGTGGCCGTTGGATCTGGGCGCCTGATGGGCACCACATGTCCAACCCGGCGGGTTGGACCCACTGGGTTGCCGGTTTTCCTAAGGGAAAATCGGGACCGGACCGCCTAGTGGCCGGTCCGGTCCCAATTCCAGGTCGGGCCCGTTGACTCGGTTAACCGGCCCGTTGACCACGGGCCGGTTCCAAGCCGGGTCCGGGCCCAACCCGGCCCTTGGCCAGGTCTATGGGTTAGTAAATGAACTCTTGTCTTTCTCGTGTGTCTATGTTAATCTACCAACTTAAATCAGTGCAGAAGAGATTGATTAACAGATTGAACATAGATCAAATGGCTTGGTCGAATGTGTGAAGTGAGTGAACGTGTTGGGCAGAAGAGAAATAACACAATGACTTGTTTCTGGATGTTCGGAGCTCAATCTCCTACGTCACCCCTTCTTCCACCTTGGAAGGATTCACTCTCTTCTAGAAGACTTTGATCTTATACAAACAATTTGCACAGATCTGATCCAAGATTGGACTTACACCTCTGCCTATCTCAGAACTCCTAGACATTCAAGAACTCAGCCCTCGACTGATCCTTGTTACAAAGATAGTGTTTTGACAGACCACTCAACTGATCTGGTACAATCTTACAACTGAATAAACTCAGCACAAATGATCCTCACTTGATCTGATATGATGCTAAGTGTGTGCTTGATTAATCTGATCTGATTGCTATTTGAAGCTCTTAACTTTATGACCATGTATGTTCTTTTCTTGTGTAGCTCTGTTGTATTTATAGCCTTCATAAAGTAGCTGTTGAGCTGTCAACATCTTCTCAAAAGAAGCCTCCAATATTTGACTTTGTCTCCAACGTTCAAATCTTCATTTAATGATTTTGTATTCTAGCACAACGGCTCTTTGATCTTCTAGGCTCTTCCATAATCATTTGATCTTGCTTGATTGATCTGCTTACTTGATTGCTTTCCAGATGATGTTTCTTTGATCTGCTTTCTTGTGCATAGATCTGTTTCTTCTGCTTCTTCAATTGATCTGCTTCTTCAATTGATGACTTGAGTAATTTTTCAAACAACGAAACTTAAATCTTGAATTCCTAACAATTTCCCCCTTTTTGGTGTTTGATAAAACTAAGCAATTTATCTGTCATTTTCCCTCTTTTTGACAATCGCATCAACTGATTATCTTTCCCTTTTTAGTCGTTCTTTGATCTGCTCTTACTTTCTTTGAATCTGTTCCCCTTAAAAGGTGATTCCAAATGAAGTGTTAACTTGGATGAATTGATTGATCTATTTCTTCTGTTCTTCTTTCTTCTTCTCGACTAATCTGCTTTCTTCTTTAATTAAGATGCCAGAGAGAATCTTCATTCCCTCTCAAACTGTTGCGTTTCTCTCCAAATTTTGGGTTGTGTGGTGTATTTTTGTGTTCTTCAAAATCTCTTTTATATGTAGATGAAATCCCATCGATCTTTTATTTTTCACAGTTCTTTATCTAGTCTCCAAAACTGGTGCGGGCTCGCATGCTCTTCGTAGCAACAACGCTATCGTGCTTTGGAGGAGCTCTACTGAAGCGCTATCGCGCTTCCAAGGGGCGCTAGTAGCGCTATCGCGCTAGCAAGGGGCGCTACTTTCTTGTTTTGCTGAGCGACAATTTTCAAAAAATCATATCTCACAATCTAGCCGTAGGATCAAGCTAAAATTTGGATACATCTTAAAATTTATTATGAACGGTGGAGATTGGATATAATTGTCTTTAACATCCTTAATAAATTTTTGAAGTTTGCTGTACTGTAATTCCTTTCTCAATTCTTCTCAGTACTTGTCACCTGCAAATACAAATAAAAATATGCTATGGTACCCATATCTTATGTGGGTCCTTGATGGATTAGTCCTTTAGGAACCCAAACTTTGATTAATCTAACAGGTCGATCATTGAAAGTGTCCCTTAAAGTTTGTATATTGTGCCGTGTGTGCTGATGATATGCATGTGAATGATAAATATGATATGTATTGTGTCGTTTGTGCATTGGATATGTATGTCTAGATTGATTGTACAAGTTAGGCCTCCAATATCTCTTTTGAACGGATCTATTTTTGAAATAGGGTGGTCTATGTTGTACCTTCATAGAGTCTTGTCTTGCTTGACCATATCCAGACCGAACTAGTCTTTTCTTGATCCAGCTTGAGTTAGAACTCTCTGGTTCCACATATCCCAATCATCGATTGTAAAGATTTTTTGGCTGAGATATAGGTGAACTGACATGATTATCAGGTTCTATATTTTCATATATCGTGTTGGACTTGACAAATTTCACATAATTTGAAGTGTTCTTGTCCAGACAGGATTGAGTACTTTTCTCAGTTGATCTGCAGTCCTTGTCATCAAAGCCGAGACCTGTCTTGTCTCCAAAATACTTTTGTGACTCTTGCATCTCAGTCAACAAAACAGAGGACTTATTCCATGTGGTTATAAATTCAGTAAGTTTTAAGTTTTCTGACTTTAACTGCTGACTTTCCACTAGTAGCTTATCATTTTCAGTCTTAAGCTTGACAATCTCTGCTTCTAGACTGATTTTCTCAACTGATGTTTCCCAATTGGGTTCAATTGAGCAGTTCGACAGATCATTTTTCTTGGCCTTAACTTCCTCAAATGCTAAGCACAGTCGTTGATACTCATTACTTATGTCATGTAATGCATTTGCTAAATCTTCTCGTGTAAATTCATCTGAGTTGAAATCAAATACCTGTTCACTGGAGAAGAGTTGATCTGATGATTGATTGCTGATAGATGGTTGGTCACTTTTGTCCATAAGGCAGCTATCTTCATCTTTGTCATCAGAACTTGATGTGCTCACTGAACAACAAGATTCTTCAATAAAAGCGATTGGTTTAGTTGAGCAACTTTCTTGTAAGTCAGATGGATGGATTGGTTGACTTGTGCTCTCTTCATTATTTGATCTGGAACTATCTGAGCAGCAGGGTTCTTTGAGATCTTCAATTAGTGGACACTTGATCTACTCAGCCTCCTCATTATTTTCAAATTTGATCAACTGTTGCCAAAGATTCTTAGCAGTGGAGCATGTCTCAATAGTTTTGGTAGTGCAGTTGTCCACGGTGGTGTACCAGAAGCTTTTAACGATCTCACTGAATGCAGCCATTTGAATATGTTCAGATACGAGAAGGTACCTTGCTTTGATACCACTTGTTAGGATCGAAAATGTCTTTCTTAGTTATATGGAGTTCAGATGGGTTAGTAAATGAACTCTTGTATTTCTCGTGTGTCTATGTTAATCAACCAACTTAAATCAGTGCGGAATATATTGATTAACAGATTGAACACAGATCAAATGGCTTGGTCGAATTTGTGAAGTGAGTGAATGTGTTGGGCAGAAGAGAAATAACACAATGACTTGTTTCTGGATATTCGGAGCTCAATCTCCTACGTCACCCATTCTTTCACCTCGGAAGGATTCACTCTCTTCTAGAAGACTTTGATCTTATACAAACAATTTGCACAGATCAGATCCAAGATTGGACTTACACCTCTGCCTATCTCAGAACTCCTAGACACTCAAGAACTCAGCCCTCGACTGATCCTTGTTACAAAGATAGTGTTTTGACAGACCACTCAACTGATCTGGTACAATCTTACAACTGAATAAACTCAGCACAAATGATCCTCACTTGATCTGATATGATGCTAAGTGTGTGCTTGATTAATCTGATCTGATTGCTATTTGAAGCTCTTAACTTTATGATCGTGTATGTTCTTTTCTTGTGTAGCTCTGTTGTATTTATAGCCTTCATAAAGTAGCTGTTGAGCTGTCAACATCTTCTCAAAAGAAGCCTCCAATATTTGACTTTGTCTCCAAGTTCAAATCTTCATTTAATGATTTTGTCTTCTAGCACAACGGCTCTTTGATCTTCTAGGCTCTTCCATAATCATTTGATCTTGCTTGATTGATCTGCTTACTTGATTTCTTTCCAGATGATGTTTCTTTGATCTGCTTTCTTGTGCATAGATCTGCTTCTTCAATTGATGACTTAAGTAATTTTTCAAACATCGAAACTTAGATCTTGAATTCCTAACACCTACCTAATCCCTTGTACCAAAGAGTATTATTAGTAATCCATGTACTTGTTTATTTGTGAATTATAGAATCGAATAAAATAAATTATAAAGTATGGTAAAAATGATAGTCAAGTAAATTTAATAATGAGAAAATTATATTCAAGTAAATTCACAAATCAACTCACATATTTATATATGTAATAAATAATAATATAAATAGATAGATAATAGATAGAATATATATATGTAATACATAATAATAATAATAATAATAATAATAATAATAATAATAATAATAATAATAATAATAATAAACAAAAAACACATTAAATTGAAGGCATTAATGAGGGAAGGACATATGAATAAATTCACAATTCAATTCACATATTTATATATGTAATAGAATATGTAATAGATTTATTCATAACAATATGTGGACAGAAAGAAAGACGAGGAAAAAAAACAATGTTCAGAAATAGATTTAGACTTAATGACCGATGATTTTGGTTGAAAAATTCTAGCAAAGCGCACTAGATCAAGTTATAATAAAATTAAATTGAGTCCAAGTCGATTCCACAGAGACTATTGTTTAATCACTAAGACATAAATTATTTAATTTAATCTAAGCGAATCAAAAAGAGGGATTTTTTAATGAATTATTAACTAATTAAAATAAACTAAATTATTCTAAAGCAAATATTTTAATTAAATTAAAAGAGCAGAATAAATTCAAGAAGAATTCAAATTTTAGGAAAATGACCAGGAACACACAACGGTACCAGACATCAATTATTGTCACTTATTGGATTTAATCAAGCAAGAATTATTCATATTCACGATGAAATTCCCAAGAATAATTGTTAATCGATTTTTAGAATTAAAAATTCTATTTTCATTTAACAGTTCAATTATTTTTAATTGAATTTCATTAAACAAAAATGCATTCGCAACTATGGAATGTAAGCTTTCGCCTAAAATCGCACACTGAAATCGAATACTATTTCTAGTCGGTTTAACCATGTGTTGATTTTTTGAAGCTAATTTCAATCTCTTTTTTTTTCAAGTCCAGGTCGAACAACAAACATGCAATTAATTGTTCAGATTCCTGTTTTGGTGGATGAGCCGGATGCGACTATCTGGATCCACAGCACTGATGGTGCTTTTTCTGTGAGATCTGCTTGGGAGCAGGTCAGACCGAGAGGTTCGGTCTCTGATTTCTTTACTCCCTGTTGGGGGCGCTGGATGAGGGCCACCATGTCCTTCTTTCTGTGGAGGTTTTGACATCGGTGGTTGCCTGTGGATGAGGTGCTCCAGCAACGGGGTTTCTCCCTTGTGTCCAAGTTCCAGTGCTGTGAGATGTCGGAGACATTCACGCACATTTTCATCGACGGTCCCATCGCCCGCTCTGTGTGGCATTTCTTTGGGGCTATCTTTAGAGTTCGCATCCCTCTCACTGAGAACTTCAGTCTGTTTCTCAGTGCTTGAAAAAGGGGTCGCGAGTGGTCTTCGGGGGGTAATGTGAGGGAATTCATTCCTTTTGTCGTGCTTTGGTTCCTTTGGACTGCACGCAATGATGCTAAGCACCGTCACTTACCCTCCTCTGCGGAGACGGTTAAGTTCCAAATTTTGTCTTATTTGAGACTTGCTCATTTCGCAACTGTTATCAAGCCCAGTCTTTGGCTGGGGGCTTTGCAGGCTACGAGGAAGATGGGCATTTCGGTCGGCCTCCAATGGATTCACAAGACTGCCATCATCCGTTGGTTGAGGCCTCCACCTGGGTCCTTCAAGCTCAATGTGGATGGGAGCTCGAGAGGTAATCCGGGTGAGTCGTCTGTGGGAGGGGTTGTCCGGGATTCTTCTGGTAGGGTCTTGGCATTTTTTAGTGAGTTCATTGGTTTGGGGTCCAATGTCCGTGCAGAACTTTGGGCGATTTGGAGGGGTATTCTTCTCTGTTCTGACCTTAGCCTTTTTCCCCTTTGGATTGAGACCGATTCCCAGATTGCCATTCAGATTCTTAGATCTCGGAGGTGCCGTTGGTATTTGGACCATATTGTTTCGAGGACGCGTGTTTTGGTGCGGAATAGTCCGGTTCATTTCTCGCATATCTATCGGGAAGGGAATTCGGTTGCGGATGCATTGGCGCGGCAGGCTCATGATCATAGGCAGTGTTTGTTGGAGATTGGTGTTCCTTTAACCACTCCCATCGCCGTGTTGGCCCGTTCTGACTCTTCCGGGCTTCCTTACCTTAGATCTAGGTTTTCTTAGAGCCTCACGCTCGCTTATAGCCGTTTCTCTTGGGCTTTCTTTTTCTTTGTTTGCTCTCCTTTTTGGTCTAGGTCATCCTAGATTTAGATATATGTAGATATTTATTTTTCTTTGCAGGTACAGCTCTCCGGCCTCTTCCCGGAGTTTTTTTGGCGTTTCTTTGCCTCCCGGCCATTTGCTTTGCTTCTTCAGGGAGATGGATTTTCCAGGCGTTCACTGTGGTTTCCCCTTGCCTGGTTCTTGCTGTTGGATGGCTGTTTCGTGGGCGACCTCTTGCGCCCTCCCCTTCCTGTTTTTCTTGGGTACTTGGATCTATGGGTATGGCTCGAGTTCCCTTTGCCATACTCCTGTTATTTTTGCTTCGGTTCTGCTGGTTTGCGGTCGCTCCCCTTTTCCTGGCGGCCTCTGCTGTATAGTTACCCCCCAGCTGATCGTGACTTCTGGACATATTTCTAGCGTAGATCTGATCTTTAGTCCAGTCCTGGATGATGCCAGCCACTCTTTCACGCCTCAGTGTCGGATTTGGATTTTACTGAGCTCGGGCTATGGATATCTGCTGGATTTTTGCTGCTCAGGATGACTGCTGTAGATGACTTAGTTAGTTGTCTAGGTTTTTTGTCTGTATTTATTTCTTTCCTAGGGTTGTTTTGGTTGTATTTTTGCCGATACCCTAGCTGCTCTGATGTTACTATTACCTCTGTATAGCCTTTTGGGGAGGTCTTGGCCTAGTCCCCCTCCCCTTTTAGGTTTTATTTGTCTCGCTCTTTTATGTTTTTATATACTGGTAGGGGTCTGCCTAACCCCCCCGCTCCTGGAGGTGTTTCCTTTTTAAAAAAAAAAAAAAAAATTGGTCAGATTAAAAGAAAAAAATCTGCGTAAATATTAATCAATAAATATATCATAAATAAAAAATCAATCAATCCAATCATGAACAAAAATCGATAGTCTGACCCTATCGTGGTCCCGGTCAAAGGACGACTATTCCATATTATCAAAATCAAACAAAATTCTAATGTTTGAATTCATCATAAATAAATTAGAAGAGGAATAATAATAAAAATCTCAGCGATGGTGCACGTGTCTTGATTGCATTCTTCGTTTCTTTTCTTCCAAGCTCTTTAGCCGTCTTCTGGAAATCTGGCAAAAGTCCTTTCAAAATCGGGCCCTCTTTTCTTATGACTTAAACAACCTCGCCTTGTCTTTCATTAATTGTAGTCCCTCCAAAACAAAAAAATGGGTGCTTTCCGAGATTTCGATAAGGTATCGAAATGTGGCACGGAGGGACGTTCCACTCAGGTCATGGCGGCCGACCTCGACGGCACGCTCTTGGTTTCCAGGAGTGCATTCCCTTATTTATTGCTCATGGCCCTGGGGGCGGGCAACGTTCTCCGTGCGCTGATCCTTTTGTTGTCCGTTCCGTTTGTGTACTTCATCTACGTGTTTGTGTCCGAATCTTTCGCCATACAAGTTTTCATCTTCGTCACCTTCTCAGGGCTCAAGGTTCGTGACATAGAGATCGTGTCTAGGTCCGTGTTGCCCAAGTTCTACGCGGAAGTCGTGAAAACTTTTACAATGAATTGAGAAAACTGCAATTTTGGTCCTTTATATTTGTTATTTTGCGATTTTGGTCCTCTATGTTTTCATATTTAAGTTTTAGCCCTGTATATTTTGATTTTTGGTAATTTCAATCCTTTTTATTCAAAAAATTCTTATGTGGCACTATACACGTCAGCTCCACATCAGCACTGTACCACATCAGCATCACATCAGAAAAAGAACTAAAATAGCCAAAAAAATAAAGATAGCGGACTAAAACTGAAATATAAAAATATAGAGGACCAGAATCACAAAGTGACAAACATACATGATTAAAAAAAGCAATTTTTTCCAATGAATTTTAAAATAATTTCCATTTATTGACCACATGATCTCTACGCATACTTTAAAAATAACAACAAAAAGTCAAAAATCTTGATCCATTTAAAAATACATCTAAAAAATTTATAAGAAACTGTGACTTAGTAAATTATTTAAAGAAACAAAATATAATATATTTAGCTAAATGGAAATACTCGCAATATTTACTCATTTATACCAAACATATCGATGAACAATATAATATTTACGCCGCTTTTCCATACAATATTGCAATTCCAAAGTATCCTGCATGAATTTTTCTTGGAATATTTATTGAAAATCTAAGGAATATAATCCCATGACTAGGAGTCACCTCAGCACTATTTAATTTGCTCTCATCAAAATAACTATTTTTAATAATGTACAAATTATCAAAATAAGTAATAGCAAAGAAGGAAACGATAACTATATAAAATTGTCCACAGATAATTTAAATATATGGTCAATAAGATATTATGAGTGATGCTATTATGCTAAAGTACAAAAAAAATTTGTACATCAAATCTTACCACACAAAAAATTCAATACAAAAATTAAAAATATCAAAATCTCACAATACATTGAATATTTATAACGGTTGTAAATATAGTTGTACACGATATTTGTTATATCTTTAACATTATTATAAGACTATAACAATGATACAATTGGATTCTTATATCTAATTATTACTTGAAAATAATTGGTGAGAAGAAAAAAACTCATTTGCCTTCACAAAACACTCTACTATGCTGATATTGGAGATTACAAAGAGTATCAGAATTAAGAACACCCCATAAGAAATTAATCGTTTAAAAAGAAAAAAAGAAAAAATAAAAAATAAAAAATAAAAAAACACATCATAAGTTATTTTTTATCTCAAAAAAAATATATCTTCCATCTCCTTTTCAACTAAAGGAATGCTCCTTAGCCTCTGGGAGAAAAGGTTTACCACATTTTACCCTTCTTGTCCATCTTCTTTACGTGGAGCTGATATCCAAAAAATCGTCTTACAAAATTGACTTGATTGTTTTGAAATATCATTGATTTCCTTTGTAAAATGTACAAAACGACCGAATGCCTATTCAAAGGGCAAGAAAAATGTGAAAATGTATTTATTTATTAGTGGTTCCACCATGAACAAAAAGATGGACATGAGAGCCTAAATTAAAGTTTATACCTCTCTCTCTCTATATATATACACCCCATGTGTAAGTTAAAAACTGTGTCGAGTTTCTCTTTGCTGATACGTTTTTGTTAGACAAATGTCGGCAACATTTAATGAGGTAGGTGGAAAATAGGAAAAGTGCACGTTTCTTTTTCCTTTGTAAATTATGGAAGGCGAGAAGTTTTGAAACGGAAGCATGATAGAGGATAAGATTTTATACTCAGTGGCTATGTGGATCCAGACTATGCGGGTAATCCAACTAAAAGAAAATCTGTTACTGCTAAGTTTCAAAACTGCAAACAGTTGTGGCATTATAAAAAACGGAGGCAGAATACATGGTAGCTACTCAAGATTGCAAGGAGACAATATGGATTAAAAGGTTATTGGAGGAGCTTGAGCACAAACAAGAAAATATTCATCTATTTTGTGACAGTCAGAATACCTTGCACATTTCAAGGAATCTAGATTTTCATTCCATGACAGAAATGAAGTGTGGATATGCAGAAGATCCATACGAAGGATAATATAGCTGAATAATTTTTTGGGGTTTTTCACGTAAATATTGGTGTCTATTTTATTCTTCAATTTCCATAGTTTCTATCTCGTGATGCCGCATCTGGGACCAACAAGTGGTATCAGAGCCTTGACATAAAATTTCTTAAAATTCTGAGTATGCTCTGTGGTTGCAGCTTTGACTGATCTTCCACATCAGAAAAGAGTTTTTGAGATTTTAAAAGGCATGATTATTTTAGTCGAGATGACGGCAAAATACGAGATAAAAATATTTAATGGGAGAAATTTTTTGCTGTGAAAATTGAAGGTGCAAGCAATTCTAACAAATGAACATTGCTTGACAGCTATTGGAGATAGACAGGCGGAGATCATGAATGATCAAAAGTGGAATGAGATTAAACACAATGTTGTTGCCAATTTTCACTTGGCTATAGCAGATGAAGTACTGTCAAGTATCTCTGAAATAAATAATTCAAAACTTATTTGGGATACTCTGAAAAAATTGTACGAGGTCAAGTCACTACACAATAAGATTTTCTTAAAGAGAAAGATTTTTATACTCTTCGGATGGCGGAATCCTCATCAATGACCGACCATATCAACACATTGTGTAGTAGCCCGTACCCTAACTGAGTAATTAAAGGATTAATGCTAATTAAATAAATTGGGTATCGGATGGATCGGAAGCTCCGAAGGCACGATCGGAAGCTCCGAACAGGATCGGAAGCTCCGATGAGCGATCGGAGGCACCGATGATATTACGTCATCCATGACGTGTGGTTAGATCGGAAGCTCCGATCAGGATCGGAAGCTCCGATCACCCCTATCCGGAATCAACAAGTGATATTTTGACACGTGGCAGATCAGGATCTTCGGAACCTCCAATGGCAGGATCGAACGTTCCGATCGAGGTTCGGACGTTCCGATCAAGGATCGGAAGTTCCGATCGTTGTCTATAAATAGAGGGCCGAGGCTTCATTTCCAATTGCCAATTCCGAGTATTTCCCTCTCCTTTCTAGTCCATTCGAGTTGTTCTAGCCTTCCTAGGCTTGACCCGGCGGTCGGCGAGGCGTTCGGTAGTCGTAGCGGAGTTGTGCCCAAGTTCTGGAGGCATCGACATCAACGGGCTAACGACGGACGAAGGTATAGCTTTTGCTTTTTATAAATATTTAGGAGTATGCAATAGCTTAGTTAAGGCTTTTAGAGCACTTTAATGATAGTAGTATCATTTGGCAGTGTAGAGCAGACTATAGGCATGGACCTAGAGTTGGTAGAGCTTGCACTGATTTGAGGTACGAAAGTACTGTTCGAGATATCCTGACTGAGTATGCATGTATTATGTGGCTGCATGATTTATATGCCATGATATTATGCTGCATTCATTTGCATCTTGCTGTATCTCTTTTCGAGATGTCTGTTAGTAGGGTTGTACCCTATCCTGTTAGTGGATGGACTTCCATCGATTTGGGTCCGGCGTATCCTCGGTTATCTCGGTATGGGAGCCACCTCCTGAAGCGATGGCACAGCGTGCTACATACCAGGGCCCGGTCTATCTCTGTTATCTGATCCTTGACCTCGAGTTTATAGGGAGTTCACTTTGCATGCATGTATACTCATACTCTCGTATTGAGCGTTTTATGCCACGTCTCGTACTCTGTGTTTCTAGACACCCTATTCCATGGGGCAGGTTTGCGATTGGACAAGGAGGGTGGATCCAGGAGGGGCTAGTCAGTGGTTGACCAGCTGGAGCTTCGTCTAGGTTTTATTACTGTTGTTTGGGTTGATACAGCTATTCGATTTGGTTGTATATTATTTGAATAAATTACAGATTCCTTTACTTGGGATTGTATAACGTTATGGTTTCCGCAGTTTTATTCTGATATCTGTTTAATTAAGTTAATTGCATGCATAAGTTCTGTTTAGTAGGTGATCCGGGTAAGGGTCACTACATTTATGGTATCAGAGAATGCAAAAGAATTCTTGGGATTTAGTCTCATCATGAGGTATTTTTGTAGATGGAAAATCGTGACGACCGGAGTTCTCATGGCAGTATTGGTGGGCGTTGGGGTGATGCCGACCGGGAGCCTCGTCGAGAACGGCGTCATCATCATCATGACGACGAGCATTTCACTGTGCGTCGATTCTTAGCTATGGGTCCTAAGCCCTTAGTTGGAGGTGAGTCTCCGGAGGATGCGGAGAATTGGCTAGACCGCATGGAGACGACTTTTCTGACTTTCCATTGCACCGAGGAGCAGAAGATGGAGACCCTAGGCTATCTTCTGGATGGACATGCGCGCAGATGGTGGAGGTTTACTTCTGCACCTTTTGTTGCGGCGAGAGGAGTGGCCACCTGGGCCGAGTTCCGCACAGCTTTCCAAAAGCGGTATTTTCCTCCTGCACTCCGACATTCGAAGGCAGGCGAGCTACTGAGTCTGCGACAGGGAGCCATGTCTATTGATGTGTATCAGCAGAGGTTCTTTGATCTGCTATCCTATTGCCCCGAGATTGCTGATAGCTCAGAGATGAAGTATAATCTGTTCCTTCAGGGCCTTAACCCTGAGATCCATGACCGTGTGGTGGTTGGCGATGACATGTCCTACGAGGGTTTGGTGAGCCGTTGTCACCAGGCGGAGGACAGCATTCGGCGGAACAGGTCTTTTCCTCACTCGAGGCCTGCTAGTTCTTTGGGTCCCCGTGCCCAAACTTTCAAGAAGTCTGGATCTACTTCTTCTTCCTCTGGCTCCGCTGGTGTTGTCCGTTACGGTAAGAAGGACAAGTGTGATCACTGTGGGAAGAACCATCTGTTAGAACCTAATGGGGGGGGGGGGGGATTTAGGTTCTATTGGCAACTTTAGCAATTTAAAGCGATTATGCAAGTATGCAAGCGGAATACTTAAGCAATCAAATAATAAGTGCGGTAAATAAATGCGTAATGTAAATAAAGCAGTAAAAGGGATAAGAGATGTTTATGGAAGTTCGACGATAAATCGTCTACGTCTCCCCTTCTTGTTTAAGTCGATTAACCAAGGATCCACTAGCACTTCGAACGTCTTGGCCTTGATGGCTCCAAGGATAGCCTTACAACTTGACACGATCATCGCGCCGATACAACTCAACACTCTTGGCCTTAAGGGCTCCAAGGATAGCCTCAACACAACACTTGGCTTCACACTCAAGTGCTTACAATGATAGCACAACACACTTGGCTTCACACTCAAGTGTTTACAACAATAGCACAACCAACTCACAAACTATTTTTACAAACACTCTCAAATATATCACACAAACACTTTTATAGTGAGAAATTGCTTGCAAAGGAGAGAAGAGATGAGTTGGGATGTCTCCAAATGAACTTGGATGGCCTCTATTTATAGTTGGCAAATATTTGAATCTGATTTGAGTGCTTGGAGCGTGTGTTAAGAAGTCAAGGAGAGACAAAAAAGTGTTCGGCGCCGCTGCCATCTTTTTCCCCAACACTGAGCGGATTTTGTGGAAAAATCATATCTTCCAATCTAACCGTTGGATTGATCGAAAATTTTAACTGAAGCTTTAAAACATCCAGAGCGTCATTCTTAACGGTAGAGATTTGATTTGAACAAGTTAAACATTTCCAGTAATTTTAGGAAGTTGCTTCATCATGTTTTCGAACCTGTTCTGTGCAACACATATGAAAAATTCATATCTCTTAATCCATCCGTTGGATTGACCTGAAATTTGGACAGAAGCTTTATAACATCCTAGTACTGAATATTAATGGTGGAGATTTGATTTGGATTTCTAAAACATTCCCAGTTATTTTCTGAATTCGAATCTTCATGGTTTCGTTCTTTGTAGAAGTGGGTACTGTGCAACATATATGGAAAAATTCATATCTCTCATTCTAGCCGTTGGATTTTTCTCAAATTTGGACAGTACTTGAAACACTTCTTTATCTAGATTATGACTGATGGAGATCCGATTTGGAGTCATACAAAATTTCCAGTAATTTTTGGAAGTTGCTGCTCCATACTTTGGCTTCTTCTTGTCTTTTTCTAAATATCTCTTAACAATGTTCCATGACATCCACATAACATTGTGTCCATTATATGAGCAAATTGAGACTTCATAAATACATTGATAGCTTCAAAATAACTTCCAATAATTTATTTTTCAATAAATCTAATCTGCAAAATCTCACTTTAAATGGTTAGTAACAATTAACCGAGTTTTGTAATCATCAAAACATAATATTATGAGACTTGTTAATGCATTAAAAATATTAATCTCATAACACGAGATTTGTATGCGTTTAAGGCCTAACAATCTCCCCCTTTTTGATGATCATAAAACTTGGTTAAATAGGAGAAATAAATGTACAATATTAAATAAATAATTTAAATTTGCACAATATAATTGCATGAATAAAACTCCCCCTAAATTAAACAATTAGTGAAGAAGAGTTTGTTTATCAAATAACCGATTTTATTCTTCATGCATTTAACCATACTAACTCTCCCCTTTAGTTAAAGTATTTAACCAAACTAATTCTCCCCCTTTTTGTGATAATCAAAAAGACTGGAAAAGTATGCAAAAACATGAGAATTGAAATATGATTTCTAAAATGCAACACATAAATTTCACATAAATAACAAAATATGAGCGTATAATATTGAATAAATACAATTAATTTGTATTATCCAAAATTAAGTTGCTCGAATTTTATATTAAGCTCTCCCTTAATATGTCATTATCTTTAGAATATGTCAATAAGTGATTACAACTCAATCATGTCAAGTTCACCACGCAAACGAATAAAAGTATTTTCATCTAGTGGTTTTGTAAAAATATCGGCAATTTGATTTGTCGTGTCAACATATTGAAGTTCAACTTCATTTCGTTCGATGTGGTCACGAATAAAATGATGACGAATGTCAATATGTTTGGTGCGCGAATGTTGAATCGGATTCTTTGTTAGACATATGGCACTAGTGTTGTCACAAAAAATATGGATTTTTGAAAAAGAGACGCCATAGTCGAGCAATTGATGCTTCATCCAAAGAATTTGCGCACAACAACTACCAGCAGCCATATATTCGGCTTCGGTCGTTGACAACACAACACAATTTTGTTTCTTTGAAAACCAAGAAACTAAACAGTTTCCTAAAAAGAAACAAGTTCCACTAGTGCTTTTACGGTCCACCTTATATCCACCAAAGTCGGCATCACAATATGCTTTTAAATCAAAGAAAGAATTTTTCGAATACCACAAGCTGAGATTTGGAGTATTTGAAAGATATTTGAAAATGCGTTTTAAGGCGAACAAATGTGATTCCTTTGGACATGATTGAAATCGTGCACACAGGCAAACACTAAACATAATGTCCGGTCTACTAGCAGTAGCATATAATAAGGAGCCAATCATACTACGAAAGGAAGATTGATCTACAGTTTTACCATTTTCATCCTTGTCGAGTCTGATTGCTGTGCTCATCGGTGTAGATGATGATTTTGTGTTCTCCATTCCAAACTTCTTTAGAATCTCCTTGATGTATTTGCTTTGGTTCACAAAGAACCCATCCTTGCACTGTTTGATTTGTAATCCGAGGAAATAGTTAAGTTTCCCCATCATACTCATCTCGAAGTGTTCCTGCATCAACTTAGAGAATTCTTGACAAAGAGTTTCATTAGTAGAACCAAAAATTATGTCATAAACATAAATTTGCACAATTAATAAATCATCTTTGACATTTTTGGTAAAAAAAGTAATATCAATCTTTCCTCTTGAAAAATCATTTGAAATAAGGAAAGTTGATAGTTTTTCATACCAAGCTCGAGGAGCTTGTTTCAAACCATACAAAGCTTTGTTTAGTCTATACACATGATCAGGTAATAATGCATCAACAAAGCCATCAGGTTGTTCAATGTACACCTCCTCTTTCAATTCACCATTAAGAAAAGCACTTTTGACATCCATTTGAAATAACTTAAAATTTCTAGAGCAAGCAAAAGCAAGTAGCATGCGAATAGATTCTAGTCTAGCAACAGGCGCATAAGTTTCATCATAATCTATGCCTTCTTCTTGACTATATCCTTTCGCTACAAGCCTAGCTTTATTTCTAGTGATAGTACCATGCTCGTCAAGTTTATTCCTAAACACCCATTTAGTTCCTATGATAGATCTATCGTGCGGCCTAGGAACAAGATTCCAAACATTATTGCGTTTAAACTCATTCAACTCATCTTGCATAGCAATAATCCAAGAATCATCTAATAAAGCATCATCAATACACTTAGGTTCAACATGCGAAACAAAAGCAAGATGATTGCAAATATTATTAAGAGAAGAACGAGTGGCTACTCCCTTTGAAGGACTTCCGATGATAAGATCCATTGGGTGATCTTTGTGAAGCGTCCAATCCTTCGGAAGTGGTGTTTTCTCAACGGAAACATCTATAGCATTTAGGCTTGAGGAAGCCAACTCTTCTTCGAGTAATTCTACATCATCAATGTTAGTGCGAACAATAGTAGACATAGATTCATAAAAAATAACATGCATAGATTCTTCAACAAGTAAAGTGCGTTTATTAAAAACTCTAAAGGCCTTACTTGAGGTAGAATATCCGAGAAAGATACCTTTGTCAGATTTGGCATCAAATTTGCCAAGGTTGTCCTTACCATTGTTATGTGTAGCATTTGGAACCAAAAGCTCGAAAGTAAGAAATGTTAGGCTTTCTCCCTCTCCATAATTCATATGGAGTTTTTTTGAGAATTGGCCTTATTGATACGCGATTGATAATGTAACAGGCAGTGTTCATTGTTTCAGCCCAAAAATATTTTGGTAGAGAATGCTCACATATCATGGTCCTCGCAATCTCCACAAGTGTCCTATTTTTCCTATCAACGACCCCATTTTGTTGAGGAGTCCTAGGACAAGAAAAATTATGACCGATGCCTTTCTCTTCACAAAAGTTTGAAAAACTCTCATTTTGAAATTCAGTTCCGTGGTCACTACGGATCTGCTTTATTTAAAGATTTTTCTTATTCTCAACTCGTTTGACAAAAGTTTTAAAATAATCAAAGGCATCATTTTTGTGGGCTAAAAACAATGTCCACGTGTAACGTGAAAAATCATCCACAATAACAAATGCATAAAGCTTTCCTCCTAGGCTAGAGTTCCTCGATGGACCACATAGATCTAGGTGAAGAAGTTCAAGGGGCATAGAAGTAGATATAAAATTTTTGCTTTTAAAAGATTCCCTTGTATGTTTGCCAAGTTGACATGCATCACAAATAGAATCTAATTTTAAATTGAGTTTTGGCATACTAACAACTAAATCAAGTTTAAAAAGTTTTTCTATGGTACTAGGACCAACATGACCTAGTCGTCTATGCCAAAGAATGTTGTCATCAACATTCAAGGATACAAGGCTTTTAATATTTGATAAAGATAAATTGTTTAAAGAAACCTTGTAAACATTTTCACTTCTATATCCTTTGAAATTTATGGATTTGTCAGTCGTGAGTGATATAGTGTAGTGTTGGGGAGTGAATTTGACTTCATAACCTCTATCGCACAATTGACTTATGCTTAGTAGATTATGTTTAAGCCCTTTCACTAGGAGTACATCATCAATCAAGCAAGATTTAGATATACCTATTGAGCCGATGCCTTCAATGACTCCTTTGCTGTTGTCTCCAAAGGTGACTGTTCCCTTCTCCTTAGGTTTGACTGATTGGAGTAGATCCTTGTTCCCCGTCATATGTCTAGAACATCCACTGTCTAGATACCATATGCTAGGGAGAACAATTTTCCTATTTCCCTACAAGAAGAGATTTTGGTACCCTTTAGTTCTTTTGGGTCCACAGTGTTAGAAAAGAAAAATACAAAACAGATTTCCAAGAGTTCAGTCTCTCATAGCGACATCATCGCCACTTTCCAAGAGTGCTCCCAGTTGTAGGTAGGGCTATGCCTCTTTAAAAACCTATTTCCTTGGACAGAGCAGCGTTCATCAGGAAGACCAGTCGCAAGTCAAGGCAGTTTAAACCGGTCTATGATGAACTCCCTTGGATCATGATCTCATAATGCCGACTAATGAGTTGTTAAGTACTCTTAGGCCTCCATTTCATATAGCTCTTTTTATCATATTGATATTTTAAAGATCTACACTTATGTCTAGCATGTCCTATTTTACAACAGTAAGAACATGCAGGGGGTGATCTCATTTTTGCTTTAGCAATTAGACTAGTGAAATCTATAGATTTCTTACCATACCCTATTCCACCCTTATCAAAACTACATTTTTGCATGCTTAGTAAATTATTCAAGTTATTACTACTTACATTGAATTTAGCAAAAGATTTCTCTAAGTGAGCTATGTCATCCTTTAATCTTAGGTTTTCATGCTCCTTATTTTCTAATTCATGTTTGAGCTTTCTATTTTCTTTTCTAAGAGATTTAGCCATATCAAACATGTTTTTATATGCATGTAGTAGTTCGTCATAGGAAGGTACCTCATCATCATCGTCGGAGACGATGTCATCACTTTTAGCCATGAGGAAGATGTTGGCTTCCTCCTCGTCATCGTCGTTATCGCTCCAAGTGGCTAGAAGTGCTTTCTTCTTTCCCTTGTCAACTTTCTTCTTAAGAGGACACTCATTTGCATAGTGGCCTTGTTGTTGACAGTTGTAGCAAGTAACTTCCTTATCCGACTTCTTTTGGAATTTGTTTCCTCGCATGAATCGTTTGAACTTTCTTGCGAAGAGCGCCATATCATCATCATCATAATCTTTTTTGGATTGGCTAGATAGAGCAATCCCCTTTGCCTTGGTATCTTCTTTCTTTAATTCCTTCCTTGTTGATAATTCCAGCTCATGGGTTTTTAGAGTCCCATGTAGTTGATCAAGATCGTAGGATGCGGTGTCGCCTTTGTTTGACTCGATGATGGTCGTCCTCTTGGCATCCTACTCCTTGGGTAAGGCGCGTAGAGCTCTCCTCCACACTTGTTTGGTTGGATATTGTTCCTCGAGTTGGGCTAGCTCATTGATAATTTGAGTAAGCCTTCGGAACATAGTATCTACATCTTCGTTTGATTCCATCTCGAATGTTTCATATTTGAGTTGGAGTAGATCGATCTTCGTCTCTTTGACTTGATTAGTCCCTTCATGGCATATCTCCAACTTGTCCCATATCTCTTTAGCTGATGAGCACATTGAGATCCGGTTGTACTCATTCATATCTAAGGAATAATGAAGAATATTCATGGCTTTAGCATTTTGAGAAATTAATCGCATGTCCTCCTTGGAAAAGTCGTCTATTCCCTTGGGAATTTTGACACCCTCAACCTCTTTAGTAGGTATGTAGGGATCTTTCACAGTAACTTTCCAAAGATCATAATCTACGGATTGGATATATAGGGACATTCGGTTTTTCCAATATCCGTAGTTTATGCCATTGAAAAGAGGAGGACGATTTGTTGATTGCCCTTGAGCATAGTCGCTCGCTAGATTTGCCATAGAGCCTTTTTGAAAATATTTTGTAAAATGGTGGCTCTGATACCACTTGTTAGAACCTAATGGGGGGAGGGGGGGATTTAGGTTCTATTGGCAACTTTAGCAATTTAAAGCGATTATGCAAGTATGCAAGCGGAAGACTTAAGCAATCAAATAATAAGTGCGGTAAATAAATGCGTAATGTAAATAAAGCAGTAAAAGGGATAAGAGATGTTTATGGAAGTTCAACGATAAATCGTCTACGTCTCCCCTTCTTGGTTAAGTGGATTAACCAAGGTACCACTATCACTTCGAACGTCTTGGCCTTGATGGCTCCAAGGATAGCCTTACAACTTGACACGATCACTGCGCCGATACAACTCAACACTCTTGGCCTTAAGGGCTCCAAGGATAGCCTCAACACAACACTTGGCTTCACACTCAAGTGCTTACAACGATAGCACAACACACTTGGCTTCACACTCAAGTGTTTACAACAATAGCACAACCAACTCACAAACTATTTTTACAAACACTCTCAAATATATCACACAAACACTTTGATAGTGAGAAATTTCTTGCAAATGAGAGAAGAGATGAGTTGGGATGTCTCCAAATGAACTTGGATGACCTCTATTTATAGTTGGAAAAGATTTTAATTTGATTTGAGTGCTTGGAGCGTGTGTTAAGAAGTCAAGGAGAGACAAAAAAGTGTTCGGCGCCGCTGCCATCTTTTTCCCAGCACTGAGCGGATTTTGTGGAAAAATCATATCTTCCAATCTAACCGTTGGATTGATCTGAAATTTGAACTGAAGCTTTCTAACATCCAGATAGTCATTCGGAACGGTGGAGATTTGATTTGAACAAGTCAAACATTTCCAGTAATTTTAGGAAGTCGCTTCATCATGTTTTTGAACCTGTTCTGTGCAACACATTTGAAAAATTCATATCTCTTAATCCATCCGTTGGATTGACCTGAAATTTGGACAAAAGCTTTATAACATCCTAATACTGAATCTTATCTGTGGAGATTTGATGTGGATTTCTCAAACATTCCCAGTTATTTTCTGAAGTCGAATCTTCATGGTTTCGTTCCTTGCAGAAGTGGGTACTGTGCAGCATATATGGAAAAATTCATATCTCTCATTCTAGCCGTTGGATTTCTCTCAAATTTGGACAGTACTTGTAACACTTCTTTATCTAGATTATGACTGGTGAAGTTCCGATTTGGAGTCATACAAAATTTCCAGTAATTTTCGGAAGTTGCTGCTCCATACTTTGGCTTCTTCTTGTCTTTTTCTAAATATCTCTTAACAATGTTCCATGACATCCACATAACATTGTGTCCATTATATGAGCAAATTGAGACTTCATAAATACATTGATAGCTTCAAAATAACTTTCAATAATTTATTTTTCAATAAATCTAATCTGCAAAATCTCACTTTAAATGGTTAGTAACAATTAACCGAGTTTTGTAATCATCAAAACATAATATTATGAGACTTGTTAATGCATTAAAAATATTAATCTAATAACACGAGATTTGTATGCGTTTAAGGCCTAACACCATCCATCCGACAAGTGCCGTAGAGCTTCTGGAGCTTGTTTCCGTTGTGGAGAGACTGGTCATATCCAGAGAGATTATCCACTATCTGGGGGAGGCGGTTCTGGATCTGGTTCAGGATCTGGTTCTCAGGCCACCGTACAGCAGAGGTCGCAGGGACAGCCTGCTGGGAGTTCTCATTTGAGGCCACGAGCTTCTGGCCAGGTGTTTGCCCTGAGGCATGATCAGGCAGTGGAGGAGAATGAGAAAGTCATCGCAGGTACATTTCTGCTTTATGGTATACCTGCTCTTGTACTTATTGACACTGGTGCATCTCATTCCTTCATTTCTGCACGTTTTGTTAAGAGGCATAAGTTACCATGCATTGCACTAGACGTAGTGATGTCTGTTTCTACTCCGACGGGCCAATCTGCTTTGGCTAAGCGTCTAGTGATGGGTTGCCCTTTAGAGTTTGAGGGTAACATTTTGATTGCGAATCTCATGGTCCTAGCGATGGACGACTTTGATTGCATTCTGGGAATAGATATGTTGACTACCTATCGAGCTTCAGTAGACTGTTATCAGAGATTAGTACGCTTTCATCCGGAGGGGAGTGAGAGCTGGTTTTTCTATGGTGAGGGAGCGCGACCCCCGATGCCTTTGGTATCAGCTTTGAGAGCCTGTCGAGCTCTAGAGTCTGGCGGGGAAGACTACCTTATCTATGCAGTTGATTTGTCCACTGAGAGCATTGGGATAGAGAGCATTCCTGTTGTGGATGAATTTCCAGATGTATTTCCTGATGAGATTCCGGGTTTTCCTCCTACTAGGGAAGTCGAGTTTGGCATAGAGTTGATGCCGGGTACTTCGCCTATTTTTAGAGCACCGTATCGTCTGGCTCCATCAGAGATGCGTGAGTTGAAGAATCAGCTACAGGATCTTTTGGACAAGGGGTACATTCATCCTAGTGTATCTCCTTGGGGAGCTCCTGTTCTCTTCGTGAAGAAGAAGGATGGGTCGATGCGGCTGTGCATTGACTATCGGTAGCTGAATCGAGTCACTGTGAAGAACAAGTATCCGTTGCCTCGTATTGATGACTTGTTTGATCAGCTGCATGGCACGTCAGTTTACTCCAAGATTGACTTGAGATCTGGGTATCATCAGTTGAGAGTCCGTGATCAGGACGTAGCCAAAACTGCATTCCGTACTCGCTATGGGCATTACGAGTTCCTAGTGATGCCATTTGGTTTGACTAATGCGCCGGCTATATTCATGGATCTGATGAACCGTGTCTTCAGGGAGTATTTGGACAAGTTTTTCGTGGTCTTCATTGACGACATCTTGGTGTATTCGCGTAATACGAAAGAGCATGTTTCTCACTTGCGGTTGGTACTACAGACTCTTCGAGATGAGCAGTTGTACGCCAAGCTGAGCAAGTGTGAGTTCTGGATGGATAGAGTGGTCTTTCTTGGCCATATCATATCCAGGGAGGGGATTTCTGTTGATCCAAACAAGATTGAAGCGGTACTTAATTGGTCACGTCCGACGACAGTTGCTGAGATCCGTAGTTTTCTGGGTCTAGCAGGGTATTATCGTCGCTTCATTCTGAACTTCTCTCAGTTAGCTCGACCGTTGACGCAGCTTACCTGCAAGGGTGTGGATTTCGAGTGGTCCTCCGAGTGTGAGGAGAATTTTTGTGAGCTTCGACGGTGGTTGACTTCTGCGCCGGTGTTGGCATTACCGTCAGGATCTGGAGGGTATGTAGTTTTCACGGATGCTTCTCTTCAGGGGTTAGGTTGTGTCCTGACTCAGAATGGGCATGTGATCGCATACGCTTCTAGACAGCTGAAGCTTCACGAGGACAACTACCCAGTTCATGATTTGGAATTGGCAGCCATTGTGTTCACTTTGAAGATCTGGCGTCATTATCTGTATGGCAAAAAATTTTAGATCTTCACCGACCATAAGAGTCTCAAGTATTTGTTCACTCAAGCGGAGTTGAACATGAGGCAGAGACGTTGGATGGTACCATCCAGGAGCTGCTAATCTCACCGCTGATGCCTTGAGTCGCAAGGTGCGACTATCCGCACTTCAGACTTGTTCGATGTCTAGTGCGATCAGTGACTGTTGTACTTCAGGTTATACCTTCAAGCATAAGAAAGGTATGCAGAGTATCCAGATGTTTGCGATATTATCTGAGCCAGCCTTGTATTCGCGGATCCGGGATGCTCAGATGTCTGATTCGAAGACCCAGCGTTTAGCTCGTCTAGCTAACGAGGGTAGCTCGTCTGGATTTCATTATCAGTCAGATGGCTTTCTGTGTTTGTCTGGTAGGCTTGTGATTCCGCAGGATGAAGAGTTGCGAGAGGAGATTTTGTCTCAGGCGCATCGCACTAAGTTAAGTATTCATCCTGGGAGCAACAGGATGTACAAGGATCTACGTACTCGTTTCTGGTGGAAGGGAATGAAACGGAGTGTTTATCAGTTAGTTTCGAGATGTTTGGTGTGTCAACAGGTCAAGGCAGAGCACCGACGACCTGGAGGATTGCTTCACAGCCTTCCTATTCCTGAATGGAAATGAGAGTTTATCACAATGGACTTTGTGACCCATTTGTCGTTATCCCCGAGGAACTATGATGCTATCTGGGTTGTGGTGGACCGACTCACCAAGTCAGCGCATTTCATTGCCTATAGCCGAGAGTACTCTGTGGATCGCATGGCACGGATGTACATTCAGGAGATCGTTCGACTTCATGGAGTGCCTGTGAGCATTGTCAGCGATCGGGACCCCAGGTTCACTTCTAGATTCTGGGGGAGTGTTCAGCGTGTGATGGGTACTACTCTCAGTTTGAGTACTGCCTATCATCCGGAGACTGATGGTCAGTCAGAGCGCACTATTCGTACTTTGGAGGATATGCTTAGAGCGTGCGTCATGGATTTTGGTTCAGCCTGGCAGGATTATTTGCCATTGATCGAGTTCGCGTACAACAACAGCTACCATACTAGTATTGGGATGGCACCTTTTGAGGCGTTGTATGGGTGACGTTGTCGTACTCCACTCTTCTGGGAAGAAGTGGGGGAGAGACAGGCTGAGGGACCAGAGTTTATCCAGCAGGCGATAGACATTGTTGATCAAATCAAGAAACGGATTAAGACTGCACAGGATCTTCAGGCCAGCTATGCTAATATCAAGCGTAGGCCCTTGCAGTTCGATGTCGGGGAGAAAGTGTTTCTGAGAGTGTCACCTTTCCGCAAGATTCTCAGATTTGGCCTTAAGGGCAAGTTATCTCCCAGGTTTATCGGCCCGTTTGAGATCTTGGAGAGCATTGGCGATTTGGCTTATCGACTAGCTTTACCACTGCATCTATCCAGTATTCACGACGTGTTCCATGTATCTCTGTTGCGACGGTATGTGGCGGATGAATCTCATATTCTGTAACGGTCTGAGGTTCAGGTAGACAAGGATTTGACTTATGTTGAGAAACCTCTTCGTATCCTGGATTATAAGGATAAGGTTTTACGGAACAAAGTCATTCCTTTGGTTTTAGTTCAGTGGCAGCGCCGAGGCACTGAGGAAGCTACTTGGGAGCTTGAGGACAGGATGCGTGAAGACCATCCTGAGTTGTTTTGATTTCATTCTTAAGTTGTATTCAGTTGCAAACTCTGTAAACGTTTGATTTGAATAAAGAATGTTTATGATTTTTGTATTGCATTCGGTACTTAAGATCTGATTTCGAGGACGAAATATCTTAAGTGGGGGAGAATGTAGTAGCCCGTACCCTAACTGAGTAATTAAAGGATTAATGCTAATTAAATAAATTGGGTATCGGACGGATCGGAAGCTCCGAAGGCACGATCGGAAGCTCCGAACAGGATCGAAAGCTCCGATGAGCGATCGGAGGCACCGATGATATTACGTCATCCATGACGTGTGGTTAGATCGGAAGCTCCGATCACCCCTATCCGGAATCAACAAGTGATATTTTGACACATGGCAGATCAGGATCTTCGGAAGCTCCGATGGCAGGATCGGACGTTCCGATCGAGGTTCGGACGTTCCGATCGTTGTCTATAAATAGAGGGCCGAGGCTTCATTTCCAATTGCCAATTCCGAGTATTTCCCTCTCCTTTATAGTCCATTCGAGTTGTTCTAGCCTTCCTAGGCTTGACCCGGCGGTCGACGAGGCGTTCGGTAGTCATAGCGGAGTTGTGCCCAAGTTCTGGAGGCATCGACATCAAAGGGCTAACGACGGATGAAGGTATAGCTTTTGCTTCCTATAAATATTTAGGAGTATGCAATAGCTTAGTTAAGGCTTTTAGAGCACTTTAATGATAGTAGTATCATTTGGAAGTGTAGAGCAGACTATAGGCGTGGACCTAGAGTTGGTAGAGCTTGCACTGATTTGAGGTACGAAAGTACTGTTCGAGATATCCTGACTGAGTATGCATGTATTATGTGACTGCATGATTTATATGCCATGATATTATGCTGCATTCATTTGCATCTTGCTGTATCTCTTTTCGAGATGTCTGTTAGTAGGGTTGTACCCTATCCTGTCAGTGGATGGACTTCCATCGATTTGGGTCCGGCGTATCCACGGTTATCTCGGTATGGGAGCCACCTCCTGAAGCGACGGCACAGCGTGCTACATACCAGGGCCCGGTCTGTCTCTGTTATCTGATCCTTGACCTCGAGTTTATAGGGAGTTCACTTTGCATGCATGTATACTCATACTCTCGTATTGAGCGTTTTATGCTCACGTCTCGTACTCTGTGTTTCTGGACACCCTATTCCATGAGGCAGGTTTGCGATTGGACGAGGAGGGTGGATCCAGGAGGGGCTAGTCAGTGGTTGACCAGCTGAAGCTTCGTCTAGGTTTTATTACTGTTGTTTGGGTTGATACAGCTATTCGATTTGGTTGTATATTATTTGGATAAATTACAGATTCCTTTACTTGGGATTGTATAACGTTATGGTTTTCGCAGTTTTATTCTGATATCTGTTTAATTAAGTTAATTGCATGCATAAGTTCTGTTTAGTAGGTGATCCGGGTAAGGGTCACTACACATTGAATACACTATTTTCCCGGTTCAACTCCATGGGGCATAAAATAGAGGAAAAAGAACGTTCGGAGCTTCTACTTCAGAGTCTACCAGATTCATATGATCAACTCATCATCAATGTTACCAACAATGTTCTTTCGGATAATTTAAAATTTGACGGTGTCTTAACTACGGTTCTTGGAGAAGAGAGTCGTCGAAGGAAAAAGAAAGATAGGTTGACAACGTCGAAACAAGCAGAGGCTTTACCGATGACGAGAGGAATATTGACGGAGCGTGACTCCAGTAAGAGTCACAGATATGGTAGATCCAAGTCAAAAAGTAAGAATAAGAATATTTACTTCTTTAAATGTGGCGGCAAAAGGCACTTCAAGAGAGAGTGTACAAAGTGCATTGAGAAAAGATCTCAAGAAAATGTGGCCAGTACTTCAGGCGGTGGTGAAATATTATTCAGCGAAGCAGCAACAGTTGCGGAAGGCAGACACAAATTTTTTGATGCATAGATTATGGATTCAGGAGTGACGTGGCATATGACGTCAAAGAGAGAATGGTTCGATCAATATGAACTAGTCTCGGGAGGATCTACATTCATGGAAAATGATGCCTTGGAAATCGCTGGGATCGGTACCATCAAAATTAAAATGTTTGATGGTACTATTCGCACCATACAAGAGGTACGACATGTGAAGGGCCTGACAAAGAATCTTTTTGTCATTGAGGCAATTGGATGATATTGGATGCAAAACTCGTGTTGAGAAATGAATCATGAAGATTGTGAAATGCGCGCTTGTGGTTATGAAGGCGGAAAAGATTGCTGCAAATCTGTATGTATTATTGGGAGAAACACACAAAGAGGTGGAACTAGTTGTTGCATCAATTGGTTCGGAATAAGAATGAACAGTGTTGTGACATAGAAAGCTCGGTCATATGTTTGAACGAGGAATGAAGATTATCTCAGAACGGAAGCTGTTTTCGGGGCTTACAAAAGTGACTCTACCTTTTTGTGAGCATTGTGTTACCATTAAACAACACAGATTAAAGTTTGGCATATCTACTGGCAAAAGCAAAGACATATTGGAGTTGATTCATTCTGATGTTTGGCAAGCACCTGTGGTATCCATAGGTGGAACAAGATATTTTGTCTCGTTTATTGATGATTTTTCTAAGAGATATTGGGTGTATCATCAAGAAGAAGTCGAATGTGTTTTAAGTCTTCAAAGTTTCATAGCGCGGGTTAAACTTGATTTTGATAAGAAAATCAAATGTTTGAGGACTGACAATTCAGGAGAATATACCAGTTATGAGCTTGATGCATTGTGTCAGCATGAGGGCATCAAAAGGCAGTTCACGATGGCTTACATGCCTCAGAAGAATGGAGTGGCAGAGCGGATATACAGTACTTTGTTGGACAAAACAAAGGCCATGTTGAGTACTGCGGGTCTAGCCAAGTCATTTTGGGCAGAAGCAGTCAAAACCGCTTCTTACATATTCAATTGTTCTCCTTCAGAGGCGATTGATTTGAAGACTCCGATGGAGGTATGGACTGACAAACCAGCTGATTATTCTCGGTTACATACATTTGGAAGTCCGGTGTACGTATTGTAAAATGAACAAGAAAGATCGAAGTTGGATTCCAAATTCAGAAAATGTATCTTCTTGGGTTATGCTGATGGAGTAAAAGGCTTGTGGGATCCCACTGTCCACAAGATTATTATCAGCATAGATGTTATCTTCAAGGAAGATAAAGTGAAGGAAAACAAAGACACATTGAATTCAAAAACTGCTATCATTCAATTGGAAAATAAGACAGACGAAGATCAATTTTTTTGTGAAGCAGTACCGGAGCATGAGGTACAAGAACCAGTTGAGTCAGAGGTTTCCAAAGTAAGGCAGTCAACCCCTCTTCCTATTAACTTCAAGTTATCTTCTGAGATGTGTCCTAGCAGTGAAACAGAGAGGATAGAGATGTCTCGAGTACAATATGCATAAGCAGTGAGAAGTTTAATGTTTGATATGATCTGTACTAGACCATACATTGCACAAGCAGTGAGAGTAGCCAGTCGGTATATGGAGAATCTTGGACAAAAGCATTGGAGCACGGTTAAGAGGATCCTTAAATACATTAAGGTTACCTCAGATGCTGCATTATGTTTTGGAGGATTAGATTTTAGACTTAGAGGCTATGTGGATTCAGATTATGCAGGTGATCCAGATAAAAGAAAATCTACTACTGGTTATGTGTTTATAGTTGCAGGAGGTGCAGTAAGCTGGGTTTCAAAACTGCAAACAGTTGTGTCATTATCTACAACGGAGGCAGAATACATGACAACTACTCAAGTTTTCAAGGAAGAAATATGGATTAAAAGGTTATTGGCGGAGTTTGGACACAAACAAGAGAAAATTCCTTTGTTTTGTGACAGTCAGAGTGTCTTGCACATTGCAAGGAATCCAGCCTTTCATCCCAGGACTAAACACATTGGAGTTTAATTTCACTTTTTACGAGAAGTAGTAGAGGATGAAGTGTGGATATGCAGAAGATCCATACGTAGGATAACATAGCTGATGTTCTGACCAAGCCAGTGAGCACAGAGAAGTTCGAATGGTGTAGATCCTCAACTGGCCTAACAAAAACGTAAACAACAGGAAATGGCAAAATTCAAAGGATATGTGGAGATGTGTTTGATTCTCAATCAAATCTTCATATAGGAGAAATGTCAGACAAATGTCAGCAACATTTAATAAGGTAGGTGGAAAATAGGCAAAGTGCACGTCTCTTTTTCCTTTGTCAATTATGGCAGGTGAGAAGTTTTGAAACGAAAGCATGACGAGGAAGCAGATTGTGAATTTTGTTTTGTTCACGCGGAGGAGGAGCTCTATAAATAGAGCTCTCCGCTCTTCATTTCTAGCATCTCATTCTCAATTTCTTTCTTCTGTTCTTGAGTTTCATCTCTCTTCTATTTCTATATATATTTGTGAGATAAGTTTTTTATTGTATTAAGAGAGTCAGTGTCTCTTTGGAAACACAAAGAAATGTTGAAAATTTTCAAATATTATAGTGAAATATTTTGATCTTGACCGTGGTTTTTACCCTAATAATTTTTGGGAGTTTTTCACGTAAATCTTGGTGTCTATTTTATTCTTCAATTTTCATAGTTTCTATCTCGTGATATCGCACCTGGGACCAACAGTTCTTCCATCTCCACCCACACACACACACATATATATACTACAGACGTTAACATTCACAAACGAGATATATACAAGGAGTATGAGGAGTCTTGTGATGATCAGGAGGAGATTGTGGGAACCGAGACGGTTCCAAACAAGCCGACGATGGCAGACTCAAGCTATCGATGCATGTATTAATGTGGCGAACGACTCGGACATAACTCCTGTGATGCCACCCTTCGACTACACTCCGCCAAAGTACACCGGCCCCACTGCTGACCAGATTTTGAAGAAGCGGAGGGAGTTTCTTAGCCCATCCATATTTCACTTGTACAAAAAACCCGTGAGTTTGTTTTGCATGTCTGAAATCGTAGAAAAAAAAAGAATGGATTTTTCTGGATAAAAAAAAATTAATAAATAGACAAAAATTTAAAAATCCAAGATTTGTTTCAATAACTTATTATGATGATTTATTTCAAAGCTCTATTATAAGGTTAATTCAAATAGTTATTAATAAAAATTATTCGAATAAAAATAAATGATTATAATAAAAATTATATGATGTTTTCAAAAATTTCAAAAATTTAAAATAAATAGACATAAAATCAAATATCCAAGATTTATTTCAATTATTTATTACGATGATTTATTCAAAGATCTATGTTTTTACTAATTCTATACTTATAATATTTCGTTCGAGATTATAATATTAGTTTGTTTGATTCTAAAAAATAGTTGTATCACTTCAAAGAAAAACATTGGTTATTTAAATTTATTATCGTATAGCTTATAAATCAATGATTATTAATAATTCCTTACGAAATATACACTATAATATAAATAAAATATCATGCATTTGGGTGATTACTTTGACAAAAAAAACATTATATATGAATTGATACAAAAATAAAATATTAATAAAAACATGGTAAATTAGAATATTTTGATATATGTAAATTATTATGTATACTAAATTATTTTTTTACGATGTAATTAACATCGTTATTATTCATTAAAAAATAATTTGGCACGGAGATTAATTTATTTTGAATTTTTTTATATTTTGTATTTTTGAATAAAAAACTATTTTGTTAAATAATTAATGAAAAATTTATAATTAAAAAGTGTAATAAATAACCTTTCATTATACTTGATAAGTTTAGTTTTTATTTGGTGAAAGAGAAGAAAATAAAACGCTAATTAAATATGATAAATTTAGGATGGAAATTAAATTATTAATTAATATGAAATAATGCTTAGTGAAATTATCCTTAAATATATAATAATATTTAAGAAAAAATTTATTTAAGATGATTAGATGATGATATAAACTATTAATTAATATCAAAAATATAAAATACTAATTTAAATTAATAAATAATAATATTAATAATAAAAGTGAGTGGATTTAGTATTTTTGTTATTAATTCATTATTTTATCATTAAAATCATTTATTTATTTTACAAAGATAATAATAATAATAATAATAATAATAATAATAATAATAATAATAATAATAATAATAATAATAATAATAATAATAATAATAATAATAATAATAATAATAATAACAACAACAACAACAACAACAACAACAACAACAACATTGAGTTTAGTGATATTTGTTAATATATCTTTAATTTTTCATCAAAGGCTTTTGTAGTAGAAGGTTTTTTTTTATTATTATAGATATCATATTATTAATATATTGGATTTATTGATAATTATTTTTAAAATTATTTTTTAACTATTGCAGAAATATAACATTTATTATGAAAATTTAATTTGATATAATTTTGAAAGTTTTAGTGCAAAATAAATGGAGTGATTGATAAATTAATAATCAACATATTAAATATTATTTAAGTGTTTAAAACATAGACTAATTTTTATAGAAAACGATGAGGTGATAATCATAGTATTTAAGTTTTTTTATAAAAAAACTTTTTTATGAATTTTTATTTTAATTTTATATTTCTATGTTAAATGGATCATATTATAATTTAATAAATAATTACAAAAGGATTATATATATTAAAAAAATTGAAAATTTCAAATATAAGATAATAAATGACAAAAAAAGGTTAGCAACTTAACAATTCTAGTTATTATGTTATTTGTTAATTATGAACACTAATTTCATATATTATTTTATTTAAATAATTATTCATATGTTTTGATTTCTTATTGTCTTTTGCCATTTAATATTTTGATTCAATATTTTGAGCATTTTTTTCACCACTTTATACTTTCATCTATATATAATTTTGTACTCAATGTGCTAAATATTTTTCTAAGGTGTCTTATTTTTTGCTTATGGTATATTCATGGTTTTAAGTTATATATAGATTTATGAGTCAATATTTTTTTAAAATTAGATAATATATTTTATTATTAGTTTTATTTTTAATTCAATTATACAACATAAAATAAGGGATTTTACGTGTGGAATACGTGCATTTTTACTAGTTTTAAGAAAACGCGAAAAGACCTAAATTTAGTTGGTTGCCTTGAGTATGTGTGGGAAAATTTTGTATGGACCTCTTCTTCTGTTTATGATGTTATGAGATGATTGGTGAAAGGATAGTAGATGCGATATGGATGATTGTAAATTAATTTTACAGCATGACATACCGATAGATACTTGGTATATATATATAGGTATAGATAGTGCTGAATGAGATTAATTAAAAGCTGTGCTTGATAAGCACATGAAATATATCATGTTTTGAGGGATGAGTTGCTTTACACATGCAGGTCAATATAGTGCACGGCAAGATGCAATACTTATTTGATGAGAATGGGCGGAGATATGTCGATGCTTTCGGCGGTATTGCGACAGTGTGTTGTGGCCATTGTCACCCTGATGTGGTTAAAGCTGTTACGGATCAAACCAAAAGTTTGCAACACTCAACTATTCTGTATCTGAATCATGCAATTACTGATTTTGCTGAAGCACTGGCTTCCAAGCTGCCTGGAGATCTCAAGGTACATAATATACTTTGTCTTTTTCACTATAGGTCGTCAATGCATCTGGTGGCTCTTTTTCCATTAGCCATCCCTATCTTCTGTCACAGCTTATGACCGAACCGTTGTAATCAGAAAAATATGATGTGAAGAAGGAATATTATTGATGTAATGGGATTGACGATGCAGGTTGTTTTCTTCATGAATTCTGGGACGGAGGCGAATGAGCTAGCAATGATGATGTCTCGATTATACACAGGATGTCATGATATCATATCCCTCAGAAACGCGTACCATGGAAATGCAGGGGGGACCATGGGAGCCACCACACAAAGTAACTGGAAATTCAATGTTGTCCAGGTACAAGCAAGATGTATCATATTGATTATTGGAACTTGTTTTGGAATAACTCATTGAATCATGTAAATGCTTAGCTATATTTCAAAAAGATTTTTTGATATATAGTATGTTCTGATCAACAGAGTGGAGTTCACCATGCCGTAAATCCAGACCCCTACAGAGGTTCCTTTGGTGCAGATGGTGAAAAATATTCGAGAGACGTTCAAGATTTGATCCAGTTTGGAACTTGTGGTCATGTAGCTGGTTTTATATCTGAAGCAATACAGGTAGCTACTCTCTTGAAGCTTCTTAATAGGAAAACATACTATTTATTACTTGAATGGTTTAATTTCTTTTCATGCACAACAGGGTGTAGGTGGGATCGTCGAGTTAGCTCCAGGTTATTTTCCTACTGCATACCATAGCATAAGAAATGCAGGGGGACTATGTATTGCGGATGAGGTTCAGTGCGGATTTGCCCGCACTGGAAGCCATTTTTGGGGATTTGAGTCCCATGATGTTGTGCCTGATATAGTCACAATGGCTAAGGTTGATTTGAATGTATTCAATTTTGTCAAGTGAACAACCCTTATGCTGCATTTAAAGATAATGCTTGTTGCTTGCTTATTGGATTGTAGGGCATAGGCAACGGAGTTCCCCTTGGAGCCGTAGTAACTACTCCTAAGGTAGCTGAAGTCTTGACCCAAAGAAGTTACTTCAACACATTTGGAGGAAACCCCATCTGTACAGCAGCTGGACTTGCTGTTCTAAGAGTCATTGACAGAGAAAACCTTCAAGAAAACGCACATGTAGTTGGTTCTTACCTAAAAGATTGCCTCAATTCTCTCAAAGCCAAACATGAAAGTAAAGATGTCTTTTTTCTCGTGTAATTTCAAGTTTTCACCGCTCCTAGTACATTTTCTTGACATTTCATACCTGAATACATAATTGGTGATGTGAGGGGAAGAGGATTAATGCTTGGGGTTGAACTGGTCACGGATCGCCAACTGAAGACCCCTGCGAAGATGGAAATTCTTCAAGTGATGGAGCAAATGAAAGGTACCTCGTTTTCTGTCCCTTCCTAAGTCTATTCGTGCAATGAAACACAACTATTTCCAATGGTGATAAGATTAAATTTGATTGTCAGGATATGGGAGTACTCATCGGCAAAGGAGGCTTCCACGGAAATGTTTTCAAAATTACACCTCCACTCTGCTTCAGTAGAGATGATGCTGGTAAATGACAATAATTCCAGCTAATACTTACATGTTGTTTGTTTATACTTTACTGATGTAATTGTTATTTGTTCATGAGACAGACTTTGTTGTGGATGTAATGGACCTTGCAATGACCAAATTGTAAACAGGGCCATCAAGTTCTGCTGAATCCTTTGCTTCTTCAATGATGACTTTTGTCGATTAATATTTGACTGTTAATCAAGCATCCTGTGTACCATAGTTCCTCATGCATATCTTCTAATGTCTTCCTTCGTTTTCACGTTTATGTTCTTGTTCTCGTGATCAGAAATATATGACAGTAACAAGTTAATAGATACCAAAATATTAAAGTTGTATAAATTTAATAATATTTATTCATAACAATATGTGAACAAAAAGAAAGATGAGGAAAAAAAAAACAATGTTGAGAAATGAATTTGGAACTAACTTAATCCCAAAAACTAACTCAAGGGGGAGGTTTGCTTTTGTCTATATATTAAACTCTCAAACTATTTATCCAACCGATGTTAGTTTATATATTAAAGTCTCGGGCTATTTACCCGACCGATATGGACAAACTAACACACAACACACATCTCTCACTCCTAGGAATGAAACGACTCTCAACCAATGTGTGGGACAAACTAACACACCAACACACCCATAGGAATGAAATGACTGGAGCGTAGAGTCATTAACGAGTGACCCAACTATGGGACAGATGACTCAATTATGGGTGGTCCAACACATAACGGTGGGTCTGATCTCTGATACCATGTTAAGAAATTGACTTGGACCTATCTCAACCCAGTGTTCTAAATGGAGGTCGAGGCGGCCGCTTAGGTGGTAGGCGGCCCTCAAACTCCCCTCCTTGGCATTAGGCAGCCTCTTCAGACGGCCCCAAGCTGTCCGGCGGGTGAGGCGGGCGAGGCGGCAGTGGTGGGCGCTCGAACGGGTGAGGCGGCCAAAGCAGTCAATAAATTTTAAATTTCAGTCAAAATTCAAAGTCAACTAAATTTAAAAATCTAATCAAAGTCTACCGATTTTAACACCTTAGTTACTTGAAAACACTACTCACTTTTTTTTTTCACTATAGGTCGCCAATGTGTCTGGTGGCTCGTTCTGCATTAGCCATCTCTAGATTCTGTCACAGCTTATGACCGAACCGTTGTAATCAAAAAAATGTGATGTGAAAAAGGAATGTTATTGATGTAATGGGATCGACGGTGCAGGTTGTTTTCTTCCCGAATTTTGGGACGAAGGCGAATGAGCTAGCAATGATAATGGCTCGATTATACACAGGATGTCATGATATCATATCCCTCAGAAATGTGTACCATGGAAATGCAGGGGGGACCATGGGAGCCACCGCGCAAAGTAACTGGAAATTCAATGTTGTCCAGGTACAAGCAAGATGTATCATATTTATTATTGGAACTTGTTTTGGAATAACTCATTGAATCATGTAAATGCTTAGCTATATTTCAAAAAGATTTTTTGATATATAGTATGTTCTCATCAACAGAGTGGAGTTCACCAAGCCGTAAATCCAGACCCCTACAAAGGTTCCTTTGGTGCAGATGGTGAAAAATATGCAAGAGACGTTCAAGATTTGATCCAGTTTGGAACTTCTGGTCATGTAGCTGGTTTTATAACTGAAGCAATATAGGTAGCTACTCTCTTGAAGCTTCTTAATATGAAAACATACTTTTTATTACTTGAATGGTTTAATTTCTTTTCGAGCACAATAGGGTGTAGGTGGGATCCTCGAGTTAGCTCCAGGTTATTTGCATGCTGCATACCATAGCATAAGAAATGCAGGGGGACTATGTATTGCGGATGAGGTTCAGTGCGGATTTGCCCGCACTGGAAGCCATTTTTGGGGATTTGAGTCCCATGATGTTGTGCCTGATATAGTCACAATGGCTAAGGTTGATTTGAATGTCTTCAATTTTGTCAAGTGAACATCCATCCCTTAAGCTGCATTTAAAGAAAATATTTGTTGCTTGCTTATTGGATTGTAGGAGATTGGCAACGGAGTTCCCCTTGGAGTTGTAGTAACCACTCCTTAGGTAGCTGAAGTCTTGACCCGAAGAAGTTACTTCAACACGTTTGGAGGAAACCCCGTCTGTACAGTAGCTGGACTTGCTGTTCTAAGAGTCATCGACAGAGAAAACCTTCAAGAAAACGCACATGTAGTTGGTTCTTACCTAAAAGATCGCCTTAATTCTCTCAAAGCCAAACATGAAAGTAAAGATGTCCTTTTTCTCATGTAATTTCAAGTTTTCACTGCTCCTAGTACGTTTTCTTGACATTTCATACCTGAATACATAGTAATTGGTGATGTGAGGGAAAGAGGATTAATGCTTGGGGTTGAACTAGTCACAGATCGCCAACTGAAGATCCCTGCGAAGATGGAAATTCTTCAAGTGATGGAGCAAATGAAAGGTACCTCGTTTTCTATCCCTTACTAAGTCTATTCGTGCTATGAAACACAACTATTTCCAATGGTGATAAGATTAAATTTGAGTGTCAAGATATGGGAGTACTCATCGGCAAAGGAGGCTTCCACGGAAATGTTTTCAGAATTACACCTCCACTCTGCTTCAGTAGAGATGATGCCGGTAAATGACAATAATTCCAGCTAATACTTACATGCTGTTTGTTTATACTTTACTCATGTAATTGTTATTTGTTCATGATACAGACTTTGTTGTGGTTGTAATGGACCTTGCAATGACCAAATTGTGAACAGAGCCATCAAGTTCTGCTGAATCCTTTGCTTCTTCAATGATGACTTTTGTCGATTAATATTTGACTGTTAATCAAGCATCCTGTGTACCATAGTTCCTAATGCATATCTTCTAATGCCTTCCTTCGTTTTCATGTTTATGTTCTTGTTCTCGTGAACAGCAATATATGACAGTAACAGGTTAATGGATACGGGATACCAGAATATTTAAGTTGTATAAATTTAATGATACTAGTCATAACGCACGTGACAACATTTTAATTGATTTTATCGTATTCTCATAAAATATGAGAAGAGAATTATTTTAATTGAATACAACATTTTAATTTATTTTAATCATATTTCTAAAGTTATTCAAAACAAAATATGAGCAAAAAATTATAGATATAAAATATTTTTACCATCTATTTATAAATCATAAAAGTTGTGTATTTATTTTTTGACTCATTAAATATTTCAACATTTTAATTGATTTTCATCGAATTTCTAAAGTCATTCTAAAGAAAACACGAGAAGAAAGTTATAGATATAAAATATTCCTACCATTTATTTTTTTTATAAATCATTTACATTGTGTATTTATTTTTTGACTCATTAAATATTTCAATATTGTAATTGATTTTCATAATATTCCTAAAGTCATTCTAAAGAAAAAATGAGACGAAAACTATAGATATAAAATATTTCTACCATCTATTTTTTATAATCATTTAATTTGTGTATTTATATTTTGACTCATTAAATATTTCAGCATTTTAATTCATTTTCATCATATTTTTAAAGGCATTCTAAGAAAAACACGAGAATAAAATTATAGATATAAAATATTTCTACATCTATTTTTTTAAAAAAATAGTGTTGAATTTTCTAAATGAAGCATTCTTATTTTAATAGTTACTAGGTGATGTGCACATAGAGTTTGCATGTGTGCAAGATAATAAATTAATATCATGTAGTAATGTCATTAAATTACAACATAATTAGTTAGTTATCACAATGTCGAATTTTTGATTAGAATATTTATTAGATTTCTAGCTAAAACTAAAAATTAAATTAAATTGTGCACAAAATTTTACCTCTACCATAAAAAAATGATGGATTTAAGAAGAGGGTTGCAGTTAAACTAATGAGTTGAAAACTATCTCATAGTAATGTCTTGAGCACAAAATTTTACTTCTACCATAAATTAATATCATGTAGTAATGTCTTGAAATTATAGTATAGCTAGTTAGTTTTCACAATGTCGACATATTTTCTCGTGAAAAATGTGAATAAAAAAGCAAAGTTTTACAATTGTGAAATAAAAATTTTGCCATTTTATTCTCCACTTTATGTAAGACCATATAAAATACATATGGATATAAGAGTAAAATTCAAATGTTAGTTAGAGTATAAAAGTAAATATATATTTCTATTATATATAATATAAATGAATATATAAATGACTTTAACCGAATTGCAATTAGTGGATCTTAATTGCATATTAACTAAATATTTCGACATTGTCTACGCTCATTTAATTTTAAAAAAAAACATCTCAAATTTTATTTATATTACTACTATAATATTTCAAGAAAAATAGCGACGTAAAGCCAAAAGACCTAAGTTTTAAAGTTTAGAACTTTTCAAAAATAAAAAAAATTATTTCATTTACCTATGAGAACTATTAAATAAATTATAAAACTTATTTTAATATTACAATATGATTTTATTTTGAATTAAATAATTAGAATTTGAATTTTATTTGGTTATTTCTTTAGTATTTAAAATAGCGACGGGAAATCAAGAGACACAATTTTAAAATTTAAAACTTTTCAAAAATAAAAAATATATTATTTCATATACTATGAGAACTTTTAAATAAATGATAAAAATTATTTTAATAGTGCTATAGAATTTTATTTTGAATTAAATAGAATTAAAATTTTATTTGGTTATTTTTTTAGGATTTATTTTTTGATAAATTTATTTTTATATTTTAACAATTCATTACAAAAAAATTATTGAAAATAGTTAAAACACAAATGAAATAATAAAAATTAGAAGTTAAATAATTTAGTAATTTCATGATTATATTTTTGTATACCATCAATTTTTATTTTAATTGTGAATGAATGAAAAAAAATTCTATGGGGAAAATTTTTCAAATTGTGAAATAACAAGTTTGTTATTTTTATTCTGTAGTTTTGTTTTTTCGATTGAAAATAGTTTGAGATATAATTAAATATAAAAATGAGATATTGGTTGGAACATAAAAGGAAGAAAAAAAATCTGGTTTATGTCTTTATGACTTGCTAATAACTATATTGATTAATAACAACAATGATAAGATCGGTTGAAAGTGTAGAGAGGGGGGTGAATATACTTTCAAACAGTTTAGTATAAAATAATTGAACTCGATCGGTTTAGTGACTGAGTTCTAGGCTTATCTTAATATCTGATGTAATTTGACAAACAAGAATAAGTGCGGAAATATGTCAAATTACAGATTTGAACGCTGAGTGATTATCAGTTTAGGTTAGGTGATGATAGTTGGTAAACTGAAATAACGCAAGAAAATGTTTATGGATGTTCGGAGATTTCAAATACTCCTACGACACCCCTTCTTCCTCCTCGAAAGGATATCACTAGAAAACTTTGAATTTTACAAGCAATTTGCAAAACCCCGATCCAGTTTAGGACTTAAACACTGCCTAAACAGAACTCCTAGTATAAAAACTCAGTTTTAGTCTTAGACTGATGATAGAACATAGATGAATACAACTCGAAATCCTTAGCACAAAATTGATCCTTCTATGATCAGAATAACACTTCGACGTTTGTGCTTCGAGTTCTTTTATCAATTCTTGAGCATGTAAGACTTTGAATATTCTCGCAAAATAGCAGAAATTACAGAGCGTGAGAGAGCTCCTTTGTTCGATCAAGATCTCTATTTATATAATTGGATTGTTAACGGTCATAAATTCAAATTGAATCTTCAGATAGAGTTTTGAATTATTCCCGTTGGATTTGTCACTATCAACAACAGATTCTGGAGCCGACATTGCCCTTTGCATCGCGGCACTACCTTCTGCAGAGTGTGTCAGAGTACGAAAGAACTTATCCAAAAGTGGCGAGGTAGTAGACTGGTGAGGGTAAACTGATGAAGTCAGTTTAGCGAGTGTAAACTGATGAAGTCACTTTAGCATCTTCGGCCAGTTGAGCGCGGTGATTGAGCGTGAAGTAGTTTAGCTCCATATATATATCAGTTTAGCGCTTCTTAGTTACTTGATTAGTTTGACCTTCTTTTAATCTTTGTAATTGTAAACACCAAAACTAAATTTCTCAACAAACGGGCAGCCAAGAGACATAATTTTAAAGTTTAGACATTTTCAAAAATAAAATAAAAAAATTATTTCATATATTTATGATGACTATTAAATAAATGATAAAAAAATTATTTTAATAGTGTTATAGAATTTTATTTTAGAATTAAATAATTAGAATTAACATTTGAATTTTATTTGGTTATTTCTTTAAGATTTATTAATTTTTTGAGAATTTTATATTTATACTTTAGCAATTCATTAAAAAAAATTATTGAAACAGAGTTAAAACACGGATGAACTAATAAAAAATTAGAATTTAAATAATTTAGTAATTTCATGATTATATTTTTGTTTACCATCAATTTGTATTTGAATTGTGATTGGAATGTAAAAATTTTCAAATTGTGAAATAAAAAGACTTTGTCGTTTTTATTCTATATAATATTTTACTGGATTGAAAATATTTTGGGATATAAATGTAAAAAAAAATATTAGTTGGGGCATAAAAGGAAGAAAAAAAAATGTGGTTTATTCATTTAAATGATGAGTTACTGTTACGATATATTTTCATTTGAGATTATGCATGATTCCAATACAACAAAAATGTAATTAATCATGGTACGAACATTTATATATTATGATGATTTATGAGACCTATTGATCTAGTTATCAAAAAATTTTATGAAATCCTGTTTAAGTTATATTTCATTATTTTTATTACAACAAAATTAATCATGATAGTAAATTATAAAAGCATATTAATGATTATTTTATTTTAATAGTGTTATAGAATTTTATTTTAGAATTAAATAATTAGAATTAACATTTGAATTTTATTTGGTTATTTCTTTAAGATTTATTAATTTTTTGAGAATTTTATATTTATACTTTAGAAATTCATTAAAAAAAATTATTGAAACAGAGTTAAAACACGTATGAACTAATAAAAAATTAGAATTTAAATAATTTAGTAATTTCATGATTATATTTTTGTTTACCATCAATTTGTATTTGAATTGTGATTGGAAGGTAAAAATTTTCAAATTGTGAAATAAAAAGACTTTGTCGTTTTTATTCTATATAATATTTTACTGGATTGAAAATATTTTGGGATATAAATGTAAAAAAAAATATTAGTTGGGGCATAAAAGGGAGAAAAAAATGTGGTTTATTCATTTAAATGATGAGTTACTGTTACGATATATTTTCATTTGAGATTATGCATGATTCCAATACAACAAAAATGTAATTAATCATGGTACGAACATTTATATATTATGATGATTTATGAGACCTATTGATCTAGTTATCAAAAAATTTTATGAAATCCTGTTTAAGTTATATTTCATTATTTTTATTACAACAAAATTAATCATGATAGTAAATTATGAAAGCATATTAATGATTATTTTATTATTTCAATTGATTTTAGTAATTAATAACTCAAATTTATGATTTAATTATGAAAACGTGAAAATCCACTAAATATAATTATAAAAATAAATAAATAAATATATTATATAAATAATATGTCAATACGTGCATCGCACGTGTTGTTTACTAGTTATAATAAATGTGTTAACCACTCACTATACTGATACAAATGACTTAAAAATAAGGTTCTAAAAAGCGTGAATTGTGATAAAACATCACGAAAGTTTCAATCATTAAAAATTAAACGAGCTTCATACGAAACTAAGCATGATTTTTTTTTAATTTTAATATAATTCTAATTATATCAAGTAATTAATGGATTAAATAATGTACAAACTTAAAATTGAGAATAAATGCATAAATTTTCAAGTTATAAAAACGTGACTATCAAAATCACTATTTGCGTGGAGGAAAAAAAATTTCGATCGCAGTTGGATCAAGTATCATCCTTAACATTGGTAGAAAATAGTGTGTAAAAAAACATAGACATTTAAATAGTACATCATGCAACTTTTTTTTTATTTAACTATCCATATACTGTTTTGTAAAATTTATTGAAAAACAGTGTATAAAAAACAATAATATTTAATTAAATTCATGATTACAACTTAAATAGACTCAAACATTTATAGTTTATCTCAAGTTTTGGACTCATCATGCAAAGACATTTGATTAAATTCAGAATATTGCTTGTGCTAATATTTGCCATAAATAATTATTGTATCTTTTGTAAAGTATGAAGAAGTTATTATACCGCGAGGAAATAATATTTTTCAAAATTTTCAATATTGATTATCATAGTGTGTTGCTTGCTAGAAACTTCAGTAGTCAAAGATAAGATTAATTGTTGAAGTAGATTTGTATATCGTTTGTGCCTATCAATTTAGATATTGGAAACCAAAACACTTGAATATGATATAATTGATATTTTTATTTAAATATATAATTTAAACATATAATTTATGGTTAATGACTACAAGTAGAATAAAAAAAATAAAAAATTAGAAGATCTGAAAAAATATATATAATTATATTCAATCATATATTGTAGCTAATTGCCACGAGTTGAATAAAGAGATTACTTGCTATGCGGTTTAAAAGATATGAGTTGCACAATTACCACCAGTTATAGCTTTTGGTAAAGATACAAGCGTTAGGTCTTATGATTATCTTGTAATATTAAAAAAAAATTATTGTGTGATAAATGATTAAATATATTTTTAGGAAAAATTAAATCAAATAAAAAAGCAAATAATAAATATCAAATAAGAAAAATAGCAAATGATAAATAGTAGATGTAAAAATATTAAAGTGTACAATAGAAAAATATTGTATAAAAAATAAAAATATTTAAGTTAATTCACAATTGTTACTCATATGTTTATAATAGCAATAAAATAATAGATATTAGATAGATTATAGAAATTAAAATAAAATAGATTTTAGATAGATTAGAAAAATTAAAGTACACTATACAACTTTTTATTTTGAGTATTCATATACTATCTTATAAAAATATTATTAGTATTCCATGTACTTGTTCATATGTGAAATATAATATCGAATAAAATAAATTAGATCGAATAAAATAAATTAGAAAATATGGTTAAAAAATTTAAGGGAATATTAATAGTTTTATATATATATATTTGAAAGAATGCATGATATACTTTTTAAATAAATTAGTTAAATGAAGAGTCACATAAATAAATTATTGAAAGAGAAAAAAACATTAATTATTTAATAATGAAAAAAATTTAATCAAGTAAATTCACAATGTACTCACATAAATAAATTATTAAAAGAGAAAAACACATTAATTATTTAATAATAAGAAAACGGTAGTCAAATAAATTCACAAATGAACTCACATCTTTATATATTGATAATGATAAATAGTAGATGCAAAAATATGAAAGTGTATAATAAAAAATTAATGTGTAAAAAATAAAAATAATTAAGTTAATTTAAAACTGTTACTCATATGTTAATAATAGTAGTAAAATAGATATTAGATATATTAAAAAATTAAAATAAAGTAGATGATAATGATGGAATATAATGTAATGCAGTAACGTAAATGAACACAAATATGTTTATGGATGTTCGGAGATCAATCACCTATGTCATCCCTTCTTCCTCACGGGAATGATACACTAGAAGACTTTGGCTATTACAACGTCTTGCAATACACTCAATCCAAGTTAGGACTTATCAATCGCCTAAGATGGAACTCCTAGATTTACTCTGATAAGATTCCAAGTTCTTATCAAACTTTCTTCAGTTGGTGATGATGAACATCTATGCTGCTTGAAAGCTTAGAATCTCAAATCCTTGTATCGATGGATGTTCTTCAAACAACAGCTTGGATTTGAGTAACCCTTGAGTAGATCTCTTCGTAGATCAGATATGCTTAAGAGTGAAGGGTTGAATGAGCAGTCGAGTGTTCAAAGTAGTTTCAAGTGCTCAAACATGTGGATCTTTGTAAACGTAGATATTTTTCTTTTTGGTGTGCGCTGATATTTATATCAGTTTCTCCAACGTCTTTTTCTTTTTGTCAACGACAAAAAACGTCTTGTATGTCATATATCATTCCTTGATTTGTGAGATGTGGCTTTTGCTTCTGAAGTATCTGTACTCGGGGCGCCTTAAATTGTCTATTCAATGTGTCTTCACATTAAATGCTATTTATGGCTTTTTTTACTTTATCAGGCGGCTCCTTAAATGCTTTGTCATTTGCATTTAAGTTGTCTTGTCAACTATCCGATACTGAGGATTCGTGACTTTTTGAATTTTGCAGATATCTTAGCAACTTATGAACTCAGTAGATATCCTTGCTCTTGATAACCCAGATCAGTTGAGCATTAGTCGGTTGACATGCTTAGCTCGGTTGACAGATAACAGTTGACATGCTTAGATCAGTCATTACTTCAATCTTCAGTCGATATCTTTCATTGGTCAGCCGATATACTGGAGTCGGATATCTCTCGGTCACCTGTTATACATGTAAACGGCGGCCGAACTATAACAATGAAGTATTGTTTTGTTATCATCAAAAGTTAGGATTCAACAGTAATCTACGTACTTGTTCATTTGTGAATTATAGAATCGAATAAAATAAATTATAAAGTATGATAAAAATGATAGTCAAGTAAATTTAATAATGAAAAAATGATAGTCAAGTAAATTCACAAATCAACGCACATATTTATATATGTAATAAATAATAATATAAATAGATAGAATAGATATATGTAATGCCTTATAATTATAATTATAATTCACAACTCAAATCACATGTTTATATATGTAATAGATTAAGTATTCATATACTATCTTATAACGCAGTGTTTGGTTCAATTGATAGAATTATTGAATGATTATTAAATGAATGATAAAATACATGATAAATAATAATTGGTAATTTGTGTTGAAAATAGTATTGTGTTTGGTTTGATTTTAGGAATAAGATTAGATAATGATTTAAATTTTTTGACAAAAAAAACCATTTATATTTTATTGGATGAGTGGTTTTTAGGTTGGAGGAAAAGGGTAATTATGAAATTTATGTATAAGATAAAAACAAGGATAAATAATACTAGGGTGAGGGGAGGGTTTAGTTAACATACTACAAAACAACTTTATCTTTTCTAGGTTAGATTAGCTTGTTTTAATAAAAATTCTACCAAACAATGGATTAAATAAATTAAAAATCACACATAAACCTACCTAATCCCTTGTACCAAAGAGTATTATTAGTAATCCATGTACTTGTTTATTTGTGAATTATAGAATCAAATAAAATAAATTATAAAGTATGGTAAAAATGATAGTCAAGTAAATTTAATAATGATAAAATTATATTCAAGTAAATTCACAAATCAACTCACATATTTATATATGTAATAAATAATAATATAAATAGATAGATAATAGATAGAATATATATATGTAATAATAATAATAATAATAATAATAATAATAATAATAATAATAATAATAATAATAATAATAATAATAATAATAATAAGGCATTAATGAGGGAAGGACATATGAATAAATTCACAATTTATTTCACATATTTATATATGTAATAGATTTATTCATAACAATATGTGGACAGAAAGAAAGACGAGTAAAAAAAACAATGTTAAGAAATAGATTTAGACTTAATGACCGACGATTTTGGTTGGGAAATTCTAGCAAAGCACACTAGATCAAGTTATAATAAAATTGAATTGAGTCCAAGTCGATCCCACAGAGATTATTGTTTAATCACTAAGACATAAATTATTTAATTTAATCTAAGCGAATCAAAAAGAGGGATTTTTTATGAATTATTAACTAATTAAAATAAACTAAATTATTCTAAAGAAAATATTTTAATTAAATTAAAAGAGCAGAATAAATTCAAGAAGAATTCAAATTTTAGGAAAATGACCAGGAACACACAACGGTATCAGACATCAATTATTGTCACTTATTGGATTTAATCAAGCAAGAATTATTCATATTCACGATGAAATTCCCAAGAATATTTTAGAATTAAAAATTCTATTTTCATTTAACAGTTCAATTATTTTTAATTGAATTTCATTAAACAAAAATGCATTCGCAACTATGGAATGTAAGCTTTCGCCTAAAATCGCACACTGAAACCGAATACTATTTCTAGTCGGTTTAACCATGTGTTGATTAATATTTTTGAAGCTAATTTCAATCTCTCTTTTTTTCAAGTCCAGATTGAACAATAAACATGCAATTAATTGGTCAGATTAAAAGCAAAAAATCTGTGTAAATATTAATCAATAAATATATCATAAATAAAAAATCAATCAATTCAATCATGAACAAAAATCGATGGTCTGGCCCTATCGTGGTCCCGATCAAAGGACGACTATTCCATATTATCAAAATCAAACAAAATTCTAATGTTTGAATTCATCATAAATAAATTAGAAGAGGAATAATAATAAAAATCTCAGCGATGGTGCGCGTGTCTTGATTGCGTTCTTCGTTTCTTTTCTTCCAAGCTCTTCAGCCGTCTTCTGGAAATCTGGCAAAAGTCCTTTCAAAATCAGGCCCTCTTTTCTTATGACTTAAACAACCTCGCCTTGTCTTTCATTAACTGTAGTCCCTCCAAAACAAAAAAATGGGTGCTTTCCGAGATTTCAATAAGGTATCAAAATGTGGCACGGAGGGACGTTCCACTCAGGTCGTGGCGGCCGACCTCGATGGCACGCTCTGGTTTCCAGGAGTGCATTCCCTTATTTATTGCTCATGGCCCTGGGGGCGGGCAACGTTCTCCGTGCACTGATCCTTTTGTTGTTTGTTCCGTTTGTGTACTTCATCTACGTGTTTGTGTCCGAATCTTTCGCCATACAAGTTTTCGTCTTCGTCACCTTCTCAGGTCTCAAGGTTCGTGACATAGAGATCGTGTCTAGGTCCGTGTTGCCCAAGTTCTACGCGGAAGTCATGCATACGGAGACTTATAAAGTGTTCAAATTTTAAATAATATTTTAAATTTTTTAACATGAAAAATTTTACAATGAATTGAGAAAACTGCAATTTTGGTCCTTTATGTTTGTTATTTTGCGATTTCGGTCCTCTATGTTTTCATATTTTAGTTTTAGTCATGTATGTTTTGATTTTTGGTAATTTCAGTCCTTTTTATTCAAAAAATTATTACGTGGCACTATACACATTAGCTCCACATCAGCACTGTATTGGTACCACATCAGCGTCACATCAGAAAAAGAACTAAAATAGCCAAAAAAATAAAGATAGCGGACTAAAACTAAAATATAAAAATATAGAGGACCAAAATCACAAAGTGACAAACATGCATGATTAAAAAAAGCAATTTTTTCCAATGAATTTTAAAATAATTTCCATTTATTGACCACATGATCTCCTCGCATACTTTAAAAATAACAAAAATCTTGATCCATTTAAAAATACATCTAAAAAATTTATAAGAAACTGTGACTTAGTAAATTATTTAAAGAAACAAAATATAATATATTTAGCAAAATGGAAATACTCGCAATATTTACTCATTTATACCAAACATATCGATTAACAATATAATATTTACGCCACTTTTCCATACAATATTGCAATTCCAAAGTATCCTGCATGCATTTTTCTTGGAATATTTATTGAAAATCTAAGGAATATAATCCCATGACTAGGAGTCACCTCAGCACTATTTAATTTGCTCTCATCAAAATAACTATTTTTAATAATGTACAAATTATCAAAATAAGTACTAGCAAAGATGGAAACGATAACTATATAAAATTGTCCACAGAGAATTTAAATATATGGTCAAGAAGATATTATGAGTGATGCTATTATGCTAAAGTACAAAAAAATTTGTACATCAAATCTTACCACACAAAAAATTCAATACAAAAATTAAAAATATCAAAATCTCACAATACATTGAATATTTATAACGGTTATAAATATAATTATACACGATATTTGTTATATCTTTAACATTATTATAAAACTATAACAATGATACAATTGGATTCTTATATCTAATTATTACTTGAAAATAATTGGTGAGAAGAAAAAAACTCATTTGCCTTCACAACACACTCTACTATGCTGATATTGGAGATGAGTATCAGAATTAAGAACACCCCATAAGAAATTAATCGTTTAAAAAGAAAAAAGAAAAAAGAAAAAAGTAAAAAGTAAAAAGTAAAAAGTAAAAAGAAAAAAGAAAAAAAAAACACATCATAAGTTATTTTTTATCTCAAGAAAAATATATCTTCCATCTCCTTTTCAACTAAAGGAATGCTCCTTAGCCTCTGGGAGAAAAGGTTTACCACATTTTACCCTTCTTGTCCATTTTCTTTACGTGGAGCTGATATCCAAAAAATCGTCTAACAAAATTGACTCGAGTGTTTTGAAATACCATTGATGTCCTTTGTAAAATGTACAAAACGACCGAATGCCTATCCAAAGGGCAAGAAAAATGTGAAAATGTATTTATTTATTAGTGGTTCCACCATGAACAAAAAGATGGACATGAGAGCCTAAATTAAAGTTTATACCTATATATATATATATATATATATATACACCCCATGTGTAAGTTAAAAACTGTGTCGAGTTTCTCTTTGCTGATATGTTTTTGTTAGACAGATGTCGGCAACATTTAATGAGGTAGGTGGAAAATAGGCAAAGTGCACGTTTCTTTTTCCTTTGTCAATTATGGAAGGCGAGAAGTTTTGAAACGGAAGCATGATAGAGGATCAGATTTTATACTCAGTGGCTATGTGGATCCAGACTATGCGGGTAATCCAAATAAAAGAAAATCTATTACTGGTTATGTGTTTACAGTTGCAGGAGGTCCAGTAAGCTGATTTCAAAACTTCAAACAGTTGTGGCATTATAAAAAACGGAGGCAGAATGCATGATAGCTACTCAAGATTGCAAGGAGACAATATTGATTAAAAGGTTATTGGAGGAGCTTGGGCACAAACAAGAAAAGATTCATCTATTTTGTGACAGTCAGAGTATCTTGCGCATTGCAAGGAATCTAGATTTTCATTCCATGACAGAAAGGAAGTGTGGATATGCAGAAGATCCATACGAAGGATAATATAGCTGAATAATTTTTTGGGGTATTTCACGTAAATATTGGTGTCTATTTTATTCTTCAATTTCCATAGTTTCTATCTCGTGATGCCGCATCTGGGACCAACAAGTGGTATCAGAGCCTTGACATAAAATTTCTTAAAATTCTGAGTATGCTCTGTGGTTGCAGCTTTGACTGATCTTCCACATCAGAAAAGAGTTTTTGAGATTTTAAAAGGCATGATTATTGTAGTCGAGATGACGGCAAAATACGAGATAAAAATATTTAATGGGAGAAATTTTTTGCTGTGGAAATTGAAGGTGCAAGCAATTCTAACAAAGAAACATTGCTTGACAGCTATTGGAGATAGACAGGCGGAGATCATGAATGATCAAAAGTGGAATGAGATTAAACACAATATTGTTGACAATTTGCACTTGACTATAGCGGATGAAGTATTGTCAAGTATCTCTGAAATAAATAATTCAAAACTTATTTGGGATACTCTGAAAAAATTGTACGAGGTCAAGTCACTACACAATAAGATTTTCTTAAAGAGAAAGATTTATACTCTTCGGATGGCGGAATCCTCATCGATGACCGACCATATCAACACATTGAATACACTATTTTCCCGGTTCAAATCCATGGGGCATAAAATAGAGGAAAAATAACGTTCGGAGCTTCTACTTCAGAGTCTACCAGATTCATATGATCAATTCATCATCAATGTTACCAACAATGTTCTTTCGGATAATTTAAAATTTGACGGCATCTTAACTGCGGTTCTTGGAGAAGAGAGTCGTCGAAGGAACAAGGAAGATAGGTTGACAACATCGAAACAAGCAGAGGCTTTACCGATGACAAGAGAAATATTGACGGAGCGTGACTCCAGTGGGAGCCACAGATATGGTAGATCCAAGTCAAAAAGTAAGAATAAGAATATTTACTGCTTTAAATGTGGCAGCAAAGGGCACTTCAAGAGAGAGTGTACAAAGTGCATTGAGAAAAGATCTCAAGAAAATGTGGCCAGTACTTCAGGCGGTGGTGAAATATTATTCAGCAAAGCAGCAACAGTTGCGGAAGGCAGACACAAATTTTTTGATGCATAGATTATGGATTCAGGAGTGACGTGTCATATGACGTCAAAGATAGAATGGTTCGATCAATATGAACCAGTTTCGGGAGGATCTGTATTCATGGAAAATGAAGCCTTGGAAATCGCTGGGATCGGTACCATCAAAATTAAAATGTTTGATGGTACTATTCGCAACATACAAGAGGTACGACATGTGAAGGGCCTGACAAAGAATATTTTTGTCGTTGAGGCAATTGGATGATATTGGATGCAAAACTCGTGTTGAGAAATGGATCATGAAGATTGTGAAATGCGTGCTTGTGGTTATGAAGGCGGAAAAGATTGCTGCAAATCTGTATGTATTGTTAGGAAACACACAAAGAGGTGGAACTAGTTGTTTGCATCAATTGGTTCGGAATAAGAATGAACAGTGTTGTGGCATAGAAAGCTCGGTCATATGTCAGAACGAGGAATGAAGATTCACTCAGAACGGAAGCTGTTTTTGGGGCTTACAAAAGTGACTCTACCTTTTTGTGAGCATTGTGTTACCAGTAAACAACACAGATTAAAGTTTGGCACATCTACTGGCAAAAGCAAAGACATATTGGAGCTGATTCATTCTGATGTTTGCCAAGCACCGGTGGTATCCATAGGAGGAACGAGATATTTTGTCTCGTTTATTGATTATTTTTCTTAGAGATGTTGGGTGTATCATCAAGAAGAAGTCGGATGTTTTTTAAGTCTTCAAATATTTCAAAGCGCGGGTTGAACTTGATTCTGATAAGAAAATCAAATGTTTGAGGACTGACAATTCAGGAGAATATACCAGTTATGAGCTTGATGCATTGTGTCAGCATGAGGGCATCAAAAGGCAGTTCACGATGGCTTACACGCCTCAGAAGAATGGAGTGGCAGAGCGGATAAACAGTACTTTGTTGGAGAAAACAAAGGTCATGTTGAGTACTACGGGTCTAGCCAAGTCATTTTGGGCAGAAGCAGTCAAAATCGCTTCTTACATAATCAATTGTTCTCCTTCAGAGGCGATTGATTTGAAGACTCCGATGGAGGTATGGACTGACAAACCAGCTAATTATTCTCGGTTACATACATTTGGAAGTCCGGTGTACGTGTTGTAAAATGAACAAGAAAGATCGAAGTTGGATTCCAAATCCAAAAAATGTATCTTCTTGGGTAATGCTGATGGAGCAAAAGGGTTTTGCTTGTGGGATCCCACTGTCCACAAGATTATTATCAGCAGAGATGTTATCTTCAAGGAAGATAAAGTGAAGGGAAACAAAGGCACATTGAATTCAGAAACTTCTATCATTCAGGTGGAAAATAAGACAGATGAAGATCAAGTTTCTTGTGAAGCAGTACCGGAGCATGAGGTACAAGAACCAGTTGAGTCAGAGGTTTCCAAAGTGAGGCAGTCAACCCCTCTTCCTATTAACTTCAAGTTATCTTCTGAGATGTGTCCTAGCATTGAAACAGAGAGGATAGAGATGTCTCGAGTACCGTATGCATAAGCAGTGAGAAGTTTAATGTTTGATATGATCTGTACTAGACCATACATTGCACAAGCAGTGAGAGTAGTCAGTCGGTATATGGAGAATCTTGGACAAAAGCATTGGAGCACGATTAAGAGGATCCTTAAATACATTAAGGTTACCTCGGATGCTGCATTATGTTTTGGAGGATTAGATTTTATACTTAGAGGCTATGTGGATTCAGATTACGCAGGTGATCCAGATAAAAGAAAATCTACTACAGGTTATGTGTTTATAGTTGCAGGAGGTGCAGTAAGCTGGGTTTCAAAACTGCAAACAGTTGTGTCATTATCTACAACGGAGGCAGAATACATGACAGCTACTCAAGTTTTCAAGGAAGAAATATGGATTAAAAGGTTATTGGAGGAGTTTGGACACAAACAAGAGAAAATTCCTTTGTTTTGTGACAGTCAGAGTGTCTTGCACATTGCAAGGAATCCAACATTTCATTTCAGGACTAAACACATTGGAGTTTAATTTTACTTTTTACGAGAAGTAGTAGAGGATGAAGTGTGGATATGCAGAAGATCCATACGAAGGATAACATAGCTGATGTTCTGACCAAGCCAGTGAGCACAGAGAAGTTCGAATGGTGTAGATCCTCAACTAGCCTAACAAAAACGTCAACAACAGGGAATGGCAAAATTCAAAGGATATGTGGAGATGTGTTTGATTCTCAATCAAATCTTCAAGTAGGAAAAATGTCAGACAAATGTCAGCAACATTTAATAAGGTAGGTGGAAAATAGGCAAAGTGCACGTCTCTTTTTCCTTTGTCAATTATGGCAGGTGAGAAGTTTTGAAACGAAAGCATGACGAGGAAGCAGATTGTGAATTTTGTTTTGTTCACGCGGAGGAGGAGCTCTATAAATAGAGCCCTCCGCTCTTCATTTCTAGCATCTCATTCTCAAGTTCTTTCTTATGTTCTTGAGTTTCATCTCCCTTTTATTTCTATATATATTTGTGAGATAGGTTTTTTCTTGTATTAAGAAAGTCAGTGTCTCTTTGGAAACACAAAGAAATGCTGTAATTTTTCAAATATCATAGTGAAATATTTTGATCTTGACTGTGGTTTTTACCCTAATAATTTTTTGGAGTTTTTCACGTAAATCTTGGTGTCTATTTTATTCTTCAATTTTCATAGTTTCTATCTCGTGATGTCGCACCTGGGACCAACAGTTCTTCCATCTCCACCCACACACACACACATATATATACAACAGACGTTAACATTCACAAACGAGATATATACAAGGAGTATGAGGAGTCTTGTGATGATCAAGAGGAGATTGTGGGAACCGAGACGGTTCCAAACAAGCCGATGATGGAAGACTCAAGCTGTCGATGCATGTATTAATGTGGCGAACGACTCGGACATAACTCCTGTGATGCCACCCTTCGACTACACTCCGCCGAAGTACACCGGCCCCACTGCTGACAAAATTTTGAAGAAGCGGAGGGAGTTTCTTAGCCCACCCATGTTTCACTTGTACAAAAAACCCGTGAGTTTGTTTTGCATGTCTGAAATCGTAGAAAAAAAAAAAAGAATGGATTTTTCTGGATCAAAAAAAAATTAATAAATAGACAAAAATTTAAAAATCCAAGATTTGTTTCAATAACTTATTATGATGATTTATTTCAAAGCTCTATTATAAGGTCAATTCAAATAGTTATTAATAAAAAGTATTCGAATAAAAATAAATGATTATAATAAAAATTATATGATGTTTTCAAAAATTTCAAAAATTTAAAATAAATAGACATAAAATCAAATATCCAAGATTTATTTCAGTTATTTATTACGATGATTTATTCAAAGATCTATGTTTTTACTAATTCTATACTTATACTATTTGGTTCGAGATTATAATATTAGTTTGTTTGATTCTAAAAAATAGTTGTATCACTTCAAAGAAAAACATTGGTTATTTAAATTTATTATCGTATAGCTTATAAATCAATGATTATTAATAATTCCTTACGAAATATACACTATAATATAAATAAAATATCATGCATTTGGGTGATTACTTTGACAAAAAAACATTATATATGAATTGATACAAAAATAAAATATTAATAAAAACATGGTAAATTAGAATATTTTGATATATGTAAATTATTATGTATACTAAATTATTTTTTATGATGTAATTAACATCGTTATTATTCATTAAAAAATAATTTGGTACAAAGATTAATTTATTTTGAATTTTTTTATATTTTGTATTTTTGAATAAAAAACTATTTTGTTAAATAATTAATGAAAAATTTATAATTAAAAAGTGTAATAAATAATCTTTCATTATACTTGATAAGTTTAGTTTTTATTTGGTGAAAGAGAAGAAAACAAAACGCTAATTAAATATGATAAATTTAGGATGGAAATTAAATTATTAATTAATATGAAATAATGCTTAGTGAAATTATCCTTAAATATATAATAATATTTAAGAAAAATTTTATTTAAGATGTTTAGATGATGATATAAACTATTAATTAATATAAAATATAAATTCTAATTTAAATTAATAAATAATAATATTAATAATAAAAGTGAGTGGATTTAGTATTTTTGTTATTAATTCATTATTTTATCATTAAAATCATTTACTTATTTTACAAAGATAATAATAATAATAATAATAATAACAACAACAACAACAACAACAACAACAACAACAACAACAACAACAACAACAACATTGAGTTTAGTGATATTTGTTAATATATCTTTAATTTGTCATCAAATGCTTTTGTAGTAGAAGGTTTTTTTTATTATCATATATATCATATTATTAATATATTGGATTTATTGATAATTATTTTTAAAACTATTTTTTAACTATTGCAGAAATATAACATTTATTATGAAAATTTAATTTGATATAATTTTGAAAGTTTTAGTGCAAAATAAATGGAGTAATTGATAAATTAATAATCAACATATTAAATATTATTTAAGTGTTTAAAACATAGACTAATTTTTATAGAAAACGATGAGGTGATAATCATAGTATTTAAGTTTTTTTATAAAAAAAAACTTTTTTATGAATTTTTATTTTAATTTTATATTTTTCTATGTTAAATGGATCATATTAATTTAATAAATAATTACAAAAGGATTATATATATTTAAAAAATTGAAAATTTCAAATATAAGATAATAAATGACAAAAAAAGGTTAGCAACTTAACAATTCTAGTTATTATGTTATTTGTTAATTATGAACACTAATTTCATATATTATTTTATTTAAATAATTATTCATATGTTTTGATTTCTTATTGTCTTTTGCCATTTAATATTTTGAGTCAATGTTTTGAGCATTTTTTTCACCACTTTATACTTTCATCTATATATAATTTTGTACTCAATGTGCTAAATATTTTTCTAAGGTGTCTTATTTTTTGCTTATGGTATATTCATGGTTTTAAGTTATATATAGATTTATGAGTCAATATTTTTTTAAAATTAGATAATATATTTTATTATTAGTTTTATTTTTAATTCAATTATACAGCATAAAATAAGGGATTTTACGTGTGGAATACGTGCATTTTTACTAGTTTTAAGAAAACTCGAAAAGACCTAAATTTAGTTGGTTGCCTTGAGTATGTGTGGGAAAATTTTGTATGGACCTCTTCTTCTGTTTATGATGTTATGAGATGATTGGTGAAAGGATAGTAGATGCGATATGGATGATTGTAAATTAATTTTACAGCATGACATACCGATAGATACTTGGTATATATATAGGTATAGAAAGTGCTGAATGAGATTAATTAAAAGCTGTGCTTGATAAGCACATGAAATAGATCATGTTTTGAGGGATGAGTTGCTTTACACATGCAGGTCAATATAGTTCACGGCAAGATGCAATACTTATTTGATGAGAATGGGCGGAGATATGTCGATGCTTTCGGCGGTATTGCGACAGTGTGTTGTGGCCATTGTCACCCTGATGTGGTTAAAGCTGTTACGGATCAAACCAAAAGTTTGCAACACTCAACTATTCTGTATCTGAATCATGCAATTACTGATTTTGCTGAAGCACTAGCTTCCAAGCTGCCTGGAGATCTCAAGGTACATAATATACTTTGTCTTTTTCACTATAGGTCGTCAATGCGTCTGGTGGCTCTTTTTCCATTAGCCATCTCTATCTTCTGTCACAGCTTATGACCGAACCGTTGTAATCAGAAAAATATGATGTGAAGAAGGAATATTATTGATGTAATGGGATTGACGATGCAGGTTTTTTTCTTCACGAATTCTGGGACGGAGGCGAATGAGCTAGCAATGATGATGGCTCGATTATACACAGGATGTCATGATATCATATCCCTCAGAAACGCGTACCATGGAAATGCAGGGGGGACCATGGGAGCCACCGCGCAAAGTAACTGGAAATTCAATGTTGTCCAGGTACAAGCAACATGTATCATATTGATAATTGGAACTTTTTTGGAATAACTCATTGAATCATGTAAATGCTTAGCTATATTTCAAAAAGATTTTTTGATATATAGTATGTTCTCATCAACAGAGTGGAGTTCACCATGCCGTAAATCCAGACCCCTATAGAGGTTCCTTTGGTGCAGATGGTGAAAAATATTCGAGAGACGTTCAAGATTTGATCCAGTTTGGAACTTGTGGTCATGTAGCTGGTTTTATATCTGAAGCAATCAGGTAGCTACTCTCTTGAAGCTTCTTAATAGGAAAACATACTATTTATTACTTGAATGGTTTAATTTCTTTTCATGCACAACAGGGTGTAGGTGGGATCGTCGAGTTAGCTCCAGGTTATTTGCCTGCTGCATACCATAGCATAAGAAATGCAGGGGGACTATGTATTGCGGATGAGGTTCAGTGCGGATTTGCCCGCACTGGAAGCCATTTTTGGGGATTTGAGTCCCATGATGTTGTGCCTGATATAGTCACAATGGCTAAGGTTGATTTGAATGTCTTCAATTTTGTCAAGTGAACAACCCTTAAGCTGCATTTAAAGATAATTCTTGTTTCTTGCTTATTGGATTGTAGGGCATAGGCAACGGAGTTCCCCTCGGAGCCGTAGTAACTACTCCAAAGGTAGCTGAAGTCTTGACCCGAAGAAGTTACTTCAACACGTTTGGAGGAAACCCCGTCTGTACAGCAGCTGGACTTGCTGTTCTAAGAGTCATTGACAGAGAAAACCTTCAAGAAAACGCACATGTAGTTGGTTCTTACCTAAAAGATCGCCTCAATTCTCTCAAATCCAAACATGAAAGTAAAGATGTCCTTTTTATCGTGTAATTTCAAGTTTTCACTGCTCCTAGTACGTTTTCTTGACATTTCATACCTGAATACATAGTAATTGGTGATGTGAGGGGAAGAGGATTAATGCTTGGGGTTGAACTGGTCACGGATCGCCAACTGAAGACCCTTGCGAAGATGGAAATTCTTCAAGTGATGGAGCAAATGAAAGGTACCTCGTTTTCTGTCCCTTCCTAAGTCTATTCGTGCAATGAAACACAACTATTTCCAATGGTGATAAGATTAAATTTGAGTGTCAAGATATGGGAGTACTCATCGGCAAAGGAGGCTTCCACGAAAATGTTTTCAGAATTACACCTCCACTCTGCTTCAGTAGAGATGATGCTGGTAAATGACAATAATTCCAGCTAATACTTACATGATGTTTGTTTATACTTTACTGATGTAATTGTTATTTGTTCATGAGACAGACTTTGTTGTGGATGTAATGGACCTTGCAATGACCAAATTTTAAACAGGGCCATCAAGTTCTACTGAATCCTTTGCTTCTTCAATGATGACTTTTGTCGATTAATATTTGACTGTTAATCAAGCATCCTGTGTACCATAGTTCCTCATGCATATCTTCTAATGTCTTCCTTCGTTTTCACGTTTATGTTCTTGTTCTCGTGATCAGAAATATATGACAGTAACAAGTTAATAGATACCAAAATATTAAAGTTGTATAAATTTAATAATATTTATTCATAACAATATGTGAACAAAAAGAAAGATGAGGAAAAAAAAAACAATGTTGAGAAATGAATTTGGAACTAACTTAATCCCAAAAACTAACTCAAGGGGGAGGTTTGCTTTTGTCTATATATTAAACTCTCAAACTATTTATCCAACCGATGTTAGTTTATATATTAAAGTCTCGGGCTATTTACCCGACCGATATGGACAAACTAACACACAACACACATCTCTCACTCCTAGGAATGAAACGACTCTCAACCAATGTGTGGGACAAACTAACACACCAACACACCCATAGGAATGAAATGACTGGAGCGTAGAGTCATTAACGAGTGACCCAACTATGGGACAGATGACTCAATTATGGGTGGTCCAACACATAACGGTGGGTCTGATCTCTGATACCATGTTAAGAAATTGACTTGGACCTATCTCAACCCAGTGTTCTAAATGGAGGTCGAGGCGGCCGCTTAGGTGGTAGGCGGCCCTCAAACGCCCCTCCTTGGCATTAGGCAGCCTCTTCAGACGGCCCCAAGCTGTCCGGCGGGTGAGGCGGGCGAGGCGGCAGTGGTGGGCGCTCGAACGGGTGAGGCGGCCAAAGCAGTCAATAAATTTTAAATTTCAGTCAAAATTCAAAGTCAACTAAATTTAAAAATCTAATCAAAGTCTACCGATTTTAACACCTTAGTTACTTGAAAACACTACTCACTTTTTTTTTTCACTATAGGTCGCCAATGTGTCTGGTGGCTCGTTCTGCATTAGCCATCTCTAGATTCTGTCACAGCTTATGACCGAACCGTTGTAATCAAAAAAATGTGATGTGAAAAAGGAATGTTATTGATGTAATGGGATCGACGGTGCAGGTTGTTTTCTTCCCGAATTTTGGGACGAAGGCGAATGAGCTAGCAATGATAATGGCTCGATTATACACAGGATGTCATGATATCATATCCCTCAGAAATGTGTACCATGGAAATGCAGGGGGGACCATGGGAGCCACCGCGCAAAGTAACTGGAAATTCAATGTTGTCCAGGTACAAGCAAGATGTATCATATTTATTATTGGAACTTGTTTTGGAATAACTCATTGAATCATGTAAATGCTTAGCTATATTTCAAAAAGATTTTTTGATATATAGTATGTTCTCATCAACAGAGTGGAGTTCACCAAGCCGTAAATCCAGACCCCTACAAAGGTTCCTTTGGTGCAGATGGTGAAAAATATGCAAGAGACGTTCAAGATTTGATCCAGTTTGGAACTTCTGGTCATGTAGCTGGTTTTATAACTGAAGCAATATAGGTAGCTACTCTCTTGAAGCTTCTTAATATGAAAACATACTTTTTATTACTTGAATGGTTTAATTTCTTTTCGAGCACAATAGGGTGTAGGTGGGATCCTCGAGTTAGCTCCAGGTTATTTGCATGCTGCATACCATAGCATAAGAAATGCAGGGGGACTATGTATTGCGGATGAGGTTCAGTGCGGATTTGCCCGCACTGGAAGCCATTTTTGGGGATTTGAGTCCCATGATGTTGTGCCTGATATAGTCACAATGGCTAAGGTTGATTTGAATGTCTTCAATTTTGTCAAGTGAACATCCATCCCTTAAGCTGCATTTAAAGAAAATATTTGTTGCTTGCTTATTGGATTGTAGGAGATTGGCAACGGAGTTCCCCTTGGAGTTGTAGTAACCACTCCTTAGGTAGCTGAAGTCTTGACCCGAAGAAGTTACTTCAACACGTTTGGAGGAAACCCCGTCTGTACAGTAGCTGGACTTGCTGTTCTAAGAGTCATCGACAGAGAAAACCTTCAAGAAAACGCACATGTAGTTGGTTCTTACCTAAAAGATCGCCTTAATTCTCTCAAAGCCAAACATGAAAGTAAAGATGTCCTTTTTCTCATGTAATTTCAAGTTTTCACTGCTCCTAGTACGTTTTCTTGACATTTCATACCTGAATACATAGTAATTGGTGATGTGAGGGAAAGAGGATTAATGCTTGGGGTTGAACTAGTCACAGATCGCCAACTGAAGATCCCTGCGAAGATGGAAATTCTTCAAGTGATGGAGCAAATGAAAGGTACCTCGTTTTCTATCCCTTACTAAGTCTATTCGTGCTATGAAACACAACTATTTCCAATGGTGATAAGATTAAATTTGAGTGTCAAGATATGGGAGTACTCATCGGCAAAGGAGGCTTCCACGGAAATGTTTTCAGAATTACACCTCCACTCTGCTTCAGTAGAGATGATGCCGGTAAATGACAATAATTCCAGCTAATACTTACATGCTGTTTGTTTATACTTTACTCATGTAATTGTTATTTGTTCATGATACAGACTTTGTTGTGGTTGTAATGGACCTTGCAATGACCAAATTGTGAACAGAGCCATCAAGTTCTGCTGAATCCTTTGCTTCTTCAATGATGACTTTTGTCGATTAATATTTGACTGTTAATCAAGCATCCTGTGTACCATAGTTCCTAATGCATATCTTCTAATGCCTTCCTTCGTTTTCACGTTTATGTTCTTGTTCTCGTGAACAGCAATATATGACAGTAACAGGTTAATGGATACGGGATACCAGAATATTTAAATTGTATAAATTTAATGATACTAGTCATAACGCACGTGACAACATTTTAATTGATTTTATCGTATTCTCATAAAATATGAGAAGAGAATTATTTTAATTGAATACAACATTTTAATTTATTTTAATCATATTTCTAAAGTTATTCAAAACAAAATATGAGCAAAAAATTATAGATATAAAATATTTTTACCATCTATTTATAAATCATAAAAGTTGTGTATTTATTTTTTGACTCATTAAATATTTCAAAATTTTAATTGATTTTCATCGAATTTCTAAAGTCATTCTAAAGAAAACACGAGAAGAAAGTTATAGATATAAAATATTCCTACCATTTATTTTTTTTATAAATCATTTACATTGTGTATTTATTTTTTGACTCATTAAATATTTCAATATTGTAATTGATTTTCATAATATTCCTAAAGTCATTCTAAAGAAAAAATGAGACGAAAACTATAGATATAAAATATTTCTACCATCTATTTTTTATAATCATTTAATTTGTGTATTTATATTTTGACTCATTAAATATTTCAGCATTTTAATTCATTTTCATCATATTTTTAAAGGCATTCTAAGAAAAACACGAGAATAAAATTATAGATATAAAATATTTCTACATCTATTTTTTTAAAAAAATAGTGTTGAATTTTCTAAATGAAGCATTCTTATTTTAATAGTTACTAGGTGATGTGCACATAGAGTTTGCATGTGTGCAAGATAATAAATTAATATCATGTAGTAATGTCATTAAATTACAACATAATTAGTTAGTTATCACAATGTCGAATTTTTGATTAGAATATTTATTAGATTTCTAGCTAAAACTAAAAATTAAATTAAATTGTGCACAAAATTTTACCTCTACCATAAAAAAATGATGGATTTAAGAAGAGGGTTGCAGTTAAACTAATGAGTTGAAAACTATCTCATAGTAATGTCTTGAGCACAAAATTTTACTTCTACCATAAATTAATATCATGTAGTAATGTCTTGAAATTATAGTATAGCTAGTTAGTTTTCACAATGTCGACATATTTTCTCGTGAAAAATGTGAATAAAAAAGCAAAGTTTTACAATTGTGAAATAAAAATTTTGCCATTTTATTCTCCACTTTATGTAAGACCATATAAAATACATATGGATATAAGAGTAAAATTCAAATGTTAGTTAGAGTATAAAAGTAAATATATATTTCTATTATATATAATATAAATGAATATATAAATGACTTTAACCGAATTGCAATTAGTGGATCTTAATTGCATATTAACTAAATATTTCGACATTGTCTACGCTCATTTAATTTTAAAAAAAAACATCTCAAATTTTATTTATATTACTACTATAATATTTCAAGAAAAATAGCGACGTAAAGCCAAAAGACCTAAGTTTTAAAGTTTAGAACTTTTCAAAAATAAAAAAAATTATTTCATTTACCTATGAGAACTATTAAATAAATTATAAAACTTATTTTAATATTACAATATGATTTTATTTTGAATTAAATAATTAGAATTTGAATTTTATTTGGTTATTTCTTTAGTATTTAAAATAGCGACGGGAAATCAAGAGACACAATTTTAAAATTTAAAACTTTTCAAAAATAAAAAATATATTATTTCATATACTATGAGAACTTTTAAATAAATGATAAAAATTATTTTAATAGTGCTATAGAATTTTATTTTGAATTAAATAGAATTAAAATTTTATTTGGTTATTTTTTTAGGATTTATTTTTTGATAAATTTATTTTTATATTTTAACAATTCATTACAAAAAAATTATTGAAAATAGTTAAAACACAAATGAAATAATAAAAATTAGAAGTTAAATAATTTAGTAATTTCATGATTATATTTTTGTATACCATCAATTTTTATTTTAATTGTGAATGAATGAAAAAAAATTCTATGGGGAAAATTTTTCAAATTGTGAAATAACAAGTTTGTTATTTTTATTCTGTAGTTTTGTTTTTTCGATTGAAAATAGTTTGAGATATAATTAAATATAAAAATGAGATATTGGTTGGAACATAAAAGGAAGAAAAAAAATCTGGTTTATGTCTTTATGACTTGCTAATAACTATATTGATTAATAACAACAATGATAAGATCGGTTGAAAGTGTAGAGAGGGGGGTGAATATACTTTCAAACAGTTTAGTATAAAATAATTGAACTCGATCGGTTTAGTGACTGAGTTCTAGGCTTATCTTAATGTCTGATGTAATTTGACAAACAAGAATAAGTGCGGAAATATGTCAAATTACAGATTTGAACGCTGAGTGATTATCAGTTTAGGTTAGGTGATGATAGTTGGTAAACTGAAATAACGCAAGAAAATGTTTATGGATGTTCGGAGATTTCAAATACTCCTACGACACCCCTTCTTCCTCCTCGAAAGGATATCACTAGAAAACTTTGAATTTTACAAGCAATTTGCAAAACCCCGATCCAGTTTAGGACTTAAACACTGCCTAAACAGAACTCCTAGTATAAAAACTCAGTTTTAGTCTTAGACTGATGATAGAACATAGATGAATACAACTCGAAATCCTTAGCACAAAATTGATCCTTCTATGATCAGAATAACACTTCGACGTTTGTGCTTCGAGTTCTTTTATCAATTCTTGAGCATGTAAGACTTTGAATATTCTCGCAAAATAGCAGAAATTACAGAGCGTGAGAGAGCTCCTTTGTTCGATCAAGATCTCTATTTATATCATTGGATTGTTAACGGTCATAAATTCAAATTGAATCTTCAGATAGAGTTTTGAATTATTCCCGTTGGATTTGTCACTATCAACAACAGATTCTGGAGCCGACATTGCCCTTTGCATCGCGGCACTACCTTCTGCAGAGTGTGTCAGAGTACGAAAGAACTTATCCAAAAGTGGCGAGGTAGTAGACTGGTGAGGGTAAACTGATGAAGTCAGTTTAGCGAGTGTAAACTGATGAAGTCACTTTAGCATCTTCGGCCAGTTGAGCGCGGTGATTGAGCGTGAAGTAGTTTAGCTCCATATATATCAGTTTAGCGCTTCTTAGTTACTTGATTAGTTTGACCTTCTTTTAATCTTTGTAATTGTAAACACCAAAACTAAATTTCTCAACAAACGGGCAGCCAAGAGACATAATTTTAAAGTTTAGACATTTTCAAAAATAAAATAAAAAAATTATTTCATATATTTATGATGACTATTAAATAAATGATAAAAAAATTATTTTAATAGTGTTATAGAATTTTATTTTAGAATTAAATAATTAGAATTAACATTTGAATTTTATTTGGTTATTTCTTTAAGATTTATTAATTTTTTGAGAATTTTATATTTATACTTTAGCAATTCATTAAAAAAAATTATTGAAACAGAGTTAAAACACGGATGAACTAATAAAAAATTAGAATTTAAATAATTTAGTAATTTCATGATTATATTTTTGTTTACCATCAATTTGTATTTGAATTGTGATTGGAAGGTAAAAATTTTCAAATTGTGAAATAAAAAGACTTTGTCGTTTTTATTCTATATAATATTTTACTGGATTGAAAATATTTTGGGATATAAATGTAAAAAAAAATATTAGTTGGGGCATAAAAGGAAGAAAAAAAATGTGGTTTATTCATTTAAATGATGAGTTACTGTTACGATATATTTTCATTTGAGATTATGCATGATTCCAATACAACAAAAATGTAATTAATCATGGTACGAACATTTATATATTATGATGATTTATGAGACCTATTGATCTAGTTATCAAAAAATTTTATGAAATCCTGTTTAAGTTATATTTCATTATTTTTATTACAACAAAATTAATCATGATAGTAAATTATAAAAGCATATTAATGATTATTTTATTTTAATAGTGTTATAGAATTTTATTTTAGAATTAAATAATTAGAATTAACATTTGAATTTTATTTGGTTATTTCTTTAAGATTTATTAATTTTTTGAGAATTTTATATTTATACTTTAGAAATTCATTAAAAAAAATTATTGAAACAGAGTTAAAACACGTATGAACTAATAAAAAATTAGAATTTAAATAATTTAGTAATTTCATGATTATATTTTTGTTTACCATCAATTTGTATTTGAATTGTGATTGGAAGGTAAAAATTTTCAAATTGTGAAATAAAAAGACTTTGTCGTTTTTATTCTATATAATATTTTACTGGATTGAAAATATTTTGGGATATAAATGTAAAAAAAAATATTAGTTGGGGCATAAAAGGGAGAAAAAAATGTGGTTTATTCATTTAAATGATGAGTTACTGTTACGATATATTTTCATTTGAGATTATGCATGATTCCAATACAACAAAAATGTAATTAATCATGGTACGAACATTTATATATTATGATGATTTATGAGACCTATTGATCTAGTTATCAAAAAATTTTATGAAATCCTGTTTAAGTTATATTTCATTATTTTTATTACAACAAAATTAATCATGATAGTAAATTATGAAAGCATATTAATGATTATTTTATTATTTCAATTGATTTTAGTAATTAATAACTCAAATTTATGATTTAATTATGAAAACGTGAAAATCCACTAAATATAATTATAAAAATAAATAAATAAATATATTATATAAATAATATGTCAATACGTGCATCGCACGTGTTGTTTACTAGTTATAATAAATGTGTTAACCACTCACTATACTGATACAAATGACTTAAAAATAAGGTTCTAAAAAGCGTGAATTGTGATAAAACATCACGAAAGTTTCAATCATTAAAAATTAAACGAGCTTCATACGAAACTAAGCATGATTTTTTTTTAATTTTAATATAATTCTAATTATATCAAGTAATTAATGGATTAAATAATGTACAAACTTAAAATTGAGAATAAATGCATAAATTTTCAAGTTATAAAAACGTGACTATCAAAATCACTATTTGCGTGGAGGAAAAAAAATTTCGATCGCAGTTGGATCAAGTATCATCCTTAACATTGGTAGAAAATAGTGTGTAAAAAAACATAGACATTTAAATAGTACATCATGCAACTTTTTTTTTATTTAACTATCCATATACTGTTTTGTAAAATTTATTGAAAAACAGTGTATAAAAAACAATAATATTTAATTAAATTCATGATTACAACTTAAATAGACTCAAACATTTATAGTTTATCTCAAGTTTTGGACTCATCATGCAAAGACATTTGATTAAATTCAGAATATTGCTTGTGCTAATATTTGCCATAAATAATTATTGTATCTTTTGTAAAGTATGAAGAAGTTATTATACCGCGAGGAAATAATATTTTTCAAAATTTTCAATATTGATTATCATAGTGTGTTGCTTGCTAGAAACTTCAGTAGTCAAAGATAAGATTAATTGTTGAAGTAGATTTGTATATCGTTTGTGCCTATCAATTTAGATATTGGAAACCAAAACACTTGAATATGATATAATTGATATTTTTATTTAAATATATAATTTAAACATATAATTTATGGTTAATGACTACAAGTAGAATAAAAAAAATAAAAAATTAGAAGATCTGAAAAAATATATATAATTATATTCAATCATATATTGTAGCTAATTGCCACGAGTTGAATAAAGAGATTACTTGCTATGCGGTTTAAAAGATATGAGTTGCACAATTACCACCAGTTATAGCTTTTGGTAAAGATACAAGCGTTAGGTCTTATGATTATCTTGTAATATTAAAAAAAAATTATTGTGTGATAAATGATTAAATATATTTTTAGGAAAAATTAAATCAAATAAAAAAGCAAATAATAAATATCAAATAAGAAAAATAGCAAATGATAAATAGTAGATGTAAAAATATTAAAGTGTACAATAGAAAAATATTGTATAAAAAATAAAAATATTTAAGTTAATTCACAATTGTTACTCATATGTTTATAATAGCAATAAAATAATAGATATTAGATAGATTATAGAAATTAAAATAAAATAGATTTTAGATAGATTAGAAAAATTAAAGTACACTATACAACTTTTTATTTTGAGTATTCATATACTATCTTATAAAAATATTATTAGTATTCCATGTACTTGTTCATATGTGAAATATAATATCGAATAAAATAAATTAGATCGAATAAAATAAATTAGAAAATATGGTTAAAAAATTTAAGGGAATATTAATAGTTTTATATATATATTTGAAAGAATGCATGATATACTTTTTAAATAAATTAGTTAAATGAAGAGTCACATAAATAAATTATTGAAAGAGAAAAAAAACATTAATTATTTAATAATGAAAAAAATTTAATCAAGTAAATTCACAATGTACTCACATAAATAAATTATTAAAAGAGAAAAACACATTAATTATTTAATAATAAGAAAACGGTAGTCAAATAAATTCACAAATGAACTCACATCTTTATATATTGATAATGATAAATAGTAGATGCAAAAATATGAAAGTGTATAATAAAAAATTAATGTGTAAAAAATAAAAATATTTAAGTTAATTTAAAACTGTTACTCATATGTTAATAATAGTAGTAAAATAGATATTAGATAGATTAAAAAATTAAAATAAAGTAGATGATAATGATGGAATATAATGTAATGCAGTAACGTAAATGAACACAAATATGTTTATGGATGTTCGGAGATCAATCACCTATGTCATCCCTTCTTCCTCACGGGAATGATACACTAGAAGACTTTGGCTATTACAACGTCTTGCAATACACTCAATCCAAGTTAGGACTTATCAATCGCCTAAGATGGAACTCCTAGATTTACTCTGATAAGATTCCAAGTTCTTATCAAACTTTCTTCAGTTGGTGATGATGAACATCTATGCTGCTTGAAAGCTTAGAATCTCAAATCCTTGTATCGATGGATGTTCTTCAAACAACAGCTTGGATTTGAGTAACCCTTGAGTAGATCTCTTCGTAGATCAGATATGCTTAAGAGTGAAGGGTTGAATGAGCAGTCGAGTGTTCAAAGTAGTTTCAAGTGCTCAAACATGTGGATCTTTGTAAACGTAGATATTTTTCTTTTTGGTGTGCGCTGATATTTATATCAGTTTCTTCAACGTCTTTTTCTTTTTGTCAACGACAAAAAACGTCTTGTATGTCATATATCATTCCTTGATTTGTGAGATGTGGCTTTTGCTTCTGAAGTATCTGTACTCGGGGCGCCTTAAATTGTCTATTCAATGTGTCTTCACATTAAATGCTATTTATGGCTTTTTTTACTTTATCAGGCGGCTCCTTAAATGCTTTGTCATTTGCATTTAAGTTGTCTTGTCAACTATCCGATACTGAGGATTCGTGACTTTTTGAATTTTGCAGATATCTTAGCAACTTATGAACTCAGTAGATATCCTTGCTCTTGATAACCCAGATCAGTTGAGCATTAGTCGGTTGACATGCTTAGCTCGGTTGACAGATAACAGTTGACATGCTTAGATCAGTCATTACTTCAATCTTCAGTCGATATCTTTCATTGGTCAGCCGATATACTGGAGTCGGATATCTCTCGGTCACCTGTTATACATGTAAACGGCGGCCGAACTATAACAATGAAGTATTGTTTTGTTATCATCAAAAGTTAGGATTCAACAGTAATCTACGTACTTGTTCATTTGTGAATTATAGAATCGAATAAAATAAATTATAAAGTATGATAAAAATGATAGTCAAGTAAATTTAATAATGAAAAAATGATAGTCAAGTAAATTCACAAATCAACGCACATATTTATATATGTAATAAATAATAATATAAATAGATAGAATAGATATATGTAATGCCTTATAATTATAATTATAATTCCTTTTACTTTACTTTTTTTTGTTTCCTAAGGGTGAACAGCTGCCCAAAAGAAAAACCGCCTGGAAGTCCGAGGACCTTTAAGTACTGTACTCTACCTCCGAACCAGCAGCCTTCGCGCCAAGCAAGACCGCCCTTGTCCTTTTCCTTTCTCCATTCCGCCTCATTCACAACTCAAATCACATGTTTATATATGTAATAGATTAAGTATTCATATACTATCTTATAACGCAGTGTTTGGTTCAATTGATAGAATTATTGAATGATTATTAAATGAATGATAAAATACATGATAAATAATAATTGGTAATTTGTGTTGAAAATAGTATTGTGTTTGGTTTGATTTTAGGAATAAGATTAGATAATGATTTAAATTTTTTGACAAAAAAAACCATTTATATTTTATTGGATGAGTGGTTTTTAGGTTGGAGGAAAAGGGTAATTATGAAATTTATGTATAAGATAAAAACAAGGATAAATAATACTAGGGTGAGGGGAGGGTTTAGTTAACATACTACAAAACAACTTTATCCTTTCTAGGTTAGATTAGCTTGTTTTAATAAAAATTCTACCAAACAATGGATTAAATAAATTAAAAATCACACATAAACCTACCTAATCCCTTGTACCAAAGAGTATTATTAGTAATCCATGTACTTGTTTATTTGTGAATTATAGAATCAAATAAAATAAATTATAAAGTATGGTAAAAATGATAGTCAAGTAAATTTAATAATGATAAAATTATATTCAAGTAAATTCACAAATCAACTCACATATTTATATATGTAATAAATAATAATATAAATAGATAGATAATAGATAGAATATATATATGTAATAATAATAATAATAATAATAATAATAATAATAATAATAATAATAATAATAATAATAATAATAATAATAATAATAATAATAATAATAATAATAATAATAAGGCATTAATGAGGGAAGGACATATGAATAAATTCACAATTCATTTCACATATTTATATATGTAATAGATTTATTCATAACAATATGTGGACAGAAAGAAAGACGAGTAAAAAAAACAATGTTAAGAAATAGATTTAGACTTAATGACCGACGATTTTGGTTGGGAAATTCTAGCAAAGCACACTAGATCAAGTTATAATAAAATTGAATTGAGTCCAAGTCGATCCCACAGAGATTATTGTTTAATCACTAAGACATAAATTATTTAATTTAATCTAAGCGAATCAAAAAGAGGGATTTTTTATGAATTATTAACTAATTAAAATAAACTAAATTATTCTAAAGCAAATATTTTAATTAAATTAAAAGAGCAGAATAAATTCAAGAAGAATTCAAATTTTAGGAAAATGACCAGGAACACACAACGGTATCAGACATCAATTATTGTCACTTATTGGATTTAATCAAGCAAGAATTATTCATATTCACGATGAAATTCCCAAGAATATTTTAGAATTAAAAATTCTATTTTCATTTAACAGTTCAATTATTTTTAATTGAATTTCATTAAACAAAAATGCATTCGCAACTATGGAATGTAAGCTTTCGCCTAAAATTGCACACTGAAACCGAATACTATTTCTAGTCGGTTTAACCATGTGTTGATTAATATTTTTGAAGCTAATTTCAATCTCTCTTTTTTTCAAGTCCAGATTGAACAATAAACATGCAATTAATTGGTCAGATTAAAAGCAAAAAATCTGTGTAAATATTAATCAATAAATATATCATAAATAAAAAATCAATCAATTCAATCATGAACAAAAATCGATGGTCTGGCCCTATCGTGGTCCCGATCAAAGGACGACTATTCCATATTATCAAAATCAAACAAAATTCTAATGTTTGAATTCATCATAAATAAATTAGAAGAGGAATAATAATAAAAATCTCAGCGATGGTGCGCGTGTCTTGATTGCGTTCTTCGTTTCTTTTCTTCCAAGCTCTTCAGCCGTCTTCTGGAAATCTGGCAAAAGTCCTTTCAAAATCAGGCCCTCTTTTCTTATGACTTAAACAACCTCGCCTTGTCTTTCATTAATTGTAGTCCCTCCAAAACAAAAAAATGGGTGCTTTCCGAGATTTCAATAAGGTATCAAAATGTGGCACGGAGGGACGTTCCACTCAGGTCGTGGCGGCCGACCTCGACGGCACGCTCTTGGTTTCCAGGAGTGCATTCCCTTATTTATTGCTCATGGCCCTGGGGGCGGGCAACGTTCTCCGTGCACTGATCCTTTTGTTGTTTGTTCCGTTTGTGTACTTCATCTACGTGTTTGTGTCTGAATCTTTCGCCATACAAGTTTTCGTCTTCGTCACCTTCTCAGGTCTCAAGGTTCGTGACATAGAGATCGTGTCTAGGTCCGTGTTGCCCAAGTTCTACGCGGAAGTCATGCATACGGAGACTTATAAAGTGTTCAAATTTTAAATAATATTTTAAATTTTTTAACATGAAAAATTTTACAATGAATTGAGAAAACTGCAATTTTGGTCCTTTATGTTTGTTATTTTGCGATTTCGGTCCTCTATGTTTTCATATTTTAGTTTTAGTCATGTATGTTTTGATTTTTGGTAATTTCAGTCCTTTTTATTCAAAAAATTATTACGTGGCACTATACACATTAGCTCCACATCAGCACTGTATTGGTACCACATCAGCGTCACATCAGAAAAAGAACTAAAATAGCCAAAAAAATAAAGATAGCGGACTAAAACTAAAATATAAAAATATAGAGGACCAAAATCACAAAGTGACAAACATGCATGATTAAAAAAAGCAATTTTTTCCAATGAATTTTAAAATAATTTCCATTTATTGACCACATGATCTCCTCGCATACTTTAAAAATAACAAAAATCTTGATCCATTTAAAAATACATCTAAAAAATTTATAAGAAACTGTGACTTAGTAAATTATTTAAAGAAACAAAATATAATATATTTAGCAAAATGGAAATACTCGCAATATTTACTCATTTATACCAAACATATCGATTAACAATATAATATTTACGCCACTTTTCCATACAATATTGCAATTCCAAAGTATCCTGCATGCATTTTTCTTGGAATATTTATTGAAAATCTAAGGAATATAATCCCATGACTAGGAGTCACCTCAGCACTATTTAATTTGCTCTCATCAAAATAACTATTTTTAATAATGTACAAATTATCAAAATAAGTACTAGCAAAGATGGAAACGATAACTATATAAAATTGTCCACAGAGAATTTAAATATATGGTCAAGAAGATATTATGAGTGATGCTATTATGCTAAAGTACAAAAAAATTTGTACATCAAATCTTACCACACAAAAAATTCAATACAAAAATTAAAAATATCAAAATCTCACAATACATTGAATATTTATAACGGTTATAAATATAATTATACACGATATTTGTTATATCTTTAACATTATTATAAAACTATAACAATGATACAATTGGATTCTTATATCTAATTATTACTTGAAAATAATTGGTGAGAAGAAAAAAACTCATTTGCCTTCACAACACACTCTACTATGCTGATATTGGAGATGAGTATCAGAATTAAGAACACCCCATAAGAAATTAATCGTTTAAAAAGAAAAAAGAAAAAAGAAAAAAGTAAAAAGTAAAAAGTAAAAAGTAAAAAGAAAAAAGAAAAAAAAACACATCATAAGTTATTTTTTATCTCAAGAAAAATATATCTTCCATCTCCTTTTCAACTAAAGGAATGCTCCTTAGCCTCTGGGAGAAAAGGTTTACCACATTTTACCCTTCTTGTCCATTTTCTTTACGTGGAGCTGATATCCAAAAAATCTTCTAACAAAATTGACTCGAGTGTTTTGAAATACCATTGATGTCCTTTGTAAAATGTACAAAACGACCGAATGCCTATCCAAAGGGCAAGAAAAATGTGAAAATGTATTTATTTATCAGTGGTTCCACCATGAACAAAAAGATGGACATGAGAGCCTAAATTAAAGTTTATACCTATATATATATATATATATATATATATATATATATATATATATATACACCCCATGTGTAAGTTAAAAACTGTGTCGAGTTTCTCTTTGCTGATATGTTTTTGTTAGACAGATGTCGGCAACATTTAATGAGGTAGGTGGAAAATAGGCAAAGTGCACGTTTCTTTTTCCTTTGTCAATTATGGAAGGCGAGAAGTTTTGAAACGGAAGCATGATAGAGGATCAGATTTTATACTCAGTGGCTATGTGGATCCAGACTATGCGGGTAATCCAAATAAAAGAAAATCTATTACTGGTTATGTGTTTACAGTTGCAGGAGGTCCAGTAAGCTGAGTTTCAAAACTGCAAACAGTTGTGGCATTATAAAAAACGGAGGCAGAATGCATGATAGCTACTCAAGATTGCAAGGAGACAATATTGATTAAAAGGTTATTGGAGGAGCTTGGGCACAAACAAGAAAAGATTCATCTATTTTGTGACAGTCAGAGTATCTTGCGCATTGCAAGGAATCTAGATTTTCATTCCATGACAGAAAGGAAGTGTGGATATGCAGAAGATCCATACGAAGGATAATATAGCTGAATAATTTTTTGGGGTATTTCACGTAAATATTGATGCCTATTTTATTCTTCAATTTCCATAGTTTCTATCTCGTGATGCCGCATCTGGGACCAACAAGTGGTATCAGAGACTTGACATAAAATTTCTTAAAATTCTGAGTATGCTCTGTGGTTGCAGCTTTGACTGATCTTCCACATCAGAAAAGAGTTTTTGAGATTTTAAAAGGCATGATTATTGTAGTCGAGATGACGGCAAAATATGAGATAAAAATATTTAATGGGAGAAATTTTTTGCTGTGGAAATTGAAGGTGCAAGCAATTCTAACAAAGGAACATTGCTTGACAGCTATTGGAGATAGACAGGCGGAGATCATGAATGATCAAAAGTGGAATGAGATTAAACACAATATTGTTGACAATTTGCACTTGACTATAGCGGATGAAGTATTGTCAAGTATCTCTGAAATAAATAATTCAAAACTTATTTGGGATACTCTGAAAAAATTGTACGAGGTCAAGTCACACTACACAATAAGATTTTCTTAAAGAGAAAGATTTATACTCTTCGGATGGCGGAATCCTCATCGATGACCGACCATATCAACACATTGAATACACTATTTTCCCGGTTCAACTCCATGGGGCATAAAATAGAGGAAAAATAACGTTCGGAGCTTCTACTTCAGAGTCTACCAGATTCATATGATCAATTCATCATCAATGTTACCAACAATGTTCTTTCGGATAATTTAAAATTTGACGGCATCTTAACTGCGGTTCTTGGAGAAGAGAGTCGTCGAAGGAACAAGGAAGATAGGTTGACAACGTCGAAACAAGCAGAGGCTTTACCGATGACAAGAGAAATATTGACGGAGCGTGACTCCAGTGGGAGCCACAGATATGGTAGATCCAAGTCAAAAAGTAAGAATAAGAATATTTACTGCTTTAAATGTGGCAGCAAAGGGCACTTCAAGAGAGAGTGTACAAAGTGCATTGAGAAAAGATCTCAAGAAAATGTGGCCAGTACTTCAGGCGGTGGTGAAATATTATTCAGCAAAGCAGCAACAGTTGCGGAAGGCAGACACAAATTTTTTGATGCATAGATTATGGATTCAGGAGTGACGTGTCATATGACGTCAAAGATAGAATGGTTCGATCAATATGAACCAGTTTCGGGAGGATCTGTATTCATGGAAAATGAAGCCTTGGAAATCGCTGGGATCGGTACCATCAAAATTAAAATGTTTGATGGTACTATTCGCAACATACAAGAGGTACGACATGTGAAGGGCCTGACAAAGAATATTTTTGTCGTTGAGGCAATTGGATGATATTGGATGCAAAACTCGTGTTGAGAAATGGATCATGAAGATTGTGAAATGCGTGCTTGTGGTTATGAAGGCGGAAAAGATTGCTGCAAATCTGTATGTATTGTTAGGAGAAACACACAAAGAGGTGGAACTAGTTGTTGCATCAATTGGTTCGGAATAAGAATGAACAGTGTTGTGGCATAGAAAGCTCGGTCATATGTCAGAACGAGGAATGAAGATTCACTCAGAACGGAAGCTGTTTTTGGGGCTTACAAAAGTGACTCTACCTTTTTGTGAGCATTGTGTTACCAGTAAACAACACAGATTAAAGTTTGGCACATCTACTGGCAAAATCAAAGACATATTGGAGCTGATTCATTCTGATGTTTGCCAAGCACCGGTGGTATCCATAGGAGGAACGAGATATTTTGTCTCGTTTATTGATTATTTTTCTTAGAGATGTTGGGTGTATCATCAAGAAGAAGTCGGATGTTTTTTAAGTCTTCAAAGATTTCAAAGCGCGGGTTGAACTTGATTCTGATAAGAAAATCAAATGTTTGAGGACTGACAATTCAGGAGAATATACCAGTTATGAGCTTGATGCATTGTGTCAGCATGAGGGCATCAAAAGGCAGTTCACGATGGCTTACACGCCTCAGAAGAATGGAGTGGCAGAGCGGATAAACAGTACTTTGTTGGAGAAAACAAAGGTCATGTTGAGTACTACGGGTCTAGCCAAGTCATTTTGGGCAGAAGCAGTCAAAACCGCTTCTTACATAATCAATTGTTCTCCTTCAGAGGCGATTGATTTGAAGACTCCGATGGAGGTATGGACTGACAAACCAGCTAATTATTCTCGGTTACATACATTTGGAAGTCCGGTGTACGTGTTGTAAAATGAACAAGAAAGATCGAAGTTGGATTCCAAATCCAAAAAATGTATCTTCTTGGGTAATGCTGATGGAGCAAAAGGGTTTTGCTTGTGGGATCCCACTGTCCACAAGATTATTATCAGCAGAGATGTTATCTTCAAGGAAGATAAAGTGAAGGGAAACAAAGGCACATTGAATTCAGAAACTTCTATCATTCAGGTGGAAAATAAGACAGATGAAGATCAAGTTTCTTGTGAAGCAGTACCGGAGCATGAGGTACAAGAACCAGTTGAGTCAGAGGTTTCCAAAGTGAGGCAGTCAACCCCTCTTCCTATTAACTTCAAGTTATCTTCTGAGATGTGTCCTAGCATTGAAACAGAGAGGATAGAGATGTCTCGAGTACCGTATGCATAAGCAGTGAGAAGTTTAATGTTTGATATGATCTGTACTAGACCATACATTGCACAAGCAGTGAGAGTAGTCAGTCGGTATATGGAGAATCTTGGACAAAAGCATTGGAGCACGATTAAGAGGATCCTTAAATACATTAAGGTTACCTCGGATGCTGCATTATGTTTTGGAGGATTAGATTTTATACTTAGAGGCTATGTGGATTCAGATTACGCAGGTGATCCAGATAAAAGAAAATCTACTACAGGTTATGTGTTTATAGTTGCAGGAGGTGCAGTAAGCTGGGTTTCAAAACTGCAAACAGTTGTGTCATTATCTACAACGGAGGCAGAATACATGACAGCTACTCAAGTTTTCAAGGAAGAAATATGGATTAAAAGGTTATTGGAGGAGTTTGGACACAAACAAGAGAAAATTCCTTTGTTTTGTGACAGTCAGAGTGTCTTGCACATTGCAAGGAATCCAACATTTCATTTCAGGACTAAACACATTGGAGTTTAATTTTACTTTTTACGAGAAGTAGTAGAGGATGAAGTGTGGATATGCAGAAGATCCATACGAAGGATAACATAGCTGATGTTCTGACCAAGCCAGTGAGCACAGAGAAGTTCGAATGGTGTAGATCCTCAACTAGCCTAACAAAAACGTCAACAACAGGGAATGGCAAAATTCAAAGGATATGTGGAGATGTGTTTGATTCTCAATCAAATCTTCAAGTAGGAAAAATTTCAGACAAATGTCAGCAACATTTAATAAGGTAGGTGGAAAATAGGCAAAGTGCACGTCTCTTTTTCCTTTGTCAATTATGGCAGGTGAGAAGTTTTGAAACGAAAGCATGACGAGGAAGCAGATTGTGAATTTTGTTTTGTTCACGCGGAGGAGGAGCTCTATAAATAGAGCCCTCCGCTCTTCATTTCTAGCATCTCATTCTCAAGTTCTTTCTTATGTTCTTGAGTTTCATCTCCCTTTTATTTCTATATATATTTGTGAGATAGGTTTTTTCTTGTATTAAGAAAGTCAGTGTCTCTTTGGAAACACAAAGAAATGCTGTAATTTTTCAAATATCATAGTGAAATATTTTGATCTTGACTGTGGTTTTTACCCTAATAATTTTTTGGAGTTTTTCACGTAAATCTTGGTGTCTATTTTATTCTTCAATTTTCATAGTTTCTATCTCGTGATGTCGCACCTGGGACCAACAGTTCTTCCATCTCCACCCACACACACACACATATATATACAACAGACGTTAACATTCACAAACGAGATATATACAAGGAGTATGAGGAGTCTTGTGATGATCAAGAGGAGATTGTGGGAACCGAGACGGTTCCAAACAAGCCGATGATGGAAGACTCAAGCTGTCGATGCATGTATTAATGTGGCGAACGACTCGGACATAACTCCTGTGATGCCACCCTTCGACTACACTCCGCCGAAGTACACCGGCCCCACTGCTGACAAAATTTTGAAGAAGCGGAGGGAGTTTCTTAGCCCACCCATGTTTCACTTGTACAAAAAACCCGTGAGTTTGTTTTGCATGTCTGAAATCGTAGAAAAAAAAAAGAATGGATTTTTCTGGATCAAAAAAAAATTAATAAATAGACAAAAATTTAAAAATCCAAGATTTGTTTCAATAACTTATTATGATGATTTATTTCAAAGCTCTATTATAAGGTCAATTCAAATAGTTATTAATAAAAAGTATTCGAATAAAAATAAATGATTATAATAAAAATTATATGATGTTTTCAAAAATTTCAAAAATTTAAAATAAATAGACATAAAATCAAATATCCAAGATTTATTTCAGTTATTTATTACGATGATTTATTCAAAGATCTATGTTTTTACTAATTCTATACTTATACTATTTGGTTCGAGATTATAATATTAGTTTGTTTGATTCTAAAAAATAGTTGTATCACTTCAAAGAAAAACATTGGTTATTTAAATTTATTATCGTATAGCTTATAAATCAATGATTATTAATAATTCCTTACGAAATATACACTATAATATAAATAAAATATCATGCATTTGGGTGATTACTTTGACAAAAAAACATTATATATGAATTGATACAAAAATAAAATATTAATAAAAACATGGTAAATTAGAATATTTTGATATATGTAAATTATTATGTATACTAAATTATTTTTTTATGATGTAATTAACATCGTTATTATTCATTAAAAAATAATTTGGTACAAAGATTAATTTATTTTGAATTTTTTTATATTTTGTATTTTTGAATAAAAAACTATTTTGTTAAATAATTAATGAAAAATTTATAATTAAAAAGTGTAATAAATAATCTTTCATTATACTTGATAAGTTTAGTTTTTATTTGGTGAAAGAGAAGAAAACAAAACGCTAATTAAATATGATAAATTTAGGATGGAAATTAAATTATTAATTAATATGAAATAATGCTTAGTGAAATTATCCTTAAATATATAATAATATTTAAGAAAAATTTTATTTAAGATGTTTAGATGATGATATAAACTATTAATTAATATAAAATATAAATTCTAATTTGAATTAATAAATAATAATATTAATAATAAAAGTGAGTGGATTTAGTATTTTTGTTATTAATTCATTATTTTATCATTAAAATCATTTACTTATTTTACAAAGATAATAATAATAATAATAATAATAATAATAATAACAACAACAACAACAACGACAACAACAACAACAACAACAACAACAACAACAACAACAACAACAACAACAACATTGAGTTTAGTGATATTTGTTAATATATCTTTAATTTGTCATCAAATGCTTTTGTAGTAGAAGGTTTTTTTTATTATCATATATATCATATTATTAATATATTGGATTTATTGATAATTATTTTTAAAACTATTTTTTAACTATTGCAGAAATATAACATTTATTATGAAAATTTAATTTGATATAATTTTGAAAGTTTTAGTGCAAAATAAATGGAGTAATTGATAAATTAATAATCAACATATTAAATATTATTTAAGTGTTTAAAACATAGACTAATTTTTATAGAAAACGATGAGGTGATAATCATAGTATTTAAGTTTTTTTATAAAAAAAAACTTTTTTATGAATTTTTATTTTAATTTTATATTTCTATGTTAAATGGATCATATTATAATTTAATAAATAATTACAAAAGGATTATATATATTTAAAAAATTGAAAATTTCAAATATAAGATAATAAATGACAAAAAAAGGTTAGCAACTTAACAATTCTAGTTATTATGTTATTTGTTAATTATGAACACTAATTTCATATATTATTTTATTTAAATAATTATTCATATGTTTTGATTTCTTATTGTCTTTTGCCATTTAATATTTTGAGTCAATGTTTTGAGCATTTTTTTCACCACTTTATACTTTCATCTATATATAATTTTGTACTCAATGTGCTAAATATTTTTCTAAGGTGTCTTATTTTTTGCTTATGGTATATTCATGGTTTTAAGTTATATATAGATTTATGAGTCAATATTTTTTTAAAATTAGATAATATATTTTATTATTAGTTTTATTTTTAATTCAATTATACAACATAAAATAAGGGATTTTACGTGTGGAATACGTGCATTTTTACTAGTTTTAAGAAAACTCGAAAAGACCTAAATTTAGTTGGTTGCCTTGAGTATGTGTGGGAAAATTTTGTATGGACCTCTTCTTCTGTTTATGATGTTATGAGATGATTGGTGAAAGGATACTAGATGCGATATGGATGATTGTAAATTAATTTTACAGCATGACATACCGATAGATACTTGGTATATATATAGGTATAGAAAGTGCTGAATGAGATTAATTAAAAGCTGTGCTTGATAAGCACATGAAATAGATCATGTTTTGAGGGATGAGTTGCTTTACACATGCAGGTCAATATAGTGCACGGCAAGATGCAATACTTATTTGATGAGAATGGGCGGAGATATGTCGATGCTTTCGGCGGTATTGCGACAGTGTGTTGTGGCCATTGTCACCCTGATGTGGTTAAAGCTGTTACGGATCAAACCAAAAGTTTGCAACACTCAACTATTCTGTATCTGAATCATGCAATTACTGATTTTGCTGAAGCACTAGCTTCCAAGCTGCCTGGAGATCTCAAGGTACATAATATACTTTGTCTTTTTCACTATAGGTCGTCAATGCGTCTGGTGGCTCTTTTTCCATTAGCCATCTCTATCTTCTGTCACAGCTTATGACCGAACCGTTGTAATCAGAAAAATATGATGTGAAGAAGGAATATTATTGATGTAATGGGATTGACGATGCAGGTTTTTTTTCACGAATTCTGGGACGGAGGCGAATGAGCTAGCAATGATGATGGCTCGATTATACACAGGATGTCATGATATCATATCCCTCAGAAACGCGTACCATGGAAATGCAGGGGGGACCATGGGAGCCACCGCGCAAAGTAACTGGAAATTCAATGTTGTCCAGGTACAAGCAACATGTATCATATTGATAATTGGAACTTGTTTGGAATAACTCATTGAATCATGTAAATGCTTAGCTATATTTCAAAAAGATTTTTTGATATATAGTATGTTCTCATCAACAGAGTGGAGTTCACCATGCCGTAAATCCAGACCCCTATAGAGGTTCCTTTGGTGCAGATGGTGAAAAATATTCGAGAGACGTTCAAGATTTGATCCAGTTTGGAACTTGTGGTCATGTAGCTGGTTTTATATCTGAAGCAATACAGGTAGCTACTCTCTTGAAGCTTCTTAATAGGAAAACATACTATTTATTACTTGAATGGTTTAATTTCTTTTCATGCACAACAGGGTGTAGGTGGGATCGTCGAGTTAGCTCCAGGTTATTTGCCTGCTGCATACCATAGCATAAGAAATGCAGGGGGACTATGTATTGCGGATGAGGTTCAGTGCGGATTTTCCCGCACTGGAAGCCATTTTTGGGGATTTGAGTCCCATGATGTTGTGCCTGATATAGTCACAATGGCTAAGGTTGATTTGAATGTCTTCAATTTTGTCAAGTGAACAACCCTTAAGCTGCATTTAAAGATAATGCTTGTTTCTTTCTTATTGGATTGTAGGGCATAGGCAACGGAGTTCCCCTCGGAGCCGTAGTAACTACTCCAAAGGTAGCTGAAGTCTTGACCCGAAGAAGTTACTTCAACACGTTTGGAGGAAACCCCGTCTGTACAGCAGCTGGACTTGCTGTTCTAAGAGTCATTGACAGAGAAAACCTTCAAGAAAACGCACATGTAGTTGGTTCTTACCTAAAAGATCGCCTCAATTCTCTCAAATCCAAACATGAAAGTAAAGATGTCCTTTTTCTCGTGTAATTTCAAGTTTTCACTGCTCCTAGTACGTTTTCTTGACATTTCATACCTGAATACATAGTAATTGGTGATGTGAGGGGAAGAGGATTAATGCTTGGGGTTGAACTGGTCACGGATCGCCAACTGAAGACCCCTGCGAAGATGGAAATTCTTCAAGTGATGGAGAAAATGAAAGGTACCTCGTTTTCTGTCCCTTCCTAAGTCTATTCGTGCAATGAAACACAACTATTTCCAATGGTGATAAGATTAAATTTGAGTGTCAAGATATGGGAGTACTCATCGGCAAAGGAGGCTTCCACGAAAATGTTTTCAGAATTACACCTCCACTCTGCTTCAGTAGAGATGATGCTGGTAAATGACAATAATTCCAGCTAATACTTACATGATGTTTGTTTATACTTTACTGATGTAATTGTTATTTGTTCATGAGACAGACTTTGTTGTGGATGTAATGGACCTTGCAATGACCAAATTTTAAACAGGGCCATCAAGTTCTGCTGAATCCTTTGCTTCTTCAATGATGACTTTTGTCGATTAATATTTGACTGTTAATCAAGCATCCTGTGTACCATAGTTCCTAATGCATATCTTCTAATGTCTTCCTTCGTTTTCACGTTTATGTTCTTGTTCTCGTGATCAGCAATATATGACAGTAAAAAGTTAATGGATACCAAAATATTTAAGTTGTATAAATTTAATAATATTTATTCATAACTGTTGAATATTAAATATTAGATGATTATCAACTATTTAAGATTAGATAGGATTTTATCTTTATGCATTTGTATTTTAATTCTTTAGATTAGGATAATCATTATCTTATTATATTCCTTAGTTTCAGGTTTCTAGTTAGGCGTACAGTTCTATAAAGTTCTTGTATTTTTCCCTTTCTTAGATTAATGGAAAACAGCCTATTTTCTCTTTCATAAAAACCACATGGTATCAGAGACGGGAGAAATCTCATGACCTAATACGGCATGGCTTCACCGTCCAAATCCTCCAGCCTCGATACAATGGCTTCAGCACCAACATCTGCTGATACTATCCCTACTCCTAATCCAATAACCAGCCACAAACTAAATGGAGAAAACTTCCTGCAATGGTCGCAATCTGTGCTCATGTTTATTCGAGGCAGAGGAAAGGAAGACTTCATCTCCGGCGCATCAAAATGCCCTGAATCCATCGATTCGAAATTTAAGGTTTGGAATTCCGAGAACAATATGATTATGTCTTGGCTAATCAACTCGATGACAACAGAAATCGGAGAAAACTTCCTCTTATTTCATTCGGCAAGGGAAATATGGGATGCTGCCTGTGACACCTATTCCTCAAGAGACAATATATCGGAACTATTTGGCATTGAAAGCAATCTGCATGACCTTCGACAAGGGGACTCTACAGTAACAGCTTACTTCACAACCCTCACTCGACATTGGCAGCAACTCGATCTCTTTGAGACCCATAAGTGGAAATGTTCTGACGATGAAAGATGCTATCGGGCAATTGTGGAACAAAGGTGAATCTTTAAATTTTTTTTGGGCCTCAACAGCACTCTTGATGAAGTGCGCGGTTGAATTTTGGGGACCAAACCCCTGCCCAGTCTTCGTGCAGTGTTCTCGGAGGTTCGTCATGAAGAAAGTCGCAGAAAAATAATATTGGGACCTTCGGCTGGTGTTTCCGCTGCAGACACATCTGCCCTCACTGTCCATAAGCCTCCGCTGCCGGTTTTTTATGATTCGAGTACTGGACGCTCGTCACAGCCCTTTAACAACAATGAGAAATTCAAGCAAGGACGCCCTTGGTGTCCAAAATGCCGAAAGCCCAATCACTCGTTGGATACTTGTTGGAGAATTCATGGGAAGCCCATTGACTGGAAACCAGCTTGAGAAAGAAGAGCAAATGCTACAGTAACGGAAGATCAATCCCATGATTCCCAGCCTTTCACAAAATAACAACTCAATGTACTCCAAAAACTGTTCTGCCAGAATAATTCCGCGCCATCTTCTTCACTGGTCAGCACTGGTAATGTTGCACATCGAGGTAATTCCCCTTTTGCTTTGATTACGCAGCTCGAATTATCAAACAATTGGATAGTTGACTCTGGTGCCTCAGATCACATGGCTGGAAATTTGGAACTTTTTTCTACTTTCAATCCTTGTAAAACCGCCCAAACAGTACGCATTGCAACTGGTGCATGCTCACGAGTGGCTGGTTATGGTTCGGTTCAATTAACTCCAGATATTTTCCTCCAATCTGTATTATTCGTGCCAGATCTTAATTGAAATCTGTTATCAGTGAGTAAACTCAACAAAGATATCAAATGCACGTCTAAATTCTTTGATGATTCTTGTGTTTTCCAGGATTTGGCATCGGGGAGGACGATTGGCAGTGCTGACCTATGTGCAGGATTGTATCTTTTGAAGATGAACACCTCCAAGAGAACCCTGACCACCACCAACTCCTACAATCCTTCATTTTCTTATTCTGTTTTGACTTCAAGGATAGTGAAATTTTGATTTGGCACTATCGTTTAGGACATCCTAATTTCTTGTACCTTGAGAAATTGTTTCCATCCTTGTTCAATAAAAATATGAATTCTAAGTCTTTACAGTGTGATATTTTTCAATTGTCCAAGCATACACGTTCCACTTTCATGCCACAACATTACAAACCATCTAAACCTTTCTCCCTTATACACAGTGATATTTGGGGCCCCTCGAATGTGACAAATATTAGTGGCACTCGTTGGTTCCTATTATTTGTCGACGATCACACACGTCTATCTTGGGTTTTCTTAATGAAAGACAAATCTGAAACGGGCAATATTTTCAAATAGTTCCACACCATGATTCAAACCCAATTCTGCACCAACATTCAGATTTTGCGCACAGATAGAGCCCGTGATTATTTCAATTCTGTCTTGGGGGGTTACCTACAATCCCAGGGCATCATTCATCAAAGTTCATGCGTTGACACACCTCAACAAAATGGGGTTTCCGAGATAAAAAAACAGACATCTCCTAGAAGTTGCCCGGTCCTTATTGTTTACAACAAATGTTCCTAGGTGCTATTGGGGGGGATGCCATTCTCACGGCCACTTATCTCATCAATAGAATGCCTTCTAGGATCCTTAAATTCCAAACCCCTGTACAAAAATTCCTTCAATTATTCCCCAACTCGCATCTACTTTCTGATATCCCACTCAAAGTCTTTGGATGCACCTCGTTTGTCCATGTCCATTCCCATAACCGCAATAAACTTGAACCCCGGTCTATTAGATGCATCTTCCTTGGATATTCTCCAAATCAGAAAGGTTACAGGTGTTACTCTCCAACACAAAAAAGGTTTTACACCTCCATGGATGTTACATTCTTTGAGAATGACCCCTTTTATCCCAACTCTTCGCTTCAGGGGGAGAAATCCAATGCAGAACCGAAAACTTGGGATCCCATCACACCATCCATATCTTATCTCGAGCCAGCTGCCATAATCCAAAATGAACCCGAGCTGCCTTCTTCTCCATTAGCCACTGAGCCATCTTCTGACCCAGTAACCAGTGAGCTACCAGCCTCTAGTGCTCCACATCCCACTCAACCAATTCAGGTGTAGTCTCGAAGGAAAAATCATCAACAGAATATCCAAGGTCCAATACTAACTCACACTGTCCAAGACTCTTCCAAGCTGCCAAACTCAGGTAACCTTGAAAACAATACTCCTGTGTTGGAAAATTATTTGGATGATAGACCCATTGCTCTAAGAAAAGGGGTTAGAAGTTGCACTCAACACCCCATTGGGAATTTTGTCTCACTTGAACGTTTTTCTCCAACATATTGTGCATTTCTTTCAAATTTAGACCAGGTACAGATTCCATCCACTATTGATGAAGCTATGAATGACCCAAAATGGAAAGTTGTTGTGTTTGACGAGATAAGGGCTCTCGAAAAGAACAATACGTGGAAAATTTCTGATCTTCCACCAGGAAAGAAAACAGTTGGTTGCAAATGGATTTTCACGGTCAAACACAAGTCGGATGGAGTATAGAAAGGTTCAAAGCACGACTTGTAGCCAAAGGGTACACGCAATCATATGGTATTGACTACCAAGAAACGTTTGCTCCAGTAGAGAGACTCAACACCGTTCGAGTCCTCTTATCAATTGCTGCCAACTTAGATTGGCCATTGCACCAACTTGATGTGAAAAACGCATTCCTTAATGGAAATCTTGAAGAAGAGGTATACATGGACATTCCTTCTGGTTTTGCATCAGCAGGCACAAACAATAAAGTGTGCAGATTACTAAAGTCACTGTATGGTCTCAAACAATCACCTAGGGCTTGGTTTTTCCGATTTGCTAATGTCTTGAAGGGGGATGGATACACCCAATGCCAAGCTGATCACACTTTATTTGTAAAGCATTGGGGGAAAGGAAAGACTACAGTACTCATTGTTTATGTAGACGACATTGTTCTTACAGGGAATCATGAGGAAGAAATTTCACATGTGAAAGCTCTACTCTCGAAAGAATTCGAAATGAAAGTGTAACACCCGGTGTTTTTAATACGTAAATTCGCATGCATAATTAGGGAATTTATTTATTTAAAATTTTAGATTATGGGTTAAATATTTATGTGAATTATTTGTGGATGATTTAAATGATTTTCAAGCATTTAACCCATAATTAGAGATTTTCATGATTTATGGTAATTGTATTATTTTATCGCGTTGACGGGACCGTGGACGGATGAGATGACAACTTTCTACCCAAATTATTTTATGAGCCTTTTTGGAGCCCGAAAATATTATTTTGAGTTTTTATTCCTCAAAATTATCAATATTTGATTTTTAAATAATTTTAGGAGTCCGTTTTATCCAAATTAAGACATTAATGACTTTTTATTATCCTTAAAATTTCCTAAATCCATTATTTCGGGATTTATTTATTTTATTAGTTAGCTAGTATTTTATTAAGTTAGAAAATCTTTTTATATTGGTATTTATCTCCTAATTAATTATTGAGATCATTATCTACCTAATCTACTCCCCAATCCATCGCCCTAAACCCCCCCAAACACACGCTCACTCCCTCATTCTCTCAACCTAGCCGCCTCCACTCTTCTCCCTCACCTCTCCATAGGCGCACGGCAGCAAGGAATCCATAGCCAAGTTTTGAAGCTTCAAAGTTAGTCGTCGTCGTCGTCCCGGATTCGTCACTGTCTATCCCTTCTATTATTTTTATCGGTGAAAGGCATGTTTTCTTTCTCTTTTTCGCACTATATCAGTGATTATTATGTGTGTGTTGTGTATGCATCGATTTGTTCATAGATTTTCAGAAAAATGAGACGGTTTTGTTCTTGATGCTCGTTCATGTGCTTTCTTCATTCAAGCTCACGTTTTTCTCCCTCCATGGTAGTATAGCTGCTGGTCAGGGGTCCCTAAGTTGTGTGAGGGTGGTCTGGACTCGAGTGGCTCAAGTGGTTCAAGCCAAACGAGCCCAGGTAGGTGCTGGTGCAGGATCGGGCTTGGGGGCGCAGGTTTAGGGTTTGATGGAAGGGGGTTCGGTGCTCTGTGCGTGGGCTGCATGGGGTCGGGGCCTTGGTCAGGTTAGGACCGCCCAGACGTGGGCCACGTCTGGGCGGCAGAGCTCCGGCCAGGGGCGGCCGGAGTTGGGCGGCAGCAGCCCTATAAGGGCTACTGCTCGCGGCCGCATGAAAAGGGAAGTAGGGTTCGGGTTAGGGTTTCAGTGATGGGTCCGGGTCGGGTTTGGTGGTCCGGGTCAAGTCAATGGGTCATGGGTTATGTTAGTTGGGTCGGGTCCGGGTCAAGTTAGTCGGGCTCGGGTATTTTTATTTTTAAGTTTTAAGTTTAATTAAATGTTAAATGGGCCTAATTAAATTCCAAAAGTTAATTGGGCTCCATTTAATTATTTTGGGTTAAATTTAATCATTTTTGGGCTTAATTAAATTTAATTAAGTTAGCCCGATAATCTTTATGGGCTTGGGAGCCCATGGAAGTTATTGGGCCAGTCTTTGGGCTTTTGGGCCCATTGGACCAGATTAAGTTGTTATTGGGCCAAGTATGTGCTAATGGGCTTTAATTGATTTATTGGGCTTAGAAATGTGTTAATGGGCTTAAGTATGTTAATGGGCCAGTCTCAGTGTTAATGGGCCAGAATTTAAGAAAATGGGCTTGAGTGTTAGGGCCAGCAGTTCAGTACAAATCATGAGAAATTGCATGTGTCCTAATTATATATTTAATTATTTTATGCATGAAAGTTATTTTAGTATTTATATGTTAGTATAAAAATTAAATTAAATATATATGAAGGACACACATTTTTATTTAAGTACATGCATTCATGAAATAATTTTATGGCATGATTTAATGTTTAAGGTTGAGCAAGAAAATAATTTTATGTTGGAAGTTGAAGTAGTGTGATAATTTAAGGGGGCAAGCCCCCATATGTTAAGGGCAATTTACTGTCAATTTAAGGGTAGTTTACTACCAGCAAGAGGTGATTCGTCACCGCCGCGTACGTTGATTTTAAGAGACTGATCATTCGAACATTTTAAGTTTAAGGTTACATTATGGATATGACCATGCGATGTTAGAAAAATGTTATGCTCAACAATGTTTATGTATGTATTATATGATTATATTTAAGATCAAGTTTTATGATTCATGATTTTTAAGCATGCCCATTCATGTATATGTTATGTATTAGTACTTCAGTGATTTAAATTATTTTAAATCCTTGTTATGTTAGCATGTTGGGCCTCTAGGCTCACTACACTTATATGGTGCAGGTGAGTACGTAGAGGAAGATTTAGTACCTACCGGCGGCGAGGACGTATGAGCAGACAGGCAGTGATCCCCCGCAGCCGTCGTTTGAGTCATTATGAATATTTTTAAGAATTTTTAAACCCTGTTATTTATTTATTTCTTTTAAGTCATTTCAGTGGTGAATTTTAATACTATTTTTATTAAGTAATTTATTGCATGCAAACTTTTAAGTTAATTGTTTTGACAGTATTTTATTTAAGTTTGACTCAGATATTTAAGTATAAAATGTTGCATTTTATTTAAGTTATTTTTAAATCTGTTTATTGTTGTGCATATATGTATGGGCATGTATGTACATTTATTTTACTTAGGATAAAAAAAAAAAAAATTTCCGCATATGTTATTTTAGAAAATTTGGTCGTTTCAATTGGTATCAGAGACGCGTTCTTGGTGGGGTCATCACTGCTATGCGAGCTCAGAAATCCACGCTACCGGTCTGTAAGTTTTAATTGCTTTTAGTATGATTTAGTAGTAGCATGTTTAAGACTTAAGTATTTATGTTAGCAGAAATTTTTTTTTTTTTAGTACTTAGTTATGCATGGCGATTTACGTAAAGAAATATGTGGTGGTGCAGAATGCCTCCAAGACCAGTTAACAGGCGTGAGGGATCCCCACCACTGCAGAATCCTCTTTCAGCATTGGAACAAGCCAATGCAAACATGATGGCTGGGATTACTGCTCTATTGGAGCAGCAGGCGGCGCGTCCGAGACTTTTCCATGATGAGGACGTGGCGGAGAGGTTCCAGAAGAAGGGACCGAAGGAGTTCATAGGTGCCACAGATCCACTCGTTGCTGAGGGGTGGATCCGTTCTTTGGAGAGCATCTTTGCTTATATGGGGTTGACTGATGCGGACAAGGTGAGGTGCGCAGTGTACATGCTGAAGGGTGATGCAGACTTATGGTGGGAGATTGCATCACGAGGAGTGAATCTGACTACTATGCTTTGGGCAGACTTCCGGAGGATGTTTTACTCCAAGTATTTCACTGAGGACGTGCGCAGCCGCATGATCCGAGAGTTCATGAGTCTCCGACAGGGGGACAAGACCGTTGTGGAGTACATCCGACAGTTCGAGAGGGGCTGTCACCTTGTGCCATTGATTGCTGACAGTGCACCTGAGAAGATGAGACAGTTTATTGAGGGGCTCAGGGCAGAAATCAAGCATGAAGTTCGCATGGCGGACGTCCCTACTTATGAGGCTGCAGTCAGTAGAGCCTTGCGTTCTGAGGAGGGTAGGAGAGAGATCCATAGGGAGCAGCAGAGTAAGAGGCAGTTTCAGTCTGGGTATCAGCGACCATCTTCGCAGCCTCCTGCGAAGAAGCAGTTTACTGGGCCATCTAAGGGCCCAAACCAGCAGAAGCCATAGAAGCAGAGACAGAAGCCTAGGGGCGGGGCCCCTAATACTGGAGGACATCCTACTTTCCCGAAGTGCCAGAAGATGCATCCGGGACCATGTCTTCTACGAGCAGGCGTCTGTTTTCATTGTAAAGAGCCAGGGCACCAGATGGCCAATTGCCCGAGGAAGAAGAACACTACAGGGAGAGTGTTCGTGATGCAGGCTGAGGAGGTAGACCCAGATACCTCCTTGATTACCGGTATATCTTACCCCTAGCATTTTATGATTTCTTCTTTTGGGTAATATTTTTTCGATTTTTGTTGTGGAATAATTTGTTATTTGGGTTACCTATCTGCATGTTAGAATAAGAAGCATGTTTTACTTGTGATTAGAATTAAGGGTTATTAGTGACTCATCTTTGGGGGAAAGTTTAATAGTGGTATGAAATTGTTGGGATTCTTCTGCGTGCAGGGAGAATTCTAGTTGGAGGCAACTCCACGTTTGCGTTGCTTGATTCAGGGGCTACGCATTCGTTTATCTCCCTGGAGTTTATCAGACGGATAGGCATTACCCCTGAGATCGCCAACAATGGTTATGATGTCACTATGCCGTCAGGACAGATTATTACTACCTCTAGTGTCATCCGAGAGCTGGAGTTGGAGCTACAGGGGCACTCCATTCGTGCCGATGTAGTGGTTTTGCCGTTGAGCGGATTTGATTTGATATTGGGTATGGACTGGTTGACAGTCAATGGAGCTTCGATTGATTTTCGTCGGAGAACAGTGTCAGTGAAACCGTCGGAAAGCGACCCGTTTACTTTCCATGCATCTCAGAGCAGTGATATTCCTCAGGTGATATCTTATATTCAGACGAGGAAGCTGTTGAGACGGGGTTGCCGAGGTTTTCTAGCGAGTATTGTCACGGCCTCAGAACCATCTAGCAGATCATTATCAGATATAAAAGTGGTTCGTGATTTTTCGGACGTCTTTCCGGAGGATGTTGCAGGAATTCCACCAGTGAGAGATGTGGAGTTCAGTATCGACTTAGTGCCAGACACCGTGCCTATCTCAAAGGCACCGTACCGACTTGCTCCTACCGAGATGAAAGAGTTGAAGGAACAGATTCAGGAGTTATTAGAGAAAGGCTTTGTTTGTCCTAGCTTTTCTCCATGGGGAGCTCCAGTGTTATTTGTGAAGAAGAAGGATGGCAGTATGAGAATGTGCATCGATTACGAGAGCTCAACAGGGTCACAGTGAAGAATAAGTACCCACTGCCAAGGATAGAGGACTTATTTGATCAGTTGCAGGGAGCTTCGGTGTTCTCCAAGATTGACCTGCGATCTGGATATCATCAGCTGCGAGTTATGGATGCAGATGTGTCCAAGACTGCTTTCCGGACACGTTATGGGCATTACGAGTTCTTAGTAATGTCATTTGGGCAGACCAATGCTCCAGCGGTTTTCATGGATCTCATGAACCGGGTATTTCAGCCGTATCTTGATCAGTTCATCATAGTCTTCATTGATGATATTTTGATTTATTCTAGGAGCATTGAGGAGCATAGGCAGCATCTACAGACAGCCTTGCAGACTTTGAGGGAGCAGCGTTTGTATGCCAAGTTCAGCAAGCGCGAGTTTTGGCTTGAGCAAGTGGCATTTCTTGGCCATATTATTTCGAGAGATGGGATTGCAGTGGATCAGTCGAAGGTTGAGGCAGTGCAGAAATGGGGTATTCCGAGGAATGCTTCGGAGATTCGCAGTTTCTTGGGTTTGGCAAGATATTATAGGAAGTTCATCAAGGGTTTTTCCTCTATTGCAGTACCCTTGACTTCCTTAACCAAGAAGAATACTAAGTTTATTTGGAGTTCAGACTGTCAGAGGATCTTCGATCAGCTAAAGGAAGCACTCACTACCGCACCAGTTTTAGCGATGACAGTACCACACGAGGAGTTAGTGGTATACACCGACACGTCTAAGCTAGGGTTAGGCGCAGTACTTATGCAGTGTGGTAAGGTTATTGCTTATGCGTTGAGGCAGTTGAAGATTCATGAGCAGAACTACCCGACACATGACTTGGAGTTAGCAGCAGTGGTCTTCGCTTTGAAAATCTGGAGGCACTATCTGTATGGTGAGAAGTGCAAGATTTTCACTGATCATAAGAGCCTCAAGTACTTTTTCACTCAGAAGGAGTTGAACATGAGGCAACGGATATGGTTGGAGTTGGTGAAGGATTACGACTGTGACATTAGCTACCATCCAGGTAAAGCTAATGTAGTGGCCGATGCTTTGAGTCGGAAGTCGTCAATAGCATCGTGTTTGACAGTGCAGTTACCACTGCAGAGCGAGATTCAGAGGTTTGATTTGGAGTTTTACTCGAGTGGTCATGCACCGAGCTTGTCAGTATTGACGGTGCAGCCGATTCTACGAGATCGGATCAGAGATGGACAACCTACTGATGAGGAGTTACAGCGTTGGAGGCAGAGAGATGAGGCCAAGGGTGGTCTTCTTTATACAGTTGTGGATGGCATTGTTCAGTACCGTGGTAGGATGTGGGTACCGAACATCGATCAGTTGAGAGCTGAGATTTTAGCAGAGGCTCACACATCTCCATACTCCGTTCACCCCGGAAGTACGAAGATGTACCGAGATTTACAGCTATTGTATCGGTGGCCCGGGATGAAGAGAGACATCGGAAGAGTTGTGTCAGAGTGCTTGACTTGTCAGCAGGTCAAGGCAGAGCATCAGCGTCCAGCAGGACTTCTTAGACCTCTTCCTATTCCGGAATGGAAATGGGAGAACATTACGATGGACTTTGTAGTTGGTTTACCGAGGAGTGCCAGGGGTTGCACGGCTATTTGGGTGATCGTGGATAGACTCACCAAGTCAGCACATTTCTTGCCAGTGAGGACAACATACTCATTGACACAGTATGCGGAGCTTTACATCAAGGAGATTGTTAGACTGCATGGCATACCAGTGTCGATTGTGTCAGACAGAGATCCGAGATTTACGTCTGCGTTCTGGAAGAGTCTACATACAGCATTGGGGACTCGACTACTGTTCAGCACAACTTTTCATCCCCATACAGATGGCCAGTCTGAGAGGGTGATACAGATTCTTGAGGACTTACTGAGAGCCTGTGTCATCGATTTTCAGGGCTCATGGGAGACGAGATTGCCATTAGTGGAGTTTACCTATAACAACAACTTTCAGGCGTCTATAGGTATGGCTCCTTATGCAGCTTTGTATGGGAGAAGATGCAGATCTCCTATTCATTGGGATGAGGTTGGAGAGAGAATTCTATTGGGTCCCGAGATTGTACAGCAGACTGCAGATATTGTGACTCAGATTCGGGATCGCATGAGGACTGCTCAGAGTCGTCAGAAGATTTATGCAGATACTCGACGACGAGATTTGGAGTTCGCAGTAGGTGATCACGTGTTTCTGAGAGTGTCACCTATGAAGGAAGTGGTACGATTTGGCCGGAGAGGTAAGCTTAATCCGAGGTATATTGGACCTTTTGAGATCTTGGAGAGAGTTGGCACATTGGCCTACCGTTTGGCCTTACCACCAGGGCTTGCGGCAGTGCACAATGTCTTCCATGTATCCATGCTTCGGAGATATGTCTCTAACCCGTCGCATGTGTTGAATTACGAGCCCTTGCAGTTGCCACCTGATCTAGTATATGAGGAGAGGCCAGTGCGGATCTTGGCTAGGGATGAGCGGAGACTTAGGGCGCGGGTCATACCGATGGTCAGAGTCCAGTGGCTGAATCACTCGGAGGAGGAAGCTACTTGGGAGACCGAGGCAGACATGAGGACTCGCTACCCGGAGTTGTTCGGGTAAGTACTTTAATTTCGAGGACGAAATCCAATTTAAGGGGGGGAGAATTGTAACACCCGGTGTTTTTAATACGTAAATTCGCATGCATAATTAGGGAATTTATTTATTTAAAATTTTAGATTATGGGTTAAATATTTATGTGAATTATTTGTGCATGATTTAAATGATTTTCAAGCATTTAACCCATAATTAGAGATTTTCATGATTTATGGTAATTGTATTATTTTATCGCCTTGACGGGACCGTGGACGGACGAGATGACAACTTTCTACCCAAATTATTTTATGAGTCTTTTTGGAGCCCGAAAATATTATTTTGAGTTTTTATTCCTCAAAATTATCAATATTTGATTTTTAAATAATTTTAGGAGTCCGTTTTATCCAAATTAAGCCATTTTAATGACTTTTTATTATCCTTAAAATTCCCTAAATCCATTATTTCGGGATTTATTTATTTTATTAGTTAGCTAGTATTTTATTAAGTTAGGAAATCTTTTTATATTGGTATTTATCTCCTAATTAATTATTGAGATCATTATCTACCTAATCTACTCCCCAATCCATCGCCCAAAACCAACCCCCCCCCCCCCCAAACACACGCTCACTCCCTCATTCTCTCAACCTAGCCGCCTCCACTCTTCTCCCTCACCTCTCCATAGGCGCACGGCAGCAAGGAATCCATAGCCAAGTTTTGAAGCTTCAAAGTTAGTCGTCGTCGTCGTCGTCGTCCCAGATTCGTCACCGTCTATCCCTTCTATTATTTTTATCGGTGAAAGGCATGTTTTCTTCCTCTTTTTTGCACTATATCAGTGATTATTATGTGTGTGTTGTGTATGCATCGATTTGTTCATAGATTTTCAGAAAAATGAGACGGTTTTGTTCTTGATGCTCGTTCATGTGCTTTCTTCATTCAAGCTCATGTTTTTCTCCCTCCATGGTAGTATAGCTGCTGGTCAGGGGTCCCTAAGTCGTGTGAGGGTGGTCTGAACTCGAGTGGCTCGAGTGGTTCAAGCCAAACAAGCCCAGGTAGGTGCTGGTGCAGGATCGGGCTTGGGGGCGCAGGTTTAGGGTTTGATGGAAGGGGGTTCGGTGCTCTGTGCGTGGGCTGCATGGGGTCGGGGCCTTGGTCAGGTTAGGACCGCCCAGACGTGGGCCACGTTTGGGCGGCAGAGCTCCGGCCATGGGCGGCCGGAGCTGGGCGGCAGCAGCCCTAGAAGGGCCGCTGCTCGCGGCCGCATGAAAAGGGAAGTAGGGTTCGGGTTAGGGTTTCAGTGATGGGTCCGGGTCGGGTTTGGTGGTCCGGGTCAAGTCAGTGGGTCATGGGTTATGTTAGTTGGGTCCGGGTCCGGGTCAAGTTAGTCGGGCTCGGGTATTTTTATTTTTAAGTTTTAAGTTTAATTAAATGTTAAATGGGCCTAATTAAATCCCAAAAGTTAATTGGGCTCCATTTAATTATTTTGGGTTAAATTTAATTATTTTTGGGTTTAATTAAATTTAATTAAGTTAGCCCGATAATCTTTATGGGCTTGGGAGCCCATGGAAGTTATTGGGCCAGTCTTTGGGCTTTTGGGTCTATTGGGCCAGATTAAGTTGTTATTGGGCCAAGTATGTGCTAATGGGATTTAATTGATTTATTGGGCTTAAAAATGTGTTAATGGGCTTAAGTATGTTAATGGGCCAGTCTCAGTGTTAATGGGCCAGAATTTAAGAAAATGGGCTTGAGTGTTAGGGCCAGCAGTTCAGTACAAACCATGAGAAATTGCATGTGTCCTAATTATATATTTAATTATTTTATGCATGAAAGTTATTTTAGTATTTATATGTTAGTATAAAAATTAAATTAAATATATATGAAGGACACACATTTTTATTTAAGTACATGCATTCATGAAATAATTTTGTGGCATGATTTAATGTTTAAGGTTGAGCAAGAAAATAATTTTATGTTGGAAGTTGAAGTAGTGTGACAATTTAAGGGGGCAAGCCCCCACATGTTAAGGGCAGTTTACTGTCAATTTAAGGGTAGTTTACTACCAGCAAGAGGTGATTCTTCACCGCCGCGTACGTTGGTTTTAAGAGACTGATCAGTCGAACCTTTTAAGTTTAAGGTTACACTATGGATATGACCATGCGATGTTAGAAAAATGTTATGTTCAACAATGTTTATGTATGTATTATATGATTATATTTAAGATCAAGTTAAGTAAGATTTTAAGTTATGATTCATGATTTTTAAGCATGCCCATTCATGTATATGTTATGTATTAGTACTTCAGTGATTTAAATTATTTTAAATCCTTGTTATGTTAGCATGTTGGGCCTCTAGGCTCACTACATTTATATGGTGCAGGTGAGTACGTAGAGGAAGATGTAGTACCTACTGGCGGCGAGGACGCATGAGCAGACAGGCAGTGATCCCCCGTAGCCGTCGTTTGAGTCATTATGAATATTTTTAAGAATTTTTAAACCCTGTTATTTATTTATTTCTTTTAAGTCATTTCAGTGGCGAATTTTAATACTATTTTTATTAAGTAATTTATTGCATGCAAACTTTTAAGTTAATTGTTTTGACAGTATTTTATTTAAGTTTGACTCAGATATTTAAGTATAAAATGTTGCATTTTATTTAAGTTATTTTTAAATCTGTTTATTGTTGTGCATATATGTATGGGCATGTATGTACATTTATTTTACTTAGGATAAAAAAAAAAATTTCCGCATATGTTATTTTAGAAAATTTGGTCGTTTCAGAAAGACCTCGGACACCTTAGATATTTTTTGGGAATAGAAGTAGCAAGATCATCAATAGGAATCTCAATCTCACAGCGAAAATATGTTCTAGACCTTCTGAAGGAAACTGGTATGTTGGGATGCAAACCAGTTGACACTCCCATGGATCCAAACATCAAGGTGGGAACAAATATGGATAATCCTCCAGTAGACAAAGGGAGATATCAAAGGCTAATAGGCAAACTTATATACCTTTCACATACGCGGCCAGATATCGCATTTGTTGTGAGCGTTATTAGTCAATTCATGAACAACCCTACTGAAGAACACATGGGAGTTGCATACTGAGTGTTAAGATATCTAAAAGGTACTGCTGGAAAGGGATTACTCTTTAAAAAAACGTCCATCATAACTGTTAAAGTTTACAGTGACGCTGATTGGGCCGGGTCTCCAACAGATAGGCATTCTACTTCAGGCTACTGTTCATTCGTATGGGGAAATTTGGTGACATGGCGAAGCAAGAAACAATCAGTGGTAGCTCGTAGTAGTGCGAAAGCTGAATTTCGATCTTTAGCTCATGGAATTTGTGAAGGAATGTGGATCAAGAGACTGCTTAATGAGTTGAAGATAGAAGGAAATCATCCAGTTGAACTTATGTGTGATAACCAAGCAGCGATCAGCATATCCAAGAATCCAGTTCATCATGATCGGACCAAACATATTGAAGTGGATCGACACTTTATCAGTGAGAAGGTTGAAATGGGAATTGTTGAGCTGAGTTACATTCCTACTCAATTACAAGTTGTAGACATTTTGACAAAGGCCCTTCACGGACCTATTTTTGAGGAATTGTGTTCCAAGTTGGGCATGTTGAACCTATATGACATATTTAATATTCAACACTCCCCCTCAAGTTGGGCATGTTGAACCTATATGACCCAACTTGAGGGGGAGTGTTGAATATTAAATATTAGATGATTATCAACTATTTAAGATTAGATAGGATTTTATCTTTATGCATTTGTATTTTAATTCTTTAGATTAGGATAATCATTATCTTATTGTATTCCTTAGTTTCAGGTTTTTAGTTAGACGTACAGTTCTATAAAGTTCTTGTATTTTTCCCTTTCTTAGATTAATGGAAAACAGCCTATTTTCTCTTTCAAAAAAACCACAATAACAATATGTGAACAAAAAGAAAGACGAGGAAAAAAAAACAATGTTGAGAAATGAATTTGGAACAAACTCAATCCCAAAAACTAACTCAAGTGGGAGGTTTGCTTTTGTCTATATATTAAACTCCCAAACTATTTATCCAACCGATGTTAGTTTATATATTAAAGTCTCAGGCTATTTACCCGACCGATATGGACAAACTAACACACAACACACATCTCTCACGCCCAAGAATGAAACGACTCTCAACCAATGTATGGGACAAACTAACACACCAACACACCCATAGGAATGAAATGACTGGAGCGTAGAGTCATTAACGAGTGACCCAACTATGGGACAGATGACTCAATTATGGGCGGTCCAACACATAACGGTGGGTCTGATCTCTGATACCATGTTAAGAAATTGACTTGGACCTATCTCAACCCAGTGTTCTAAATGGCGGTCGAGGCGGCCGCCTATGCGGTAGGCGGCCCTCGACCGCCCCTCCTTGGCATTAAGCGGCCTCTTCAGACGGCCCCAAGCTGTCCGGCGGGTGAGGCGGGCGAGGCGGCAGTGGCGGGCGCTCGAATGGGTGAGACGGCCAAAGCAGTCAACAAATTTTAAATTTCAGTCAAAAGTCAAAGTCAACTAAATTTAAAAATCTAATCAAAGTCTACCGATTTTAACACCTTAGTAACTTGAAATCACTACTCACTTTCTTTTATTTTTCACTTTTGCTTCAAGTCTTCTCACCATCAAGTCTTCTCACCATCAATCACTAGGCCCGTTGCCCGCCCGCCGCCACCAGCAAGTCTTTAGGTTAGGTTTTGTATATTTAACATACTTTTACATAATTTAAGCCAAAGTCTAATGATATTGTTTGAGATTATGAGGTGTTAATATAATAAAGATGACTAATATATGTGATTACATATAAAAAATGCTAAAAAAATTCAACCGCCGCGGTAGGCGGTCACGGACCGCCCCGCCACCGCCTCCCGCCATTTACAACACTGTCTCAACCCTATAAGCTAGCTCAAGGGAGAGGTTTACACCAACAAACAATATAAGAAAACTGGAGAGAGAATAAATGATGTTATTCGTCCAAATTATAGTTTCCAAGACATCAAACAACTGCAAAACCTATCCTTAAATTTTAAGAAGTGAAACCAGAAGATAGCCAAATGATAGCACCTATCAACCATCCTAAGTGCAAATCTATATCATCAAGCAGCTCCTGTCTTTCATTGCTGGCTCCAACTATAGTGCGATGACTCTAGATCAAATCAAATCTAATATCTACACCACTCATACTTCACACTAAAAAACATTTACACCAAAATGTAGAATCCCCATATCACTTCCTTCCACCAACCATGCTATGGTTGTTTGACCCCGATAAGCTTGGTGATGAATGACTTGTTGCCGTAAATCCTCCATCCGTACTGCCAAATACATTAAGATCTTCAAACAACCTGTATGATGGAATAAATGGTTTCTGTCCTGCATTGGGAGCCACAGACCTTGGGCTGGAGTTGGCAATTATATTTCCGTTACTTGACTCTTGTCGTAAAGGCCTAGGAGTAGATGATGACGTGGGTCTTGGAGTTTCATACATGTTAGGCAGTCGAGGCCCAGGATTTGGATTGCTGAAGTAGCCAGGAGTAGAGGCCCATGGTGGAGGAGGGTAGACAGTCGAAGCGTACTGGGGATATTGAGGTGTAGTAAGAGAAGATTGTGGTTGCTGAAGGGGCTGCTGCTCCGGTTGAGGATGAATGCCATGTTGGGGTCGGGCCTGAGCCCAGGGAGCTACATAATTGTTGAAGGCCACACCAGGGTGACCAGGATAAGCCTCGGAAGAAAATTCAACACCTGGACTGGCTGACGGCATATGCCCTTGAGATGTGCTATGCACTGGAGAAGTCGGAGTCTGAGAAGGTTGCTCAGTTGATAACGTGATGCTCAGAAGGTCTATAATATCTTGATCTGTGGTTTGTATTGGAGCAGTTGTGGTGGTAGGAACTAGAGCATTACTCATAGAAGAGCTCAAGGGGGATTCTGGAGATGCCGCATCTTGCACCGTCTTTACGAGGGTCAAACCTTCGACTTTCACCTCAGGCGTGCTATTTGAAGCAGCAACGGGAGTTTTTGAATGTCTGCATGCATGCCAAGCATAACTCAATACCAATTAATGAATAAAGATAAATCATATTTATAAATGAATTTTCTAGAGCGCATATTTTTTTTTTTTTGACAGCAAACTTGTAATTTATTAAGATGGAGAAAAATCATCAATTACAAGATTTACAAGCCAAAGCGGAAAATTCCTAGAGCGCATATTTGAATGCAAAGAAACTTGTTAAATAAACCGTGAGTTCAGAAACTGCGATAGCATCCACCGAACAACTTTTCTCGAACCCGTGATTTAAGGGGGGGAAAAAACTAAAACTAGTTCCAATTGAGCTAAAGTGCTCAACTCACCTTATACCCCTATTATCTACCAGCCAATTCATGATTACCAAAGAAAATGCTTGTATATTTATATCCAGTTTCAAAATGATGGTGATAAACAGATGCGCTGCTAAATTTTTCCACTTCAGAAAATGTGCGAGGGGAATTATAATGTTATACCTTCGAGCTAGCAACGCAAACTCATCTTCCTCTTCCTCCTCTTCCTCAGTCAGCTCCCTATGAACAGGAACAGCTGGTACAGAAGGGTCAGTATTTGATGTATCCATGGCTACCTTAACTTCAGCAGGCTGGAGACTGGAGTTATGTTTTCCTGCTGCCCCAGGCTGCACATTCGTTACTTGAACAGGTAACGGGGAACCAGAGGCTACTGCATCATGCCTTGTGAGCGTACTCTGCAGGCTATCGTTCAATTCAAGACCCCGACCAAGAAGTTCCTCATCCCTGTCATGGTGAAAAACGCATATTACAGGGCAAAAACATCTTCAGTGTAAAATTAGAGGGTAAAAACCCAAAGATGACAGCAGAAAACAAGAAAGATGAATAACAAGAAAATAAGTATCCGAATGACAGACCCAGTTGTTGATAACATCTTCATTAACTTCTTTTGATTGGTACGACATTGCTCGACAAGGTCGACTATCACTTCATCTTTAACAGACTACAAGGAAAAAGGAAGATTATTTTTTTAGTTTGCGACAATTCTTACCATTAAGGGCTAAAATTGATATTTTATATACCGTGCGATCACTTGGATCAATAGCTTGCAGCATGTCAATCAAGAGGGCCAAAACTTCTCGCATGGAATCTAAGCTAGATGAGCTACAGGAATAAAAATGGAGTGTGGATAAATTATAAATAAGCTGAAGATGTTGAGATAAAAGTAATAATATTTGGGGTCAAAAAACCAAGTATACTACAAACAGTGTTGGGTCAAAACCTCAAATTTTCTTCAGCTGCCATTGCTTCATCTAGTCGTGTTGAAGAACTACTTGGCATCCCATAACCTGGTTGAGGAAGTCTTGATGTTGGATGTGTAGCTGGAGGAGTAAAAATTGGAGCTGCATCTGGTGATTGACGAGGAAATTCTACACCAATGCGCTGCCATGCATAACAACAAGCAGTAATTTAAAAATCTATCAAACGAGCCCAGTAAAAGTAATTATTGCCTCAAAAGACAATTAACAGCAAAGAAAAATAAATGACTAGCTTCATTCAGTGACTTAACGTGACAAACAAAACAAGGCTGCTAGCATGTACAGGTGCCATCAATATAGAGACGCACAAGGAAATACAAAGAAGAAGATTTACCCTCAAGTCCTCGTAAGCCATGTAATATTGAGGATATCTTCCTCCAGATCCACCAAATGCTTCGTACCAAGAGCCTATTAGGGTCAAGATTTTATCTCTCACATGCATATCTGTCTGGAGAAATCACCCAAGAAACAACGTATTAAGGCAGGGTAGGCTATATTACGAAACCGAACAGGGAATTTAATGTAGGACCGTAAAATTTGTGTGAAGTGACTCAAAGGGAAGGAAAATACAGTAGTAGGAAAACAAAAAAATAGTTCTAAGCAGATGAAGATAAAAGATGAACGGTGAATTGGTAACACGACTAAAAACTGCAACCAAGTACATTGAAATTAGCATAGAGACTCATCCAAGAATAAACACAAACTATACTTTTTTATGCGGTTCTAGATCACAAAATCACCAGTCTTGAGACTCGATAAGTTTCATGAGGTATTAGAAACTAGTGATGACCGATCACCGGCAGCATATACTAATTGGTAAGTAGCTTTTACTTGTGTTAACTTTAAATGTTCCACAGTTCTACTTCAATAGACGGTGAATATAATTAAAAAAAAAGAACGAAAAACCCACATTAGAATCGGATAGGACATCATTCGATAGCAACATCACTGTCGGCTTACATTCACCGCTTAATCAGGTAAGAAAATAATTACGAACTTAAAGGGGAAATAAGAAAAAAGTGGTACATCAAATGTCAATGTCCCCAAACTTAATGAAAAGAAAGCGTGCCTTTTTCTTAACAATCTTGACCATCTCCTGCAGTATATTTCTTTCTGCAATTTGCATATGCACGTAATCACCACAGTTCTTGACCATCGTCTCCAGAAGCTACAAGAACATGCAGTTATCAATTAAAATGTGAATTAAAAACATAAAGTTAGCTGGAGCCCTTATAGACAGACTAATTCAAAAATCTACATGCATACTTCAGCATATATCCTACTCTGTTACAAATTAAGTTTGGTGATCTACAAGATTTTTCGAAACGGACAATAGTTTGGCGCATATATACCGTTAATGCGAGTAATTGAACTTTAGGATTCTTGTGCTGCAACCGTTTCTTCACAGCTTTCACGACATCTTTTGCCAGCCTAACCAAGTGAAACACATCATCAGCCTTGAAAACTATTACTAGTCATTGTGAATTTCAATCAAGAAAAAACAGCGAGAAGGAAAAACAGACTAAATATTACAAGCATCCAAACTAAAATACACATCAACCAACCACCCCCTTTTCCTATTTCATTATGACAACACAGAAAAGTTTGAATTTTGATAATCTTCTCCTTCAAACTATCATGAAGCTTGATTGACATCCCCAATTTGAGATTCCAAGATCAACATAAAAAAGAAAGGCAAAAAATAGAGAAAAACAGCAACCCTTATCCGTTTACCGCACGCATATAAGACAACAGAACAAACAAAATCACTAATCAAAAGAAGCAACAAAAAACCAATCTATCTATTCAAAAAAAAATCCCAAACGAAACCCGAAAAAATTCCACCGATTTCAACATAAGATGGAAACAATCCAACAGAAATCATACAAAAGAAGTCAACTTTGCATGAAAACAAGCAGAGGTAAACAAAACAATAGAACATATATATACACACATGCAGCATATACACATACATCTGATTCGAATTGATGGTATCACAGATATCAATATTCATCGTCCAATCGGGTCCGATCAAGAACTCGCTCGTTGCCTTCTCAACCCTAACAGTGGCTGAAGAAGATGACGCAATTGAAGCCATGGATGATATCATCTCTTCTCCTACACCCGAACGGCCCCCGTGAAGAATAATCAGAAAACCAAGAATTTTTGTGGGTTTGACTATTGCGGTTCGTTATTTCTTGAAAGCAATTTTTTTTTGCAACACTTGTTCCAAGAAAACACATATGAAAGTTTCGTTCTTTTTCCTTCTTTATTATTATGCTGTTCTTGTATGTATTAAAAAAACATTAAAAGTTTTTGCTTTATTGATATATTAATATTATAATTATTATTTCTTTTCGGCAAGTATTTTATACAGGACCACAATATTTATGAGTTCTTCAGAAATATGTTTCTTTTTTTCTTGATTGTTCATGCTCAGTGGTCCATTCTTTCTTTCCTTCTTTACCCAAATTCGTGTGAGATTTTTTAAAATTTCATTATTTTGTCAATTATTTGCCCATTTATAAATTTTACGAGAAAATATTAATTTAACATAAACAAATTTATTATAATAAAACTATAGTTTATATTAAAGTTTATGTTGGCCATTGTATTATATAATATATACTATATCTATATATACTGTATAATAAAGCATCGTAACTAACTTGATAATTTAATTAATGGACAAAAATATCCTTATTTATTTCATCCAATAAAAATTGTTACCACAAAATTATTTCCAAAATTTAAAAACTAAAACGATTTGTTAATTATAATCAATATCTTAAGGCATTGTTTGGTGTGAAGGATAACACATTGATTGATTATTTATCATTGTTTTGTCCAATGTTTGGCTCAAGTTCTTCCAAGGATTAATAATGTCATTCATCATTGTCTAATCCAAGTATATTGATTTAAAATTTTAATATTATTACTCTCTCATCATTCAATTCATGAACCAAACAGTGCCTAAATATTTTCTTAAAAAACATCTTAAAGATTTTTCTTTTAAAAAAAAAAGATAATTACGTTAAAATTTTGTGCAGGCAAAGTATTACGTGCTTGATTTGCTAGTATATATAATGGAACGGCAAAAGCGGAAAGTAGTACTAAATTTGGATAAGGCAAAAAATTTATCCGTTTCATGCTGTCACCTCATTACATTATTGTATAGTAAATTAATGCAATTTGAATACAAGATTTATTATTAAATAGATATATGTCGACATGTGTGTTAACCAGAGCTATTTTTTGAGTTGATCTAGCTAGAATCATCCAACAAAATTGCTCGTTATTTATGGATCATCTGAAATTAAAATCTTAAATTTATAACAAAATATCGAGTTTAAAATTGAATTGTAATATAATATTTTTCCAACAAAGTCAAAGAAAAAGGTTTCAATCAAGATGATTCATAAACTTCATATATTCGCATGGAAACTGTCATTATTGATCTTCCATGTGTCAATGATTTCGATATACTGATTAGACAGGAATTCATTTGGTTTAAATTCGAAGGAAACCTAGAATTAAGTATTTTATTACAAATAATAATATCGTACCCTTAATTTCGTGGGTATCTACACTATTCAATTGATAGAGAGATTTTCATATTAAATATTTTATTTCTGTGAAGCACGTCAATATTTTTATTCCCTAAATGTCCCATTTTCAAAATTACAAGCATGTAAAATTATAACCATAAATACAAATGCATCAAATAATTAATAACCAAGATTGGAGATTAAGTGGGGGAAAGAAAGAGGTGGTTGAGGCCCTAATTTTGGCACCTTAAATGGTGTATGTATCATCCTTTGACCATAGATTTTGCATGTGAAATTTGAATTCAACATTGGACTACTTTGATAGACCTATGACTATGAGGGTGAAAGGAATCAAAATCTAATTAAATAAAATATTATGCAATAAATATGCTAGATAGCTTTTTAATCTAAATTTTTATGTGTAAATAAAATAAATCCAAATTAAATAAAAATTTGTTTGATCCATCCACTAGTACCTGAGATTTTCAACATCTCAATTGGAGCTAAAAAATTGGCCCCTCAAACTATAGTGGACATACTTTTTTAAAAATAAAATTAATAAATTTCATTTGGACAATTACTTATAAAACGGTTTTATAAAAGTGTTTTTAAAAAATATTTATAATTTTTTAAAAATTTGTGTTTAAGAATAAATATGTGTTTGAACAATTATTCTATAAAAACATTTTAACATTTCAAAAATAATGTTGTACGTTTTGATTTTCATCCTTGCTTTCCTTTATAAAAAAAATCTAAAAACAATTTTCAATTGTTCTTTAAAAAATATACTTAATAACGCTTTTTAAACAATATTTTTTAAAAAAATTAACAAAAATCTTGTTTAAATACATACTTTAAATTTTTCTACTTATAAAAACTAAAACGCTTTTAAATTATATGTCGAAATAAAACCTAGAAATGTGCATATGCACTAAATTAGAAAAACAAATTACATATAATACTCAAAAAAACTGTATATTGTATTAAAAAAAATAAGACTAAAATATTATAAACGATTACTTAAATAGTATATGCATGGCTTGTTATTCGGTAAGCGAAATTATTAACCAATCTCGTATGATCAATACGCCGAAGTAATTTTTTTCTCCATTGATATCATAACTAGTTTATTTAATATTTACTGCAACATGGTTGATCGGTGATAAATTTTCTCTCGTAATGTAAAAGTTTAAAAAATGTATCAAAACTGAAAAAAAATAAATATATAGAATGAGCATCTTTACCAAAATAAATTCATCGTTTTATCAAAAATTTTGATTGTTGACAATAATATAATTTAAATGTTTAAACCATACGAAAACAATACAACCATCACGTTCCGGTTTCTTTTATATATGCATATATAAATTCCAATGTTTTATATATTAAATGATTTGTGTTTCTTTTTCTCCAATTAAGGGTTACTATACATTCTAGAATGATATAGCCTTGGTGTGATTAACATGTGCACTACTAATATTCTTGGATGAGTCAATATCCATATTTTGAGATGGCTCCAAACCTCCAAAAGGCAAATAAAAGAAAGTGGGGATGAAAAAGTATACTCATAATTATGGTCATTAATTATTTGTGGCTTGAATTTAATTAGATTGACCATTCATGCTCTATAAAAGCCGATACTATTATCATTATTTTATTACTAGCTATTACTTTAAAAGAGAATACTATTGTGTTAAAATGATATTAATTTAATTATATACTTCCATCCTTTAATTAGAGAAAAAATATTAATCTCGATAGTTTTTTTTTCCCTAATCTATTATGTGAATCGTGAAGTTAAGAATCGACCATTCATAGTGGTGGTAGTTTTTTGAGGAATCTATTCGTTTCTTGGAAAGGAAAATGGATTTGGTTTATTCGAAGCTCATTTTAAGAATTAAGGGTGATTAACTTTGTGATACGAGAAGGAAAAATTTTTTTCATTATTATTTGAGTTCACAAGTAAATAATTCATGATATTTTCAAATAAACCATAGATAAAATTCGGATTTCATATGTCACACACACGACCTAAATTAAAACCAAAAATAAAAATAAAAATCCAGATCTTCAAGAAAAAAATTGTAAAATGGAAAACTATTGGTCCGGGGCTACAAATTGGGCTTCCAAATGGTTTAGAAAGTGGTCCGTTAGGTGTACGTAGTTAGCCAAGTACAATAATAATTTTTGGTCCACTGAAACACATGTTCTTGGAACAATTAGTGCATCTAATTTATTTGTTTTAATTGAATCTTTATCTCAAAAAATTGATCCCAATTCAGATTTTGGCATCAGATATTTTATAAAATAATAAAACATCGATTATAATTATACGCTGTATTTTCTGGGAAAATCACATCAGTACCCCATTAATCGCAGTTAAAACTCCATATTTTTAGAAAATCAAACATTAAATCTATTATGAATGAGTAAACGTGTTTGATTTTTCTAAAAGTAGAGAATATATTTATATTTTTCAGGGTCTTCTATGTCTCTTAGTCCCTGATTGGATGAGTGGATTTGAGCTAATTTGGATTTCAAATTCGTAGCTCAAATCTACTCTATCTTTTTAGGTAGCCCATAAATTTGATATTTATCTGTTGGATTTGGCCCGTTGATTTATGCTCTAAAACTTAACGGATTTGAATCATTTATTTTGTCAGTTCATTTGAAATTTTATCAGCTTGCTCTCTTCTTTCGTTTCTTCTTCCGGCGGCCTCATCTTCTTCACGGCGACGCCTCTCATCAGCTTCACGCGGCGTCTCTCACCTCAAAAGCAGGCATGGGAGGGGATTTCGGCACAAGAATTAGTCAAAAACTTTTTATATAAAAACTATATAAAAATCATGTTAAAATAAAAAAAAATGTAAAAGCATGATTTTGTAAGATTTTTGACAATCGATTATTTTAAAGTTTATGGTGGTTTATAACCATTTCTAGAATTTTAAATTAGAATGATTGTTTCATGATCATATCCTAATGTTTTAGATTATTATAATATATCTAATTACACATATTTTATTATCATGTCATACCAGCCATGCGTTATGGATACAATCACGGTTGTATAGGGTGTGCAGATTAAGCGCGAAGCATGCTTCACTTCAAGTAGAAGTGCCAAAAAGAGCGAAAAATACAAATTTTTAGATAGATATTTAATAATATAAAAAAAAATTAAACAAAAAACACTAAAAACATTAATTAATTTATTTAAAGTACCAGTAAAAAGTAAAAACAGATCGTCTGTTTTGTGGGCAGAACAAATGTGGAGGAATGCAGCGGATAGCACCAGAAATAGCTCGTAAATGTCCACCAAAATTCCCAATCACAAAGTCTATGTTCTACATTTCAGCATCATCGTTCTCTTCTTCTTCTTCTAGCAACTACTATTTGAGGAAGAGAAGAAAATGGCCCCTGAAATCATACAAACAACAGTGGCTCCAAAGTTTTTCTCATCAATTAGCCGTGCAGTCTTTCAAAAAATCAATCAAAAAGGGCGAAACCCGTCTTCTTTCTTCCCTCTTGCAGTCCTTCTCCACTTACCAAATCGACCCTTCTCCCAAAGCTTACCGATTTCTATTCAAGTTCTTGACTCAAAGGCACCGGTTGTTCGGTCACCAGATCCCACAAATTCTTGACCACATTGAGAAAGCAGAGAGCTTTGAAACACCCGAATGCGTATTTATTGATTTGATCGATTTTTATGGTGAGAATAACATGTTGAATGAGGCTGTAGAGCTTTTCTTTAGGATACCAAAGTTTAGATGTGAACCTTCTGTGGAAGCTTTGAATGCTTTGCTTTCGGTTATTTGTAGGGGGAAAAGGGGGCTTGAGATTGTCCCTCAAATCTTGTTAAAAACTCGGGACATGAATATTAGAATTGAGGATTCCAGTTATGGGATTCTGATAAGAGCCCTTTGCAAAATAGGGAGGGTTAGTCAAGCTCTTGAGCTGTTGAAATATATGGTGGAGGATGGATTCAGTGCAGATCAAAAGATTTGTTCTTTGATGCTCGCAACAATGTGCAACCACATGGATAACAATATTGATGAAGTCATGGGTTTTTTGGAGGATTTGAAAACGTTAGGGTTTGAACCAAGAATGGTTGATTTTTCTATTTTGATCAGGGTTTTGGTGAAAAGGGGGAAGATTGTTGATGCTTTGGGAGTGTTTAAACAGATGAAAAAGAGCAGGCTTCGTCCTGATATTATGTGTTACAACTTGATACTCTCTGGTTTAATCTTTGAATGGGACTTCTCGAGGGCGGATAAAGTGTTTGATGAATTGCTTCTTGTAGGGTTGATCCCTGATATCCATACTTACAATCTGTACATCAATTGTTTGTGCACGCAAAATAAGATAGAGGATGGAATTAAAATGTTGGGTTCGATGGAGGAGTTGGGATGTGCACCTAAGTTGAGTACGTATATTACAGTCTTGAAGGCATTATGCGAAGCCGGGGAGCTGGATAGAGTGAGGGAGGTGATGAAAGGCATGAGAAAGAAAGGGATCAATCTTGATTCAGAATCGTACGAGATTATGATTCACGGGTTGATTAGCTATGGTGATATTAATGAAGCTCATAGTTTGTTAAACGAAATGTTCGATGATAACTATGTTCTTCAGCTAACATCTTTGGATAGAATTATCTGTCGGTTATACAAAATGGGATTGTTTTTCAATGCCACGGAACTTCTTAATGAAGTTGGTTTCAAGGGATATCGCTCCTAGAAACCAAGGCATTAATGATATGTATTTTGGCTGGGAAATTTGTGGTATCTTTGAATTTGAAAGCTCCCCCAATGCATTTCAACTTATTTGGAGCTGAAATGCAAGTTGCAAGTGGATAAGTGTAACTAAAAGAATGATGTATTGGAAACCATGTCAAATGCTATATAACATGTATATTTTTGTTGATTCCATCTTACAATGTTATACATACATTGAAGATGTGCTTGTGCTCGACGTTGATGCGATAATATACTTGTCTGTTTTATTGTTGATTCACTTTCGGCTTTCTCGGTTGAAACTCAGCGGCAGTTTGGACTTTAGGAATGCTGTAGCAGAATAATTGATGTGCAGTGTGGCAAATTGCCAATCATCTGTCTTTTTTCCTTCTATTCGAAAATTTTTCACACATTTTCCAGGCTTCGGTTGGATGCTTGACATGCCACCTTGATTTTAGTAAAACACATTATCTTGATTCCTGCAGAATAAACCTTGCTCAAAATAGCCGTTTTCGGGAACCCATCTCCGACTTTGCTTAATGACTTGATTCGGCAATTAAATTTACGTTGGATTCTCCAACTACTGGATGGTTGAGTTTATAATGAGTTGCCACCAGACAAGATTTGACAGAAATTGAAATAAAGTTTCTTATCATAATTCATACTTTTGAACTCACACGACTTAATTAAGGGGATAACAATTTACATGTTTGGTTCTTTGAACGTCTACTTTCCCCATTTTCTGCTTAAAAAAGGACCATTGTTTTTCTGGTTCATAATATCTAGAGGCCATGTAGCTTTTTTAAAGTTAAAAACACTAAAATTCCAAATTCAAACCAGCAGAAGTAGCTGTCTTTCTCATGGGTCCATGATGAAAAACATTTAAAAGCGTACGGCTACAAACTTGTTTTTGGATCGGAAGATCCCTGCAGGGACTCAACGCGCAAAAGGTTTAACCCAAGAAATGGTGCCAGCAGGCTTGATACATAACCAGTTTTGGCTGCGGGCCAATTGTCATATATGCATCAGCAGGATACTTGGTCAGTGGCATGTGCACAAGTGAATCGACTTCAACTTTCGACACTTTTTGGAGCAGATCAAATACATTGTTTCAAGTGACACTTCTGTGTGATTGTTATTTTATCATTACTTATGAGTAGCACGAGTGTAAACGAGTCGACCCGGTTGTTTTCTTTTCCAAGGAATGGGTATTGATGATGTACAAATTATTTGTTCAGTTCACTTTCTTATCTTTATTTCAATGCCCTTCAACATCCGGTGGGGGTGAGACTGCAAAGCACTAATTATAGCCACCAAATATTTTCAGTGCACGCCGCACCCATTTTTCGAAGCTCCTCCAAATATATATTTTGATGCATTTCAAATGTCCACCATCCACTAATGGCCAAAATAATAGCTAACACTTACAGGTTTGCATAAGCATCGAAATATATAATATAATGCAGAATTATATTACAGAGAGAAGCTTAATTATTTTATCACCGACAATGTATATTTTCTTAGATATTTAATGGCAATGAATTCGGTATTAATGGAAATGAAGGCCCCATTGTCCTATCCATCTATTTAGTATAATAATTTAATAACATTTAAAAAAAACAACAAAATTCTAGACTGTAGTGTAATAATTGAGCAGAATTTACATGCAATATTGATATTAATCACAAGAATTAGTAGCTCCCTGCATTAAATATAAATTAGCCAGATGAGTCAAACAAATTAAAGTGCAGATATATATAATATATGCAGGGAAGATATATAACAAGAATTAATGATCATGCGTATTGAACAGTGTATTTTGTCAATTAATTTTAAGACATTTAAAAATAACAACACTGTGTGGCCATATTAAAGTTGAAGTGTACTGTACTAAATCAACCTGGATATAATATTACCTTTAGTTTCAGCTGCAAAATATGAGAATATCACACACCACACACCACTAGATTCATATTTATCTTCGATATTTTTGGCAATCATTTTCATAGTTGAAAAGATCGGATCCATCCTGTTATGGATACGGAAACACAAATACGTGGAAGTATCGACGTAATCTCATAGAATCATTCGGTTTACTTAATTTACCTGGAAGGTGATGGTACGTACTTGAGAGATGGTATCCGCCCCAACATTTCTGGTTCCGGCAATGCGAAAGACGGGTTATTTTCGGCTTCGTGGAGTCGCAAGATTGAGTGGTCATGGTGGGGAAAAAGGGCACATGAAGAACTAACTCCATTGAATGAATCTAAATGAGCAAGTAATGCACGTGCCCTGCTTCTCCATCGTGCTCAACTCACCTTCTCGATCGATCGAGGTATAAACATGGAAAACGTTTTTTCACGCTTAATCTAGCTACACACTTTAAAGGGATTTCGGACTTGTTTTTGGATTTCTTTTTTCTTTGTTTTTGGAGCTGGTGTTGATGTTATGGCTTGAAACTATGAGTAGCCCACCATCCTCTTTACCATTATTTATAGTGACAAGATTGGTACACGATAATATTCTATATACAACGGTCAACAAGTCAAATTTATTCGTATATAATTTCTGCAATCAAGTTAATTTACATAATATTATAAAGTATAATTTTGAATCATCTATAAAGTAGACGTATAAAGTGAAAGCTAATTAAGTCAAAATTGATTCGTAATTTTGTGCAAGAATCACAAGAACTACTAGTTGTTGAAAAGACATCGGAAACCTCGAGAGTGGACACTCGAGGGATTGAAATTAGATATTGAGTAAAATTGAAAATTAGTCGAAGTGGGGCATTGATGAATTTTTCCTAACCATACAAACTTTTCCATTACAAAACATATAGGACCACTCCCAGTCACTATACAAATGATGTTACGCCACAATCAATTTTCCAACGCATAACATTTCAACTAACGGGTCGAACGTGATAAAGATCAACTTCCCTATTTAATTTTCGGAAAAAATAGTGAAGCTATACTCTCATAAATTATAGCCTATAATATGATATCCGGGCATTAATTTGACATTTCAGCGATGCTAAGCATTCATATTAGCATTAATATTTAGTTATGTTAACGCTCGAACGAAAAATAACTAAAAGTGCAAAAGAAGCCATGTTTTTTTAAAAAAAAATTGGTCTAGAAATTAATACTTTTTAAACGTCCATCGAATGATATATTCAAAGTTTGTAGCAACATTAGATCGTGTGATCTTGTGTGATCACAAGGTCGTAATCAGAATTGAGAAATGATCCCTATTTTGGCGACCGAGTTGGACGCGATGCGTTGTTTCGGAATCTCGAGGGGTTGACGATGGATCATGGTTGGTGCTGGTGATTCATGATGAATCAAAAATTGAGGTTAATTGGGTGGCAAGTCTTGATCTGAGAGAGACATTACAGGTTGTTGTGGCAAAGAGAATAGTACCCTTGGAGGGTTGGCATACGTCCTTATATATTTTTGGGTCTATTATGAATGGACAAAACAAGATCTTGCATGTTATAATACCCAAAAACAAAATTTGAAATTAAGTTTGCTGTCTGAAGCCTAGCTAATTATATTGCTACAGAAAAATGATCTTCTTAAAATACTTGTTGTTTCCCTAAATGCATATTCACATGCAACATTTAATAATTCAATCAAGTTGATAGATATTTCAATGACGAATATCTCATGTGACATAATAATATCAAGTTCGAGATGAAATTTCGAGTTCGAAACCTAACCTCTAAATCTCGAAATATCTATATATATATATATATATAATAATAATAATTAATTAATTGGTTATTTTGTAGTCATAGATGCTTCTCATGTCTCTTTTTCATATGGGCGGGGCCTCTTGAAATATGTGGGGAATTGGAGATCTTGACTCGCGTCCCTTTTTGGATCAGGGATGATTATTATCATTAACAGTGGGGTACATCACCACATTGTAGCTAAATCCCTAGATTTTCATGTGAGAAATTGAGAGGTTTATAAAAATCCTTGTGTTTTCAGAATATTGCCAACCATGAGTTACAATTTTTTTTATATGTCTAATATTTGTGTGTACATATATGCTATAATTAACAATATATATACATATGTAACACCCCAAAAATAATGACATATACCTAGGGGTGGGTTTTCGGTATACCGTATCAAAAATATTGATATGAAAAAAATTCATGTCGATATCGATATCGAAATTTTGAAACTTTGGTATGAAAAAAAATCCATACTAATATCGTATAGATTACGAAAAAAATTCGATATACCAAAAAAATGTATATATATCGTAAAAATTCGGTACGTTATCTCAAAAAGTTGGTATTTTGGTTCGGTATCACAGTCCTACATATTCCAAGGATATATGCCATACTTAGAGCCTCATGATTGAGCAAAATTAGAAAATAGAAAGGGAATTAAGAATAAAATAATGGTTAACACCTCTATTCTCTATTTTTATTTATTTATTTTTGCTTCGGAGAATTCACTTCAAAAGAAATTCAACTTTCCTTTCCGATTTATTCGTTACGTCTAGGCACTAGAGCGATTCATAATAGAACAGTTACTAGATGAGTGTTTTATATATGGAAAACAAAAAATGTGAAAGAACTTGTGCTACTTTTGATGTCAAAATAGTTAAAAGCTATGAAGAAAGATTTCCCTAGGAGTTGAAATTTCTGCAGGATCTCGGATAACCACTCGTATACTTTTTGATCTTTTTCATCTATCAATTCGCTCATATTTAGAAATTAGAATACATAGGTGGACTAAAATCAATATATAAAAATTATATGACTATTGAGTCAAATTATTTAATGTATTAAATATGGAGGGCCATGGATTTTCACATTTTTCTCTGTACTTTGGCATATGATTTTTAGCAGGTTTCGGATTCATAATTGCAATTAAGCGAAAAAAAAATTAATAAAAACATCGTATCAGTTAACGGCTTTTTGAAATGTAATTTATTATGTTTTTGAATTCAATTTCTATTTTTTTATAAAAAGAGTAGTTTATAATATATATATATGTACAGAGAGAGGAGAACAAGTTGGAATATAAAAATTCAGAGGTGGGTTTCTCCACAAATTAACATTACAAAATACAAATACCTTTTCATGCTCGTGAATAATTAGGTTTTTTTTTTTCCCACTTTTTTCAGTTCACGCAAAGTGAAAAAGGCCCATCAAATGAAATATTTGTGCCTAATACAATCACTCACTATCACCATATAAAGGTGAATAAATTCCCACTTACAAACAGCATTGACATATATAGTTAATTATATAATTAATTAATTGGAGTCAATAATCATGATCCTAGACTCCTAGTACGCCTTTTTCTTTTTTTCTTTTTTTTTTTTTCTCTTTTTGATAGTCAAGTCCATTGAATTACATGATCTATGCATTTTTTTCATAGAGTTTGATCTCTCGTTAGATATTGACTAATGAATATTTTCTATATATCTTCTTACACAATTTAAATACAAATTTATTCAATCAAATGAAAAAACAGAAAAAATATATAAATATAATTAACGATTTAAATTACATACCTAGATATGTCGAACTTTAAGGTATAGTTGACATCACGTGATTGTTTTATGAAAAATTCAAATGCAATTAGTGACTCATGAGGTGTTGCCACCGGGTATAATGGAATAAAGTAGAATACAAGAAAAGCATATATATATATATATATATATATATATATATATATATATATATATATATATATTACATCTCAGAATAATGGCAAACATGGGCGCTAGTCACAGAAAAGATTGAATAATTAAAGAGAGACAAATGTTAGTGGGGTGATTGATTCTTAATTGATGGGATGTAAGTAAAAAATATAACCTTATTTCAAGGATTTGGGTCGTGCATTTTTCGTGAGTTTTACTTGTTGATGGGGCATCGATATCTTGTTAATGTGACATTAGTAATGTAGCATTAATATTCATATTTTGTGTCAAGGTGTTTGAGTTTGTTAAATGGGTAAACACTTAATTAATGATCACATATTCAATTTTCTACAAATATTTTATTTAGAGGATCATGTCACACATAGTTTATCTAGCTAGCGTGCATGGTTTGTAAACTTTTGTATTAGCTTGAAATATTACCCAAGTTGAGTTTCATATCGTCATTTTTTTTTTTTAAATCTTTGGCAATTTGAGAATTTATTATTTTACTTTAGGTTAAAAATATTCACGTTATTTTACAGGATTACAATATTTGTTTGGGTTTTGAATTCGAGACAGGTCCCAAATTTAAGATTTCAATGCTAGATAACATAAAATGGTAAAAATATATTGAGAAAAAAAAAATGTGCTTGAAACCCTGTGCGGTTTTAAAGGCATAGATGATTATCATTTTGGTTGAAAGCCTCTTTTAATCTTGAAGCGTGAATAAAATTTACTCAAAATGTGTTTTGAGATTATTTTTTAAAAAAACTCTCTATACGGGCAAGTCTCAATGAGATTATTCCACTGATTCATGAGATTGGTCGATCTCATACATACAAAAAAAGTAATACTTTTAACGTGAAAAATAATATTTTTCATAGATTGAGTTTGGTCGAATGTCCATCTCAAAAAATTGATCGTAAGACGATCTCGCATTATAAGATTTTGTGTAGGTCAATAATGTGCTTGCCAGTTATAAACACAATTTTCATTCTTATTTAGGGCAAAAGAAATCAAAATTAATTGGCTTAAACTAGTCACCTGATTGATCAAAATTAGATTTTATTATAACTTGGCTTCGCTTGCACTAATCCTCTATATATATATATATGTCCTGGTGAAAAAAAAAATAAACTCACAAAAGAAGTCAAGTTATTTTATTAAAACATCTTTTTGGTTGATTAGATTAGATGGTTCCGAGTATTTTACATGAATTTTTTTTAAATTTTAATTTTCATATTATTGTTTCTTTTACAAATGCACATCATAAAGTTATACTCCATATATATTGGAAAAATTGTTTTTTTGGTCTTGTATGTTTGTCACTTTGCGATTTCAGTCCTTTATATTTTCAGATTTCAGTTTTAGTCCGTTATCTTTATTTTTTTGGCAATTTTAGTCCTTTTTTTGACGTGGCGCTGACGTGGCACCAAATCAGTGCTGATGTAGAGCTGACGTGTACAGTATCACGTAAGCATTTTCGAATAAAAAGGACCGAAATTGCCAAAAATCAAAACATACAGGACTAAAACTGAAATGTGAAAACATAGAGGACCAAAATCGCAAAGTGACAAACATACAGGACTAAATTTGCAATTTTCTCTATATATATATGATGTATGCATGAGACAATTTTCTTTTAAATACTCAGGGCTAAAAACCCTATCTATGTTTTGTACGGATGATAGGATAAATAATATATAGATTACAAATGCACATCATAAAGTTATACTCCATATATATATATGATATATGCATGAGACAATTTTTTTTAAATACTCAGGGCTAAAAACCCTATCTATATTTGTTATGGATGATATGATAAATAATATATAGATAAGTAATGTATTGTAATAAAAATTAATAAGAAATGATAGTAAATATATTGATTTGATTGATAGATTATAGTTGAGTTGATTTGATTGATTAAATTTTATATAATAATGATAAATTATCATTTATCTTTTTAACAATAAATAAAATATAAATAATATTATTTATAAGGGGTAAGATAGTAATTTAAATTCAATGATTTGATTGATGTAAGATAAATAATTTATGATTTGATTGATGTAAAATTATATTTAAAAAATGGATAAATAATATGATGAGAAGAATGTAGGATTAGACATGATAAATTTATACATGGATTATTAATAATCCAACCAAACGAAACTATATATCTTTTTTACTATGATTTTATGTTAATATTATGCATTAAATATTAAGTTCGCTATTTTTTATTTTGTTTTATTTTTTGAAATAGAAAAATTTCACTATTTTGAGCTTTTTAATTTAGATGCGTGGTGCGAAAACTCTTTGTGCGCTGTATTCCACTTTTGCTGATAAACAAAGGCGTCATGCTGATCCTATAATACGGTAATATTTATATATATATATATATATTCAATAATATATGGTTTTATTTTTATTTTACGTTTATTTTTAAAAAGACAAAAAACAGTTGTGAAAATTATTGAATAATTGCCTCATGCTTGAGTACTAATCATCAAATGCTAGCTCGTTAATATCATGATCAAGAAAGTGGCTTTCATCAATAATGGTAATCTTTTCATAAAAAAAATAATGCTACTCTTTTTCCAGGTTTCTAATTAATATTTAAGCATGATTGGAATATGAAGGTCTAATCCCGGAGTCAATGCTAGTCCTCAAATTCGCTAATCATTGTGAAAATGTCTAACAAATAAAATTGAATTTGAAGGGAGTAACGTTTAGGTTACGTTTAGATATGAAGATTTGGATGTATAATGACTTTATATTGTGATTAATTTGAAATCCACTATAATAATTAATAAATATTAATAGCTCAAAAATAACTAATTTGGATTCGAAATCCATTGTGATCAATCAATTGAATTTTGCCAAACAAACCAATGTTATTGTGGATTTAAAAAATCTCTAATACAAATCCATCAATCCAGATTCAATCTTAGAGCTTGTGTGATGTTGGATAAAATATATCTCATAAGTTTTATAATTTATTCGTAACACCGTGTTGTTTTTGCCTTGTTATAAATATCGAAATCTAAGCATTACAAAATATTTAGACATTTTTTTTCGAATTATATTTAGAGATTTTTTGGGTTTGTATATAAACTATAAAATTTTTCATATCGTCATTTGGTTTAAGTGTTGCAATCTGAGTTTTTTATATATATATTTTAAAAATTCGCAATTCATTATCTTAATACATTTGACATTAATATTACATTACTGCTACATTGTATAGTGGGCTTGTTTATTCAGTTTGGGCCACTGTCAAGTTCTCGACCGTCCTTTTTGGACCTAGTTATTGAGAGGTTAATTAATTTTTTAACCCGTAATATTGATGGGTAGTGCCCATTAATTAATATTTAATCTAAGATTTCAGTTTTACCATTCATAATCTTAACAGAAGTTTGAAAGAAATAAAATTTCAATCTGAACACGGAAAAAAAAAAAGAAAAAAAAAAAGACGACTGGTTTATATTGAAATACTAGTTAGATCACGTACTCCACCGCCATCTAAAAAATTGTATAACCTAGAGAATTATACCATATCTGGTCAAGAATTTTGGCTATGTAATTATTGCACCAAATATATATATATATATATATCCCATCGAATATATATTTACAAAGTGAATTTGTGTACTTTACAATGAAATTGCCCTCTATGGGTCACAACTCGTAAGCCTATTGACTTGATAACACGGTATTTCCATTAAAAAAAAAAGTGTGAATTAAGTGATAATCGACTACTTATTGTGAAGAAATTTGATTACGAAAGACAAGTCGTAACTCATGAAACCCTTTGAGCCGATGAAATTAATAATATTATTATCCACGAACATATTGAACAAACAATGTAAAGTAATTTAGTTTGTAAATAGTTATGCTACCATTACCGCACTTCAAATGGGGCAATGTCATTATTCAATATTCATGGTCTTGAACAATGGTTCTTTTGACCCTACAAAGAACGAGTGTACTCTCTCTGTATTTTTTATTACCATGATTAATTAGGTCACATCGAACTTTTATGTTGGGCCTACATAAAAATCCGCCATATTCATCACGACCTTTAAAATGCATAAGATGTAATACTACTTTGTAGGATCGATATCGAATGACCCGGTCTTTATGAAATAATGATAATATCTCTTTCATAGGATCGAATGACCCGCCTTTAGGAAGTAACGGCGTATGAATTAATTAATAGATTTTGAAGAAAGTGCGACATGTATATATTGTTCTGACTTTGAAATCAAATTGGTGTTGTATTAAATTAATGAGTGATGATTTGACTATATATATATATATATATATAAATTTTTAGTTGTCCAACCAATGCTGCTCAACTCGTTACCGACAACTAAAACCTGATACCGTATTTTAGTGATACGAAAAATTAAAAAAATAATACCGGATTTTAGTGATCAGGGACGAGGTGGACAGAAATAGTTAGAAACCTGAAAATTACTCATATATATATCTATCTTATAATACTTGATACCCTTATAAAAACTGTTTTTTGTATGGTATGAGGATACCAAAATTTTCTTCCAGTTTTGCCCCTTGATTGCAGCCAAATTTTCACGTTGCAGCAGTTTCTCCCCTGATCTAATCTCATTTTTTCTTCAATTGAAAATTTAAATTTAACTGCCCATCCATATGCATTTTCGGAACAACTGCAATTTCTTCTTACAAACTAAAAACACATTTCTTCTCTATTACTTTCCTGAATTTTAATTCTTTTTGTTTCCCTTTTCAATTAGTTTTATGTGCTTTATATTAACAAAAAAAAAGTTTGTGCTTATAAAATTACACCCACAAAAATTTAATATCATACAATATTATATTACACACGCAACGTAAGTGCTCCATAACTAGTATATATAAAAGAAGGAAGTTGTGTAAGCAACAGAAAGAAATAGTTGCTTATTGTTTAACATGCAAGTATACAAAACAATATTATTTTAAAGAAAAATAATATTTTTAAAATATGGTCAACTAAATTGATAAAACAATTCCCAGCACATCAACTATGCAATCTTCACCAAACTACAAAAATGGAACCAAACCAGTAATTATTTGACTTCATATATCGATCAAGTACAATTGGCTATGCGATCTTCCCCACGTTACAAAAATCGAATCAAATCAACTATTTGACTTTGTATCATCAAGAATAATATGGAGAAGGAAAAAAAAAACAAATTAAAGAAGAAGAAAGAGTAAAAAATTAATTAATAATAATTGCATTGTTACAATCCAACACAATTCCTAGAAGTGGTGATCCCTCCATCCACAACAAGATTATGGCCACTGATGTACTTGGATTCATCGCTAGCCAGGTAAACCGCCGCCTCCGCGATATCCTTCGCCCTCAGGGTTTCGCCTTTCAGATTCGCCAGCCCTCTCACGAACTCCTCCATCCTCTCCCTTTCCTCCTCCTCCACCACCGCGCACGCGCCGCCGTCCTCGCCGGCTCCGCCACGCCACGCGTTCACCAGCATCCTCGTCGCCACCCCGAACGGGGAGATGCAGTTGACGCGGATCCCGTACCGCCCCAGCTCGCAAGCCGCATTCTTCGTCAGCCCCACGATCGCGTGCTTGGACGCCGTGTATGCATGCGGCCCAAGCCCGCCAAGCACTCCTGCCACGCTGGCCGTGGAGATGATGCACCCGCCCCCGCCGCGCCTGATCATCGCCCGCGCGGCGTGCTTCATCCCCAGGGCGGCGCCCCGGACGTTGACTCTCATGATCCGGTCAAACTCTTCCCCGTCGAAATCCAGGATGCTCTTGTGCTTGGCCTGGTTGCCCAGTATACCCGCATTGTTGAAGAGTATATCCAGCTTCCCGTAAGCGGACACCGTCGAGTCTATAACGTTTTCGATGTCGGCCTCCGACGCAACGTCGCAGTGGAAGTAGCTGACCTGAGAAGACAGTGAATTGGCCAGAGAATGGCCGACACTGTCGTCCACGTCGGCGATAACGACTTTAGCGCCGTGGATTGCGAATAGCTTCACCGTTGCTTCTCCGATGCCTCTGGCACCGCCGGTGACAATCGCAACCTTTCCCTCCAATCTAATGGATACCGACATTAATTACACACAAAATGGATTACAAAACACGATAAAAAATGACATGAAATTGAATGCATAGATTTATATATATATACCTTTTGTTAGAGGGAAAAGTGGCATGGTCTTTTGCAGGGATGTGGTGGAGCCCTGAAAATGTTACATCGGAAGATACTTGGACTGGCATTGTTGATGGCTAGGTATATTATTATTGGGAGAGGAGAATGAAAATGGTTCTTTTCTATAATTATCACTGAATGTAAACTAAATGAACAGCTAAATGTACGTGGAGGAATTTATAGGTGAATTGATTGGCTCTCGATATGATTACATTAAATTATTATAATTTCTAGACAACTTATTTTAATTTGACCCTTTCTCTTGTGTTTTTGTGTGTATAATATTTAATGATTTTTCCATATATATGTGTAATGATTTTTTTTATGATTTTTGTGAGACGGTCGAACGACCTCATATCATATATTGCAGTGAAATCTAACAATTTTGATTCAAAAAAATTAATATTTTTAATAAATTGGGTCAATGAGACAATCTCCTACAAATTTTTGTGTTATTTTTATTCTTGTTTTCAACTTCCTCGCTTAGCACGCATAGTTCAATGCCATTCACGTGAAAGGTATATCAACAATCCTCCACTTTTACGGGAATCATGCGTTTACATTAGTCGAATCTTTATTTCAGATTTTATATTTCTGTTGGATATTATTTAGAATATATATATATATTTCGTGTATTCCCAGATCACGCAATCAGATTCTCCATCTCCAAAATGTTCCTCCGACTTTCAAATCCATTTATTTATGGTAGACTATTAAATTATATATACTAATAAATGGCGCAATCGATCATTCGCATGCATAAAATTTTCATGTAATTAATTTTTTTTATGATCTCTATGCTTTTTTTCAAACAGAAAATCTTTTAGATATTGATTATGATTAACAAATGATTAATTAGTTATTGTTCAAATTTACTAAAATATGTTTGTTGTAACAACTTTTATCGAATGAAATATAATTAAATTATCAAAATAATTACTCTAAAGAAAGGATTTGTGCATGTATATATAGTATTGATCATAAATCAAATCGAGATGAATAACTACGGAATCAAATACTTACCGCAAACTTTTCTATCGATATTTGTAATGATGTCTTTTTTCTGTCAAATACTTATTAGTGCCATCTCTCGATACGAACTAATACTTGTCATGATCCAGTCATCCTCTATATCTCGCGTTCAAGGCCTCAACTATATAGATGAATATTATTTTTCTTTCAAAAAATTTATATATTTTTTGCCATATATATAAATTACATGTTTCTAATTTTGACTTGAGTGTGTTGTAATATTTTAATCCACTAAATTGTAATTCGAATTTAGTTATTTTTCTTCAAAGTGTTGACGTGACACAAAAAGATAACGATGTGTCACCAAGAAATACTAACATAACGATGAACATTGCTAACAGTTTCTTGTATCATATCAACATAATGATCGGTATTCGGTAACAGTCATCTATATTAATATCGATTACGAGTGATGAGAAGAGATAATTGAATACTACATTTATCAATAATCCAGCTGTTGGAATTAACATATACTCTTTTGACTAATTTACACTAAAACATATGAAAAATCAAGTCAAAATATCAAAAGATGTGCCATCAACAACTTTAACATGACGGTGTGTATGTAGAAATTCCATCCATTCCGAGGTTTATTCGTGGGCCGAAGGACATGTAATTAATCCTTTCTGTGAGGGAATAATAATAATAAATTAAAATAAACTAAAACTAAAATTTTAATAAATATTAAGCAAAAGTTTCTCTAGGAGATTAGATAGATATACATATAACATATTATATTGGACGTAAACTACGTCAAAAGAAGCATTAATGATGATTCCATGATTGATTTGCTTACTTCATTATTGTGCAAGATTTGTAAAAATTTTAATACTTAAAAATCAACCATGCCAGTCATGCACAAGTAATTTATTATGTAATAATTGCGATTATTAATTATATTTTCATTAACTAATCCAAGTTGCCCGCAGAAGGTCATCAATTAGCTCCGAGTCTAGGTCAGTGCTCCGAATAATGCTTATATATTTCTAATTACTTCACAGCTTCATCCTTTTGATCCCCTTTTGATAAATAATAATTATGTTTATTTAAGAAATTAATAAAGAGACAATTTTTGGGTCCAGAATAGATATTGCCTCGATGAATCATCTCATGACTCGCGCCTTATGTCATCTCAGTGCAATACTTGTCTTGGATAATTATTAATTACTCTACCACCATTTAAGTCTTTTTTAATAAATAAATAAATAAATAAAATAAGGAAAAACTATAATTTTGGATATATGAGTTCGTTTCTTTGTAATTTTGATCATTTATGTTGTCAAGTTTCAATATTATTAGTATTGTATCTTTCAATTTTTGACAATTTTAATCATTTTGAATATGCTGATACACACATCAGCATCATGTAAGCACTACGTCAATGTTGCATAAAAATATGACTAAATTAAATTTTCAAAAATAACAAAGATATAATAAGTGATCAACACTTACATTTGACAATTACATAAAAAAAACAAAAATAGCAGATAAATAAATAATACATTATTTGTTGTGAAAAAGTAAAAATTTACGGTAAAAAGTAAATACTCCAAAAACTTAAAATATATCAAACTCTACACTTTATAATATTTTTCTCTCAACTCAATTGTATTTTTCATCACAAATGAAGACCTATTTATAGATCCACATTTGAGATTAGTTTAAAAATAAATACATCATCATCTACATCATCACACACTAATTTTCCACATTTTACAACTCAATATTCAACATTCAACATTCAATATTCAACATAATATTAATAATAATAATATTTTTCAACACTTCCCCTTGTGATGATGATCGTGATATGATGATTGTCTTCATTACGTGTTTTATACTGCCTCGTTAAAAACCTTACTAGGAAAAACCCAGTGGGATAAAAACCATAGTAAGGAAAAAAGAGTGCAGCCACGTAAACTCTCCCTCATGTTAACATGAGTGATTCTTCACATATTCCGCAGATTGCGCATCCCAATGTTGTATATATGCTTTCTGAATATCGTCGTGGAAAGTGCCTTTGTGAAGAGATCTGATGAGTTCTCACTTGATTGAATATAACAGATATCAATATCTTTATTCTTCTCAAGCTCTTGAGTGTAGGCAAAGAACTTTGGGGGTATATGTTTTGTTCTGTCACTTTTGATGTATCCTTCTTTCATTTGAGCAATACATGCAGCATTGTCTTCATACAACGTCACAGGCTTCTTGTCTACTGATAATCCACAAGAAGTTTGGATATGTTGTGTCATTGATTTTAGCCAAACACATTCACGGCTTGCTTCATGTAGCGCAATAATCTCAGCGTGATTTGATGAAGTTGTTACGAGTGTTTGTTTCTGTGAACACCAAGAAATTGCGGTGCCTCCATGAGTAAATACATATCCGGTTTGGGAACGTGCCTTATGTGGATCAGATAAATATCCAGCATCTGCATAACCAATGATACTTTGATTGGTGTCTTTTGAGTAAAAAAGTCCCAAATCTGTCGTTCCTCGTAGATAACGAAATATATGTTTAATTCCGTTCCAGTGCCTCTTTGTTGGATATGAACTGAATCTTGCCAATAAATTTACAGCAAAAGATATATCTGGTCTAGTGCAATTTGCAAGATACATAAGGGCACCAATAGCACTTAGATATGGTACTTCTGGACCAAGAATAATTTCATCATCTTCACATGGACAGAATGAATCATTTTCTATGTTTAATGATCTTACAACCATTGGAGTACTTAATGGATTTGATTTATCCATATTAAAACGTTTAAGGATCTTTTCTGTATAATTTGCCTGGTGAACAAAAATTCCACATTCTTTTTGTTTTATTTGCAAACCCAGACAGTACTTGGTTTCTCCAAGATCTTTCATTTCGAATTCTTCCTTTAAGTACATAATAACCTCTTGAATTTTTTTATTCGTTCCAATGATGTTTAAATCATCAGCATATACAACAATAATTACACATCCGGATATTGTTTTCTTGATGAAAACACAAGGGCATATTGGATCATTTACATATCCCTTTTTCATCAAGTGCTCACTTAGCCGATTATACCACATTCGACCGGATTGCTTCAACCCATATAATGATCTTTGCAATTTTACAGAATAAAATTATCTGGGTTTTGAACTTTGTGCCTCAGGCATCTTAAATCCTTCAGGGATCTTCATGTATATATCACTATCAAGTGATCCGTATAAGTAAGCCGTAACAACATCCATCAGACACATTTCTAAATTTTCAGACACTGCCAAACTAATCAAATATCAAAACGTAATTGCATCCATAACATGAGAATACGTTTCTTCATAATCAATTTCAGGCCTTTGAGAAAAACCTTGTGCAACAAGTCTAGCTTTATATCTTACTATTTCATTTTTCTCATTTCGCTTTCGAATAAAAACCCATTTGTATCCAACAGGTTTTACACCTTCAGGTGTGGGGACTATAGGTCCAAAAATATTATGTTTATTTAGCGAATCCAATTCAACCTGGATGACATCTTTCCATTTTGCCCAATCATGACGAGTTTTACATTCACCAAAGGTTTTTGGTTCATGATCCTCGTTTTCATTTATGATGTCACATGCCACATTATAAGAAAATATCTCATCAATATCTTCTATATCTTTTCGGTTCCATATTTTTCCAGTATTAATATAATTGATAGAGATTTCACGATTCTCGTCAGTTTGTGGTTCTGACAGAACATTTTCATCATCAGATATTTCTTCTGGAACACCATTTTCTATTTTATGATCATCGTGTTTCTCTATACCTTTTATTTTCCGAGGATTTTTATCCTTAGAACCGACTGTACTTCCACGCTTCAAGCGTTTTATGACATCATGAGTGTCTTCAATTTGTTTCTTTGGAATTTCAATTCGAGCAGGGGCATTTACAGCATGTATATATGATTTTGTTACCCCTTTTGTGTCTGCAAATGCATCTGGCATTTAATTTGCAATTCTTTGTAAGTGCACAATTTTTTGTACATCTTTCTCACATTGTTTGGTCCTTGGATCCAAATGCAACAATAATGGTATATACCATGTGATTTCTTTGTCGATGTATTTCTTTTCTCCCCCTAACATTGGGAAGATTTCTTCATTAAAATGACAATCAGCAAAACGTGCTGTAAACACATCGCCTGTCTGAGGCTCAAGATATCGAATGATTGATGGGCTATCATAACCGATATAAATACCGATTTTTCTTTGAGAACCCATTTTTTATCGTTGAGGTGGTGCAATAGGCACATACACCATACATCCAAAAATTCTCAGATGAGAAATATTTGGTTCTTTACCAAATGCAAGCTGCAATGGGGAGAATTTATGATATGCACTTGGTCTGATGCGAATTAATGCCGCAGCATATAAAATTGCATGTCCCCATATAGAAATAGGGAGTTTTGTTCTCATAATCATTGGTCTAGCAATCAGTTGTAGACGTTTAATCAATGATTCAGCTAATCCATTCTGTGTATGAACATGAGCAACATGATGTTCAACAGTAATTCCCATTGACATACAATAGTCATTGAAAGTTTGGGAAGTAAATTCTCCAGCATTATCAAGTCTTATTTTCTTGATTGTATAATCGGAAAATTGATTCCGCAATTTTATTATTTGAGCCATTAATCTTGCAAATGCCACATTCCGAGTTGACAATAAGCATACATGTGACCATCTGCTAGAGGCATCGATTAATACCATAAAATATCGAAATGGTCCACATGGTGGATGAATTGGCCCACAAATATCATCCTGAATGCGTTCAAAAAATATGGGTGATTCTGTTTGGATTTTAGCTGGCGATGGTCTTATAATAAGTTTTCCAAGAGAACATGCTTTACATTGAAACTTATTATTCTGAAAGATCTTCTCGTCTTTCAATGGATGACCATGCATATTTTCAATAATTTTTCGCATCATTATTGAACCAGGATGTCCCAATCGATCATGCCAATTGATTAATATTGAAGAACTATTAACCACCATATTTGATTCGATTGGCCTTATATGTGTATAATGCAATCCAGTAGGGAGCATTGATAATTTTTCAACCACATATTTCTTTCCTGATTTATATGTGGTAAGACACATATATTTCTGATTTCCATCAGTTATCGTCTCAGTATCATATCCATGAGAATATAGTCATTAAAACTCAAAAAATTTCTTTTCGATTGTGGTGAATATAAAGCATCATTTATCAAAAATTTTGTACCATTTGGTAACTAAAAATTGTGCTTTACCACAACCTTCAATCAAGTATACAGGACCTGATATTGTATTCACCATTGTTTTTGTTGGTTTTATTTCCAAGAAATATCTTTCATCTCGCAGAATAGTGTGCTTTGTACCACTATCCGGTATGAAAATTTCCATGATATTATTTCCATGTTTGCTCATAACATTTTCCATATCAAACTTCACAAAAATGCAATAAAGAAAAATTAAGTACAATACAAATGCAAAATATAACATGCTTTATAATACAAGAATGCATAAAAATACAAATTTGTTACAATCTAATCCCACTAATCTTTTAATCAATGTCTTCGAAATCATTCAAAAAGTCTGCAGCATTGAAACTAGTTGAACCAATTAAATGGTCACTATTTTCAACAAAATTGGTCTCTTTTTCTTTCCCCTTTGTCGATTCTTTATTGAGCTTACATAGGTGCTCAGGGGTTCGACAAATATGTGACCAATGTCCTGGAGTGCCACATCTATAACAAACACTCTCAGATCTTTTTGAGTGATTTTCATTTTCACTCGTATTTTCATACTGCCTTTTTGGTGGGTGGTTCGTGACGTTCTTTTGAGATGAGTTATTGAAATAACTATCTCGATTATTTTCATATCCACGGCCACGACCATGGCCACGACCACGACCACGACCGCGATAATTTTTACGTCCACGTCCACGCCCACGCCCACGCCCACGCCCACTTCCTCGACCTCGTCCACGACCAAATTTTGGTCTATGTCTTTGATTTTGGTTTTCATTTTTCATTACGACATTTGCTTCAGGAAATTCCGTTGATCCAGTGGGTCGGGATTGATGATTTCTTATTAACAATTCTTTGTTCTTTTCCGCCACAAGAAGACATGCAATGAGTTCAGAATATCTCGTAAAACCACGCACTCTATACTGTTGCTGTAGAGTTATATTTGATGCGTGAAAAGTAGAAAACGTTTTCTCAAGCATTTCCATCTCTGTGACTTCAAGTCCACAGAATTTTAATTGCGAGACTATTCGATACATCGTAGAATTATAATCACTGACTTTTTTAAAGTTTTGGATTCTCAACGAATTCCATTCATCACGGGCGGTCGGAAGTATCACTTCCCTTATATGCTCAAATCTTTCTTTCAACCCTTTCCATAAAATCATTGGGTCTTTTTCTGTGAGATACTCACATTTCAACCCTTCATCAAGATGTCGGCGTAAGAAAATCATTGCCTTTGATTTATCTTGTGAGGTTGATATATTAATTTCTTTGATGGTATCATTTAGACCCAATGACTCAAGATGCATCTCTACATCGAGAGTCCATGACATATAATTCTTTCCAGTGATATCGAGCGCAACGAATTCAATCTTTGCAAAATTTGACATGGTGGTACTAGAAAAATAACAATGCATTTTATTAGTTATTTCTATTAGTATGATAATACAAAATAATGGAAGGACGAAAATTACAAGTGCGTATATAAATAGATAAAAAATCTGTGGTGGAAAATCGCCGGTGAGTACAAAACTCGTGAGCATGATGATCATAGTCGTTATGAAAAATAGCCTTAGAAAGATCAAAAACTCCATCTTCTTCTTTTTCGAAAAAAAAACCGAGGAGAAAATGTAGTAGCCCGTAACCAAAATCAGTAATTAAGGAATTAATCATAATCACTTGGATAGAGTTCGGAAGCTCCGAATGTGAGTTCGGAAGTTTCGAACAGGATCGGAAGCTCCGATGCAGGATCGGAAGCTCCGATGGTATTACGTCAGGCATGACGTGTGGCAAGATCGGAAGCTCTGATCAGGATCGGAAGCTCCGATCACCCCTATCCGGAGTCAACAGTGATATTTTGACACATGGCAGATCAGGATCTTCGGAAGCTCCGATGGCAGGATCGGACGTTCCGATCGAGGTTCGGATGTTTCGATCGAGGATCGGAAGTTCCGATCATTGTCTATAAATAGAGGGCCGATGCTTCATTTCCAATTTCCAATTCCGAGTATTTCCCTCTCCTTTCTAGTCTATTCGAGTTGTTCTAGCCTTCCTAGGCTTGACCCGGTGGTCGGCGAGGCGTTCGGTAGTCGTAGCGGAGTTGTGCCCAAGTTCTGAAGGCATTGACATCAAAGGGCTAACGACGGACGAAGGTATAGCTTTTGCTTCCTATAAATATTTAGGAGTATGCAATAGCTTAGTTAAGGCTTTTAGAGCACTTTAATGATAGTAGTATCATTTGGCAGTGTAGAGCAGACTATAGGCGTGGACCTAGAGTTGGTAGAGCTTGCACTGATTTGAGGTACGGAAGTACTGTTCGAGATATCCTGACTGAGTATGTATGTATTATGTGACTGCATGGTTTATATGTCATTGATTTATGCTGCATTCATTTGCATGCCTAAGTTCTGTTAGTAGGTGATCCGGGTAAGGGTCACTACATTTATGGTATCAGAGCATGCAAAAGAATTCTTGGGATTTAGTCTCATCATGAGGTATTTTTTTAGATGACAAATCGTGACGATCGGAGTTCTCATGGAAGTATTGGTGGGCGTTGGGGTTATGCCGACCGGGAGCCTCGTCGAGAACGGCGTCATCGTCATCATGACGACGAGCGTTTCACTGTGCGTCGATTCTTAGCTATGGGTCCTAAGCCCTTAGTTGGAGGTGAGTTTTCGGAGGATGCGGAAAATTGGTTAGACCGCATGGAGACGACTTTTCAGACTTTCCACTGCACCGAGGAGCAGAAGATGGAGACCCTTGGCTATCTTTTGGATGGGCGAGCCCGTAGGTGGTGGAGGTTTACTTCGGCACCCTTTATTGCGGCGAGAGGAGTGGCCACCTGGGCCGAGTTCCGCACAGCTTTCCAAAAGCGGTATTTTCCTCCTGCACTCCGTCAGTCGAAGGCAGGCGAGCTACTGAGTCTGTGACAGGGAGCCATGTATATTGATGAGTATCAGCAGAGGTTCTTTGATCTGCTATCCTATTGCCCCGAGATTGCTGATAGCTCAGAGATGAAGTATAATCTGTTCCTTCAGGGCCTTAACCCTGAGATTCATGACCGTATGGCGGTTGGCGACGACATATCCTACGAGGGTTTGGTGAGCCGTTGTCACCAGGTGGAGGAAAACATTCGGCGGAATAGGTCTTTCCCTCAGTCGAGGCCTGCTAGTTCTTTGGGTCCCCGTGCCCAAACTTTCAAGAAGTCTGGATCTACTTCTTCTTCCTCTGGCTCTGCTGGTGTTGTCCGTTACGGTAAGAAGGACAAGTGTGATCACTGTGGGAAGAACCATCCATCCGACAAGTGCCGTAGAGCTTCTGGAGCTTGTTTTCGTTGTGGAGAGACTGGTCATATCCGGAGGGATTGTCCACTGTCTGGGGGAGGCGGTTCTGGTTCAGGTTCAGGATCGGGTTCTCAGGCCACCGTTCAGCAGAGGTCGCAGGGACAGCCTGCTGGGAGTTCTCATTTGAGGCCACGAGCTTCTGGCCAGGTGTTTGCCTTGAGGCATGATCAGGCAGTGGAGGAGAATGAGAAAGTCATCGCAGGTACATTTCTGCTTTATGGTATACCTGCTCTTGTACTTATTGACACTGGTGCATCTCATTCCTTCATTTCTGCACGTTTTGTTAAGAGGCATAAGTTACCATGCATTGCACTAGACGTAGTGATGTCTGTTTCTACTCCGACGGGCCAATCTGCTTTGGCTAAGCGTCTAGTGATGGGTTGCCCTTTAGAGTTCGAAGGGAACATTTTGTTAGCGAATCTCATGGTCCTGGCGATGGACGACTTTGATTGCATTCTGGGAATAGATATGTTGACTACCTATCGAGCTTCAGTGGACTGCTATCAGAGATTAGTACGCTTTCATCCGGAGGGAAGTGAGAGCTGGTTTTTCTATGGTGAGGGAGCGCGACCCCCGATGCCTTTGGTATCAGCTTTGAGAGCCTGTCGAGCTCTAGAGTCTGGCGGGGAAGGCTAATTTATCTATGCAGTTGATTTGTCCGCTGAGAGTATTGGGATAGAGAGCATTCCTGTTGTGGATGAATTCCCAGATGTATTTCCTGATGAGATTCTGGGTTTTCCTCCTGCTAGGGAAGTCGAGTTTGGCATAGAGTTGATGCCGGGTACTTTGCCTATTTCTAGAGCACCGTATCATCTGGATCCGTCAGAGATGCATGAGTTGAAGAATCAGCTACAGGATCTTTTGGACAAGGGGTACATTCGTCCTAGTGTATCTTCTTGGGGAGCTCCTGTTCTCTTTGTGAAGAAGAAGGATGGGTCGATGCGGTTGTGCATTGACTATCGGCAGCTGAATCGAGTCACTGTGAAAAACAAGTATCCGTTGCCCCGTATTGATGACTTGTTTGATCAGCTGCAGGGCACGTCAGTTTACTCCAAGATTGACTTGAGATCTGGGTATCATCAGTTGAGAGTCCGTGATCAGGACGTAGCCAAGACTGCATTCCGTACTCGCTATGGGCATTACGAGTTCCTAGTGATGCCATTTGGTTTGACTAATGCGCCGGCTATATTCATGGATCTGATGAACCGTGTTTTCAAATAGTATTTGGACAAGTTTGTCGTGGTCTTTATTGACGACATCTTGGTGTATTCGCGTAATACGGAACAGTATGTTTCTCACTTGAGGTTGGTACTGCAGACTTTTCGAGATGAGCAGTTGTATGCCAAGCTGAGCAAGTGTGAGTTCTGGATGAATAAAGTGGTCTTTCTTGGCCATATCATATCCAGGGAAGGGATTTCTGTTGATCCAAGCAAGATTGAAGCGGTACTTAATTGGTCGCATCCGACGATAGTTGCTGAGATCCGTAGTTTTCTGGGTCTAGCAGAATATTATCGTCGCTTCATTCTGAACTTCTCTCAACTAGCTCGACCATTGACGCAGCTTACCCGCAAGGGTGTGGATTTCGAGTGGTCCTCCGAGTGTGAGGAGAATTTCTGTGAGCTTCGACGGTGGTTGAATTCTGCGCCGGTGTTGGCATTACCGTCAGGATCTGGAGGGTATGTGGTATACACTGATGCTTTTCTTCAGGGGTTAGGTTGTGTTCTGACTCAGAATGGGCATGTGATCGCATACGCTTCTAGACAGCTGAAGCTTCACGAGGATAACTATCCAGTCCATGATTTGGAATTGGCAGCCATTGTGTTCGCTTTGAAGATCTGGCGTCATTATCTGTATGGCGAGAAATTTGAGATCTTCACCGACCATAAGAGTCTCAAGTATTTGTTCACTCAGGCGGAGTTGAACATGAGGCAGAGACGTTGGATGGACTTGCTTAAGGACTATGATTGCGAAATAAAGTACCATCCGGGAGCTGCTAATCTCACCGTTGATGCTTTGAGTTGCAAGGTGCGACTATCCGCACTTCAGACTTGTTCGATGTCTAGTGCGATCAGTGACTGTTGTACTTCAGGTTATACCTTCAAGCGTAAGAAAGGTATGCAGAGTATCCAGATGTTTGCGATATTATCTGAGCCAGCTTTGTATTCGCGGATTCGAGATGCTCAGATGTCTGATTCGAAGACCCAGCGTTTAGCTCGTCTAGCTAACGAGGGTAGCTCGTCTGGATTTCATAATCAGTCAGATGACTTTCTGTGTTTGTCTGGTAAGCTTGTGATTCCGCAGGATGAAGAGTTGCGAGAGGAGATTTTGTCTCAGGCACATCACACTAAGTTGAGTATTCATCCTGGAAGCAACAAAATGTACAAGGATCTACGTACTCGTTTCTGGTGGAAGGAAATGAAACGCAATGTTTATCAGTTTGTTTCGAGATGTTTGGTGTGTCAACAGGTCAAAGCAGAGCACCGACGACCTGGGGGTTTGCTTCACAGTCTTCCTATTCCTGAATGGAAATGGGAGTTTATCACAATGAACTTTTTGACCCATTTACCGGTATCCCCGAGGAACTGTGATGCTATCTGGGTTGTGGTGGACCGACTCACCAAGTCAGCGCATTTCATTGCCTATAGCCGAGAGTACTCTGTGGATCGCATGGCACGGATGTACATTCAGGAGATCGTTTGACTTCATGGAGTGCCTGTGAGCATTGTCAGCGATCGGGACCCCAGGTTTACTTCTAGATTCTGGGAGAGTGTTCAGCGTGCGATGAGTACTACTCTCAGTTTGAGTACTGCCTATCATCCGGAGACTGATGGTCAGTCGGAGCGCACTATCCGTACTTTGGAGGATATGCTTAGAGCGTGCGTCATGGATTTTGGTTCAGCCTGGCAGGATCATTTGCCGTTGATCGAGTTCGCGTACAACAACAGCTATCATACTAGTATTGGGATGGCACCTTTTGAGGCGTTGTACGGGCGACGTTGTCGTACTCCACTCTTTTGGGAAGAAATGGGGGAGAGACAGGCTGAGGGACCGGAGTTTATCCAGCAGGCGATAGACATTGTTGATCAGATTAAGAAACAGATTAAGACTGCACAGGATCGTCAGGCCAGCTATGCTAATATCAAGCGTAGGCCTTTGCAGTTCGATGTCGGGGAGAAAGTGTTTCTGAGAGTGTCACCTTTTCGCAAGATTCTCAGATTTGGCCTTAAGGGCAAGTTATCTCCCAGGTTTATCGGTCCGTTTGAGATCTTGGAGAGCATTGGCAATTTGGCTTATCGACTAGCTTTGCCACCGCATCTATCCAGTATTCACGACGTGTTCCACGTATCTCTGTTGCGATGGTATGTGGCGGATGAATCTCATATTCTGCAGCGGTCTGAGGTTCAGGTGAACAAGGATTTGACTTATGTTGAGAAACCTATTCGTATCCTGGATTTTAAGGATAATGTTTTGCGGAACAAAGTCATTCCTTTGGTTTTAGTTCAGTGGCAGCGCCGAGGTACTGAGGAAGCTAATTGGGAGCTTGAGGACAGGATGCGTGAAGACCATCCTGAGTTGTTTTGATTTCATTTTTAAGTTGTATTCAGTTGCAAACTCTGTAAACGTTTGAATAAAGAATGTTTCTAATTTTTGTATTGCATTCAGTACTTAAGATCTGATTTCGAGGACGAAATATCTTAAGTGGGGGAGAATGTAGTAGCCCGTAACCAAAATCAGTAATTAAGGAATTAATCATAATTACTTGGATAGAGTTCGGAAGCTCCGAAGGTGAGTTCGAAAGTTCCGAACAGGATCGGAAGCTCCGATGCAGGATCGGAAGCTCCGATGGTATTACGTCAGGCATGACGTGTAGCAGGATCGGAAGCTCCGATCACCTCTATCCGGAGTCAACAAGTGATATTTTGTGGGGACCCGGGTTGCTAATCTTATCTTAGAGCAATTTATTGTAATTAACAATTAAACAAGTACTTACAAGAATTAAAGAAACAAGAGCTAAAATTTTTTTTTTATTTTAAAAGGCAGAGTCTCGCTCGATCGGGGAATATGCTATCAAAACTCTGCTGCCAAAGAATGGATAAACAAGTCATAATCTTTTATACATGCTACAAAATCAAATACATGCTATCTTATAACGTCTTACAAGCTTCTAAACATAATAAACATAAACTAGCATGTATTCAAGCCATAATATACAAAGTTCTTGTATCACTTCTAGCATGGTTCAACAACATAAAGTACAAGTCGTGCTACTTAAGCCCGTGTCCTCACTTGCTATGCCTCAATCTCGAGCTATCCTTGTCTTTTCTGACTAGCTCCTGCCCCACCTATTGCCATGCACACATACAAAACAAAGCAATAGCCGGATAACTCCGGTGAGAATAAAATCCCAGTATAAACAACTTTAAACGCGAGATAATAAACGTGAATGCAATGCAAATGGCAAAGGAAGGCTATCAAGCTGATATCAATAAACTTAGTTCTTTGGGATCCCGAGGAATAAAATAACTATCAAACCACCGACACTCCCATTCGAGGCGGCATCAAGTATTTTAGTCCTCTGACTTTGGTACAACTATAGTGAGTCTTCTGGCTCTGAACATAAATCCATATTCTGTGCCATGAGTCAAGCTGACTCTAGAAATAAATCTATATTTCATGCCACTCACTACAGCTCTCCAAACGTCATCTGCACTCTAGGCGATGGCTGCCCTCTGTGCTATTAAGGCTGGAGTTCAAGATGAATGCAACATAAGCTGTATGCATTAAAAGCTATAAAACACATCTTGAACAACTAAGCATATAAGCAAACAAAGCATTACACACAAATAATCACATAAGAAATATAAAGAAACAAGTATGTGATTGACATGGGAATACTTGAAATGAAAGCTATTTCAAGCATTCTATCCCATCTGGATTTGCTGTCATTTATACCTTTCGATGTCGTGTCTGACAGTACTTCAAGTCTGAAAACATCATAGTAAAACCATCTATCAAAATCTGTTCCAAAGCATAACAAAATTTCCACTAAAGAACTTCAAACCTTCTAAATCGTTCTCGATTCGAATCGACAATCTCGAGTTCGGAACACTTTGATCAAATCTGAAAAATAGTAGATACAATCTAACCATATCAAATTCCAACTCTAATCATGATTTGTTCACTCAATAAGAGCAAAATCTTGACAATTTGCAAATCGGCGGCATAACGGCTAAAACCGGCAATCCAAACAATATCCAAATCAATCCAACAATCCAGATAACTTATAATCTCTAACATATCATCTCATTACCATAAAAATCAGTATCAATCAAACATGATAGTGTTCGAATTATTCTTCCCAAATTCATATAAAATCCGAACGACAGTCTTTTTCCGAACCGTCTGTGAATACACGATCGGTACAGCTGATATACGCATATATGATAAAATCATAATTTTCCATCTTCAACATAAAAATAAAATCTGAGATATGTGAATAAAACATGTACCAAATCGAAGGTCTCGGAGCTGTGATCGCAGATATATATTTCTTTCGAATTTCTGACAACCGAAACGCAAGATATCGGAGCTTTTGCGGATAAAAATGGCTTGGGAAAAGGGTTCAGCCGATGTTCTGCCTCTTTTCTTTTCTTTTGCTGATAACACACGTGAATTGCATATGAAGCAAGTGGAAAAGATGATAAATATAAGCATATTTGCAGTTTAGTCCCTGAACTTTTGGCTATTTGCAATTCAGTCCCCGAAAAAGCGATTTAATTCAATTTAAACCCTTTTCAATTTAAGAATATTAGAATTTAATTCTAAACTCTAAATATTCCCAAATTACATATTCTTGGATTAAAATTAAATAATCCCGGGCCTTACATTTCTCCCCCACTAAGACATGAGTTCGTCCTCGAAATCACAAGCAAGCTGTATAGACAATCTGTATACACATAAGATAATGAAATAACGGAAAACAGAATAAGAACTCACATCAATGAAACAACTCTGGAAATCTCTGTCTCATGTCTGACTCATTCTCCCAAGTCGCTTCTTCGATGCCATGTCGACTCCACTGAACTTTGACTAGCTGAATTATTTTGTTTCTGAGCTGTTTGTCTTTGCGATCAAGAATCTGAATAGGCTGCTCAAAATAACTAAGAGTCTCGTCAAGTTCAGCTTCATTAGGCTGAAGAATATGGGAAGGATCAGGCTGATACTTCCGCAGCATAGAGACATGGAATACATCATGAATACCAGACAAAGATGGAGGAAGAGCAAGTCGATAAGCAAGATCGCCTATCTTCTCGATAACCTCATATGGACCAATAAAACGTGGAGATAACTTTTCTCTCTTTCCAAATCTGACCGTACCTCTAAACGGAGAAATCTTCAAGAAAACTCTGTCTCCCTGATCAAAAGATAGAGGTCGTCGTCTGATATTTGCATACTTTGCTTGTCTATCCTGAGCTGTTTTCATTCTTTTCTGAATAAGCTTTACTTTCTCTGTCATTTCTCGGATCATATCAGGCCCAACATCAGGAACATCTGAGATATCATCCCAGTACAACGGTGATCTGCATTTCTTTCCGTACAATGCTTCAAAAGGAGCCATCTCAATGCTCGTCTGATAGCTGTTATTATAAGAGAATTCTGCAAGTGGTAATGAATCTTGCCAACTAGTACCAAAATCTAGTACTACAGCTCTCAACATATCCTCAAGTGTCTGGATAGTCCGCTCTGACTGTCCGTCTGTTTGAGGATGATAAGCTGTACTCAGATGCAATTGAGTACCAAGAGCTTGTTGCAAGCTATGCCAAAAGTGTGATGTAAATCTAGGGTCTCGATCTGAAACAATAGATTTAGGCACACCATGTAATCTTACCACTTCTCTGACGTAGATTTCTGCCATCTGATCATGTCTGTACGTCATTCTGTACGGAATAAAACATGCTGATTTCGTCAAACGATCAATAATCACCCAAATGGCATCGCACCCTCTGGATGAACGTGGTAGCTGTGTAACGAAATCCATGGAAATGTGATCCCATTTCCATTCTGGAACTGATAGACTCTGCAATAGACCACCTGGTTTCTTTCTTTCTGCTTTTACCTGTTGGCAATTCAAACATCTGGCTACAAATTCAGTCACATCTGACTTCATTTGTTTCCACCAATACTGCATTTTCAAATCATTATACATTTTTCTGCCACCAGGATGAATACTGAATCGACTACTGTGAGCCTCTTTCAAGATTTGTTGTTTCAAAGCTGAAACATCTAGAACAACAAGTCTGTTATTCACATATAACACATTATCAGCACTGACCTGATATTCAGATTGATGTCCAGATCTGACCATAGCAATCGAATTCTGAATATTCTGATCCTCTTTCTGTGCTTCTTTGATTCGTATCAAAAGTTCTGGCTCAGCTCGTATAGCACAAACACAGATAGGGTGCATATCTGTTGCAAATATTAATCCAGAAAGACAACAATCTTCCACCATTTGAGATACACCTATCGTAGACAAGGATAAAGAACATACCTTTCTACTTAAGGCGTCCGCAGCTGCATTAGATTTTCCTGGATAATATTTAATCTCGCAATCGAAATCTTTCAATAAATCAAGCCATCTACGCTGTCTCATATTCAATTCTGATTGCGAAAACAGATATTTCAAACTTTTGTGATCTGAAAAGATTTCAAACTTCTCACCATAAAGATAATGTCGCCATATCTTCAATGCAAAGACAATAGGGCAAGCTCCAGATCATGGATAGGATATCGAGTCTCGTGTGGCTTTAACTGTCTCGAAGCATAAGCGATAACATGACCTCTCTGCATAAGCACACAACCCAGACCCTTGTGAGAAGCATCACAATATACAACAAAATCACCTGTACCTGATGGAATCGTCAAGACAGGTGCACTTGTAAGCCTTTTCTTCAACTCCAAGAAACTAGTTTCACAGGCTTCAGTCCAGACATACGGCTTATTTTTCTGAGTCAGTTGCGTAATAGGCTTCGCAATGCTGGAAAAATCTCTGATAAAACGTCTATAATAACCTGCCAAGCCCATAAAACTCCGTATTTCTGGCACTGATGTAGGTCTAGGCCAATTCAATACAGCCTCGACCTTGCTTGAATCCACTGAAATCCCATCACCTGAAATAATATGCCCAAGAAACACAACTTTCTGCAACCAAAATTCACATTTCGATAACTTAGCATATAATTTCTCATTTCTCAAAGTCTGTAAAATGAGTCGGAGATGTTCAGCATGCTCATGTACATTCTTGGAATAGATCAAGATATCATCGATAAAAATAATGACAAAGTCATCCAAATATTTCTGAAATACCCGATTCATCAATCCCATAAATACTGCAGGAGCATTGGTTAAACCAAAAGGCATGACGATAAATTCATAATGTCCATACCTTGTTCTAAAAGCAGTTTTAGGAATATCTTCATCTCGTACTCTCAGTTGATGATATCCAGATCGCAAATCAATCTTCGAATAGATAGCTGAACCCTGTAGCTGATCAAACAAATCATCTATTCTAGGCAGTGGATATTTATTCTTGATGGTTACCTTGTTCAATTGACGATAATCAATGCATAAGCGCATGGAACCATCTTTCTTTCGTACAAACAGTACCGGAGCACCCCAAGGTGAAACACTCGGTCTAATGTACCCCTTGGCTAACAAATCTTCCAATTGATCCTTCAACTCCTTTAATTCAATAGGTGCCATTCTGTAAGGAGCCTTGGATATTGGTTGCGTACCTGGCATTAGATCAATACTGAAATCTATATCTCGTACTGGAGGTAAACCAGGAATTTCATCAGGAAATACATCAGCAAATTCATGCACAACTGGAATATCTGTTACTGCTGGACTGGATTTCAATACATCGACTGCATAAATCAGAAATCCTTTCGCCCCTCTCTGCAATAAACGGGTCATATCTAACACAGATATCAAAGGAATCATGGCTCGAGAACCCTTACCGTAGAATTTCCATTCAGATGCCATTTCTGGTCTAAATCGAACCACTTTCTGGAAACAATCTACAGTTTCTCTGTACTTGGTTAACATGTCGATACCAACAATACAATCGAAATCTGATAATCCAAGTACTATACAATCTATATTAATCACATTCCCGTCATATTGCAACGCACAATTTCGAATCATTCGAACAGATATAATACCTTCACCCAACGGTGATGAAATAGAAACAACAGTAGGCAATGGCTCAGAAGATAAAGAATGCATCATAACAAATTTTTCAGAGATGAATGTATGAGATGCACCTGTATCTATCAAAACATAGGCAGGATAACCATAAATAAAGCAGTTACCTGCTATGACATCGTTAAGTGCCGCCTGTGCCTGTTCCTCAGTAAGTGCAAAAACTCGAGCCTGTTGTCTAGGAGGTTGAGTCACAGTCTGGCTTCCTCCTCCTCTGGTCTGTTGCTGAGGTTGCTGAGGCTGAAATGAATGCACTGATTGCCTTTCGGCCTGAGGTATTGGTCGAGAAGAACTTTCACCTATAGCTCTTTGAGGACATACCCTGGCATAGTGACCAGGTTGACGACAAATATTGCAATTACCTGTCACACCCTTGCACTGATCACTTGAATGTTTTCCACCACACTTAAAACAGAATGCTCCTGATTCACCAGTTCTCTGACCTGCCCCAAACTGTCTCTGTCCACTAGAACTTGAAGAACTACTACCTGGCTTCTTAAATTGCTGTCCCTTTGGCCTGAATCTAGAATCCTTTCTGCCACTGCTTCCTCCCTCAAATCTGGGAGATGTTTGCTGAAACTGTGGCGGATTCTGTGGAATGAAAGCTGATACAGGCTGGGGAAATGGCTGTGGAATGAACGGTGTTCCTCTTTGTCGCAAAATACCTGCTTCGGCTCCCTTAGCTTTGTTCAAGGCATCAGCAAAAGTATTTGATCGTCCACTGTTCACCAAGGTAAACACCTCTGGATTAAGGCCATTGATAAACTGATCCGCCATTGCTTCATCAGTAGCTGCTATATGTGGTGCAAACTTCAAAAGACTTGAAAATTTGGCCACATATTCCTCGATATTCAAATTACCTTGCCTTAGATTGGCAAATTCAGCACCCTTATCCTTCCTATAGGAGACTGGAAAGAAACGTTGATAGAACTCAGTTTTAAATACAGTCCAGGTGATAATCGTACCTCGTTGTTCCAATGCCCGTTTGGTAGTAATCCACCAACTTTTGGCAACTTCATGAAGTTGATGTATTACCAGTCGGATACGACGATCATCTGTATAGTCAAGTGATTCAAATAGTTGTTCTATATCTTCAAGCCAATTTTCACAATCAACTGAGTTTTCTGTTCCTTTCAGTTTTGGCGGTTTGAATGACTGAAATCGCTTTAACAAAGTCTCCATTGGAGTAGCAGTAGGATCCAACGGGTCAGTAGATGTACTACCCTGTGCATTCTGAGTTTCAACAATTGGCGGTGGTACTTGTACTGGTTCAGCTGGAGGAACCACTAATGGCTGTCTAATGACCGGTGCTTTACGGGGAGGCATATCTGATTGTCAAACAGATTAGTGCATAAACAATATAATATGCAGAAATTTATTCCATCCTTCTCTGATAAGCATTCTCATGCATTCTCATGAGAATTCAGGTTCTGACTAAGGATATTCTGGAATACAATTGCATATATATAGCATGCAGTAGCAATAAAAGCACATAATCATGCAATCACATAATTATTGCTATATATAAAGCATGCTAGCAGATAATGCACATAATCAGATATAACATGTACTCTCCTGCAATATTAAACAATCAGACAGACTCAAACTACCCCGCTCATCAACTTCTATCTAAATCCAGAAACTTATGCTCTGATACCACCTATTGTGGGGACCCGGGTTGCTAATCTTATCTTAGAGCAATTTATTGTAATTAACAATTAAACAAGTACTTACAAGAATTAAAGAAACAAGAGCTAAAAAAAAATTTTTGTTTTAAAAGGCAGAGTCTCGCTCGATCGGGGAATATGCTATCAAAACTCTGCTGCCAAAGAATGGATAAACAAGTCATAATCTTTTATACATGCTACAAAATCAAATACATGCTATCTTATAACATCTTACAAGCTTCTAAACATAATAAACATAAACTAGCATGTATTCAAGCCATAATATACAAAGTTCTTGTATCACTTCTAGCATGGTTCAACAACATAAAGTACAAGTCGTGCTACTTAAGCCCGTGTCCTCACTTGCTATGCCTCAATCTCGAGCTATCCTTGTCTTTTCTGACTAGCTCCTGCCCCACCTATTGCCATGCACACATACAAAACAAAGCAATAGCCGGATAACTTCGGTGAGAATAAAATCCCAGTATAAACAACTTTAAACGCGAGATAATAAACGTGAATGCAATGCAAATGGCAAAGGAAGGCTATCAAGCTGATATCAATAAACTTAGTTCTTTGGGATCCCGAGGAATAAAATAACTATCAAACCACCGACACTCCCATTCGAGGCGGCATCAAGTATTTTAGTCCTTTGACTTTGGTACAACTTTAGTGAGTCTTCTAGCTCTGAACATAAATCCATATTCTGTGCCATGAGTCAAGCTGACTCTAGAAATAAATCTATATTTCATGCCACTCACTACAGCTCTCCAAACGTCATCTGCACTCTAGGCGATGGCTGCCCTCTGTGCTATTAAGGCTGGAGTTCAAGATGAATGCAACATAAGCTGTATGCATTAAAAGCTATAAAACACATCTTGAACAACTAAGCATATAAGCAAACAAAGCAGTACACACAAATAATCACATAAGAAATATAAAGAAACAAGTATGTGATTGACATGGGAATACTTGAAATGAAAGCTATTTCAAGCGTTCTATCCCATCTGGATTTGCTGTCATTTATACCTTTCGATGTCGTGTCTGACAGTACTTCAAGTCTGAAAACATCATAGTAAAACCATCTATCAAAATCTGTTCCAAAGCATAACAAAATTGCCACTAAAGAACTTCAAACCTTCTAAATCGTTCTCGATTCGAATCGACAATCTCGAGTTCGGAACACTTTGATCAAATCTGAAAAATAGTAGATACAATCTAACCATATCAAATTCCAACTCTAATCATGCTTTGTTCACTCAATAAGAGCAAAATCTTGACAATTTGCAAATCGGCGGCATAACGGCTAAAACCGGCAATCCAAACAATATCCAAATCAATCCAACAATCCAGATAACTTATAATCTCTAACATATCATCTCATTACCATAAAAATCAGTATCAATCAAACATGATAGTGTTCGAATTATTCTTCCCAAATTCATATAAAATCCGAACGACAGTCTTTTTCCGAACCGTCTGTGAATACGCGATCGGTACAGCTGATATACGCATATATGATAAAATCATAATTTTCCATCTTCAACATAAAAATAAAATCTGAGATATGTGAATAAAACATGTACCAAATCGAAGGTCTCGGAGCTGTGATCGCAGATATATATTTCTTTCGAATTTCTGACAACCGAAACGCAAGATATCGGAGCTTTTGCGGATAAAAATGGCTTGGGACAAGGGTTCAGCCGATGTTCTGCCTCTTTTCTTTTCTTTTGCTGATAACACACGTGAATTGCATATGAAGCAAGTGGAAAAGATGATAAATATAATCATATTTGCAGTTTAGTCCCTGAACTTTTGGCTATTTGCAATTCAGTCCCCGAAAAAGTGATTTAATTCAATTTCAACCCTTTTCAATTTAAGAATATTATAATTTAATTCTAAACTCTAAATATTCCCAAATTACATATTCTTGGATTAAAATTAAATAATCCCGGGCCTTACATATTTTGGCACGTGGCAGATCAGGATTTTCGAAAGCTCCGATGGCAGGATCGGACGTTCCGATCGAAGTTCGGACGTTCCGATCGAGGATCGAAAGTTCCGATCGTTGTCTATAAATAGAGGGCCGAGGCTTCATTTCCAATTGCCAATTCCGAGTATTTTCCTCTCCTTTCTAGTCTATTCGAGTTGTTCTAACCTTCCTAGGCTTGACCCGGCGGTCGGCGAGGCGTTCGGTAGTCGTAGCGGAGTTGTGCCCAAGTTCTGGAGGCATCGACATCAAAGGGCTAACGACGGACGAAGGTATAGCTTTTGCTTCCTATAAATATTTAGGAGTATGCAATAGCTTAGTTAAGGCTTTTAGAGCACTTTAATGATAGTAGTATCATTTGGCAGTGTAGAGCAGACTATAGGCGTGGACCTAGAGTTGGTAGAGCTTGCACTAATTTGAGGTACGGAAGTACTGTTCGAGATATCCTGACTGAGTATGCATGTATTATGTGACTGCATGATTTATATGTCATTGATTTATGCTGCATTCATTTGCATGCCTAAGTTCTGTTAGTAGGTGATCCGGGTAAGGGTCACTACAGAAAATATTTTGAGAGAAAGAGTGAATTTGGTGTGATTGAAAATGAGTTTGAGTGAACATATTTATAGGGCAAAAAATTAGCCATTTGTGACCGTTGGGGGTAAAGAAAAAAAATCGAGTATGTGTTGAATAAAAATTTGTGATAATGATGCAATGCATATAATGATAATCATAATTAAATAATTATGTATATCATATTACATTATTATAAGATCGGTGTCGTAGACAATCTTTCATATAATAACATGAGATTATACAAATATGGTTAGTATATAAATACATAATAATATATATCATATCACGTTATTATAAGGTCAGTGTCATAGACAACCTTTTATATAATAACATGAAATTATATATTAATATAGTTAATATATATACATAATAAATATATATCACGTTATTGTTTAAAAACCTTAGAGGCTTTTATACTTGTCGTATCCCTTATCGGGAGTGTGGGGTGTCGTCTTAACATCCTCCCAGGATTTATAACAAGTTTGATAAAAAAAAAAACTTATTTTTTCATAACATGATATTATATATTAATATATACACAATAAAAATATATAAACAGTAAAATAAAAATTCTTACTTGTTGAATATTTTTGACTTCTTCTTGTATTTTGGAGCGTCGGAAAATATAGAGAACCTTCGAGCGATCGTGCTGATAACGTGTTGTGAAAAAGTAAAAATTTACGGTAAAAATTAAATACTCCAAAAACTTAAAATATATCAAACTCTACACTTTATAATATTTTTCTCTCAACTCAATTGTATTTTTCATCACAAATGAAGACCTATTTATAGATCCATATTTGAGATTAGTCCAAAAATAAATACATCATCATCTACATCATCACACACTAATTTTTCATATTTTACAACTCAATATTCAACATTCAACATTCAATATTCAACATAATATTAATAATAATAATATTTTTCAACATTATTGATATTGTAGTTTTCTTCACAATACTAAAATATATATGCAATCACCCTAATTTTTCAAACATAATCGAGTTGGTGCCAATAAGGTGGCTGTGGTCCTGTAAATGTTTCTTATGTCTTTCTATATATATATATATATATATATTTATATATATATATATATATATATAACCTTTTTTTTTCAATTAATGATATATTTTAATTTAATTATTTCGCAAATCTTTATCCTAATGCAATACATATCATGCGCACATATAAATGTTTAGGGTACATATATTGAGCTGTTTGAAATTTGATTTCTACTAACAATATTTTCTCGAATCTCAAACAAGACAGTTTCACGAGGATTGTGTAGTGTGTTAGGGAATTAAAGCCCATAATAACCGATGACCGACGAATAATAAATGTCTAGCTAAATAATTTCGGAATAAAATAATTAACAAGAACACAATATTTGTGACACCTGACTTGTAGTCTAACCTTTGTTAGGTATCACATTCCTTAACAACACTCTATGTGGGAATTTAATATCCCTAATTAAAGTGTCTTAGGCAGTAACAGATCATTTAAACGATTAGTGTGTGCGGAAGCGAAAGTAAAGATTTAATAATAAAATATCAATAAGGATCTTTTATAACAACAGGACTGAATTCTTAAACAAGTAGCAGTACATGGATAAGACATTTCTATATTTTACTAAGCATATGGTCTCTGATGAGCATAAAAGAGACTACATAAAACATAATTGAGAACATTATTTGTGGCAAAGATGGTTAATTCACTGACATTTTATTCATTATCCATATCTGGAAATCCAGGCTCTGGAAATTACAATAGAGAAAAAAAAATAAAGGAGATTAAGTCTTTAAGGACTTAGTGAGAATAAAAGATTATTCATTGGATAAAATTTCCTGGTAATAGTAGTAAACATCAGGATAATAAACTTAAGTAGGTAGGTATGAATTCAATAGTTTAGTAGCAATTATTCCAGTTGTGATAAAGAGGGTGAGCCAAAGTGAACACGAATACCCGGTTTTAACCCGCTGTTCATTGGACTCAATATCCAGACCGAAGTCCGTTGTCCAGGGCTCTCACTTCGAATAACATTCATTCATTCATTCATTCAATCAATCAATCGATCAATCAATCATTTGATCTTTCGATCATTCCACCATCCGTTTTGATGATAAACCAATACATTATGAAAATCAGGTATAATAATATCGAATCAACAAATTAATATGAACAATAGTTAGGATATATTATAATTTTCAGGCCGAATGCCAAAGGGCTGTATAAAGATAATAATTCCTTAAGTAATGAAAACCTCACCTCAATACTTACTATCCGAATCAGTAGATAACTTCAAATTCCTATAATTTTAGGATATTTCATATGTTAGAAATACTACCAGATGCTAGGCTAGTTTATAATTAAAATTTGTTACTCAAACAAGGAAGGAACATTTTGATAATTCATAAGAAAATTTATAATAATTTGAAAGTAGATCCAAAAATTCTGAAAATTTGACAGTATGTATAACTCAAAGAAATCTACAACTTTTATGTTCAAAGAATGTCAAAATTCCAAGTCGATCTTTGACCAAATCAGCTTTTTCCAAACTGATTCTCTAGGTATATTGACCACCGGAAAAATGCTTCTTCCGGCAACTATTCCGGTCATAGGCCACCATTCTAGTATACTAGACAGTACAGGGAACAACTTTTACTTTAAGCTCTAGGCTAGAAACAGATTCTATCTTTGAAAAAATCGAGCCTCAATCTTGCGTCTAGCCACTTTCAAAACTCAAGTTTCAAAGATTTAAGGATTTCTAAGGAAAATCATAACAATTCATGTACTTGTCAAAAAATTATGAAACTTGAAATATAAGCCTAAAACAAGTGCAGAAAACTACGGCTGCTGGAAATTTTGTTTTCTGCCGGCGCGTGTAAATCACGCGCCACTTCTGGCGGCGCGTGAACAGCTTCCGGCGGCCACGCGCGGCCCAAACTTTTACCGAAGATGTGTTGCATGATTTCATACATTTTTTGTTTAATGACTTTTCTCAAATTCTTAACCGAAAAGTACCAGAAATGGAATAACCTACTGTGACTTTTACTCTGACTGAAGAAAAAAATACTGTTCCAACGTTATTCGCGGAAAAACGACGGTACTGATGCAAAATAGGGTACATCTGGAGCAACTTTCATGTTTAGACTAGGTTCAAATACTGAGAGTAAAGGTATGAAAAACGAGGATGAAAACAGTACCTGCAAATGGTTTCTGAGCACTGTTTTTCCTTTCCGGACAGCGGTAGTTTAAGAATTTTAACGGAGAATCGGTTAATCTTTTTATGACACCTCCTTCACTACTATTTTACTGGACATCCTAAGTATCTTGTATAATTTTTTGAGAATTTTGGAACGTGTTCTTGGGTATAAGTGAGTAAATCCCCTCTTTTTTCAACCTTTAAGCACAATATTCTCACACCTCTTCAACTTGACACTAGACCACTAATCATCACGAAAATCTGAAGGAAAGCTCATCAAATGAGGTATGTGAAGGGTCTCTATATATAGAAAAGAACCAAACATGATATCCTATCCATGAAACACACTTTTCGATCACCGGTTGGGCAAAGGGGAGGTGGAGTGGTGGCCAAGAAACCTATTAACAAGTAATATATATATATATATAAGCATAAAGATATTATAATAATATATTTATAAAGAAATTTATTTACATATATATATATATATATCAAATTAATTATCCTAAAAAAAAAGGGGCATTACAACCTTCCCTCCTTTAGAGAATCTGGTCCCCAGATTCGATCACGATTGCAAGAACAACTCGGGGTAAATTTTTTTGATCTCTTCCTCTTTTTCCCAAGTAGCCTCTTCAAAATTATGGTTCCTCCAAAGTACTTTGACCAACTGGATTTGTTTGTTACGAAGTTCTTTTATTTTCTGATCAAGTATTCGAACAGGTTTTTCTTCTTAAGACAAATTTTGTTCCAGTTCTACAAGCGTAGCATCCAACAAGGGTGTAGAATCAGTGTAGAATTTTCTTAACTGAGATACATGGAACACATTATGTAACTTGGAAAGTGATTCAGGAAGTTGTAGTCGGTAGGCTACATATCCTATCCTTTCCAGGATTTCAAAGGGGCCTATGAATCTGGGTTGTAGTTTTCCTTTTTTTACAACTCTTCGAATTCCTTTTCTAGGAGATATCTTGAGGAGAACTTGGTCTCCAACTGCAAATTCCAAATCTTTTCTCCTTTTATCAGCATAGCTCTTTTTCCGGCTCTGTGCTGTTAGCATCCTTTGCTTGATGACTTGTACAATATCAATTGCTTCTTGAATAATATCCGGCTTTAAGATATGAGTTTTCTCATCTTGGGTGTGACGCCATTCTTCAAGGTCCCAATTTAAAGGTGAGCGACATTTTCGTCCATATAATGCTTCGTAAGGAGCCATTTGAATCGTGGCCTGGTAGCTGTTATTGTAAGAGAATTCTATGAGTGGTAAACTTCTTCCCCAATTGTTACCAAAATCTAGAACACAGGTTCGGAGCATATCTTCCAAGGTTTGAATGGTGCGTTCGGATTGTCCGTCTGTCTGAGGATGAGAAGCTGTACTGAAATTTAATTTTGTCCCAAGACATTCTTGAAGCTTTTTCCACAGTCTGGATGTAAATTTTGGGTCTCTGTCAGACACAATTGTTGAGGGTATCCCATGCAATCGAATGATTTCTTTCTGGTACAGTTCTGTGAGTTTCTCTACTCCATACTTACTACTAACAAGAATGAAGTGTGCTGATTTAGTCAAACGATCTACGATCACCTAGATACTATCAAGTCCCCCTTTTAAAAAGGGTAATCCTATCACAAAATCCATAGTTATCTTATCCCATTTCCACTCGGGAATAGGTAGAGGTTGCAAAAGACCTGATGGTCTTTGATGTTCTGCTTTTACCATTTGACAAGTAGCACATTGACTTACAAAATTTGCAACATCTTGTTTCATGCCTCTCCACCAAAAGTACTGCTTCAAGTCCTTGTACATTTTGGCCCCACCGGGATGATTAGAAAATCGAGATCTATGAGCTTCTTCCAGAATTTCCTTCTTCATTGAGCAAGGTACGCAGATTCGGTTACGAAATAATAACATACCCTGTGAATTGGTGTTGAAATCAGAATCTTGACCTTTTTCCTTGAGTATTTTTAAATTAGGATCTAAGTCTTGATCTCTATTGATCCTTATATGGAGTTCTGGTTCAAGTCTCAGACCTGCCAGATGACCATGAGAACAAATATGTATTCCCTTTCGTGGATTGTATGGAGTTTTAGCTTCCCTTCCTTCTAAGTGGGCCAAACTGGTCTTTCTGCTTAATGCATCTGCTACAACATTAGCCTTACCGGGCTGGTATAAAATTGAGCAATCATAATCTTCTAAAAACTCCATATTCAAGTCTTTTTGAGTAAATAAATATTTCAGGCTTTTATGGTCGGTAAAAATGTCAAATGTTGCTCCGTATAGATAATGCTGCCACTTAGCTAGTGCAAAAATTATCGCACCCAACTCCAAGTCATGAGTGGGATAGTTAAGTTCATGTCCCTTCAATTTTCTTGAGGCATATGCAATGACCTTCCCATTTTGCATTAATACACAACCTAAGCCTTCTTTGGAAGCATCAGTGTAGACTATAAATCCTTTAGTTCCTTCTGGTAGTGCTAATACTGGAGCAGAGGTTAACAAATTTTTCAGTGCTTTGAAGCTTGCTTCGCATTCTTGGTTCCATTGGAAGGGGTAATCTTTGCGGGTGAGTTGAGTTAAAGGAACTGCAATTTTTGCAAAGTCTTTTATGAATCTACTATAGTACCTTTCTAGGCCCAGAAAGCTCCGGACTTCGATCACGTTTCTTGGCTGTTTCCACTGCATTACTGATTCTATTTTGGTAGGATCTACCTCCAGCCCATTCTTAGAGATTATGTTACCCAAAAATGTCACTTTCTCTAGCCAAAACTCACACTTGCTGAATTTGGCATATAGTTTATTTTCCTTCAGTGTTTGGAGAACCATTCTTAAATGACATTCATGATCTTCCTTGCTTTTGGAGTAAACAAGGATATCGTCAATGAAAATTACCACAAACTTGTCTAAATAAGGTCGGAAAACTCGATGCATCAGATCCATAAATGCAGCGGGTGCATTTGTCAATCCAAATGGCATTACTATAAATTCATAGTGAACATACCGGGTATTGAAAGCAGTTTTGGGTACATCTTCTTCTCGAATCCGTAGCTGGTAGTATCCTTGCTTCAGGTCCATTTTTGAATAAATTTGGGATCCTTGTAATACATCAAATAGTTCATCAATTCGGGGTAGCGGATACTTATTCTTTATGGTGACATGGTTTAGTTCTCGATAATCGATGCACATCCTGAGAGTGCCATCTTTTTTTTTTACAAACAATACTAGGGCTCCCCAGGGCGAAGAGCTCGGTCGGATATAACCTTTATCAAAAGGTTCTTGTAATTGAATTTTTAATTCCCTTAGCTCTGCAGGTGCCATTCGATATGGAGCCTTAGACCTGGGCCTTGCTTCGGGGGTTATATCAATGGTAAACTCGATTTCTCTGTGAGGGGGTAGAGAGTTAATCTCTTCTGGAAAGACTTCAGAAAAGTCTTGCACAATGGGAATTTCAGATACCCTTAGTTGATCTTTTGGCTTGTTGAAAAGGTATACCAGAAATCCTTGTCCTCCCTTTTTAATAATAGAATGTGCTTCTAAAGCAGATATAAAGGCGTTGCTAAAAGACTTGTTATTATGATTCCCAGACATGGCTTCTCCTGAATCTGTAAGTTTGATCCCCTTTGTATAACAGTTCAACTGAGCTTGGTGTCTAAATATCTAGTACATCCCTAAAATGATATCATATCCTTGTATAGGGAGCTCAACTAAATCAGCATAAAATATTTTTTTATTAATTTCCAGGGGGCAATCCTTGTAAAGGACATCACTGGAAATCTTGTTTCACATTGGTGAACTTACTTCCAAGAAGTATGGTAGTTTACTAGATATGAGATTTAGATTGCACAAAAAAGTACTGGAAACAAAAGAGTGAGTTGCTCCTGGATCAAATAGGGCTTTCCCGACCTTTGATAATAGGAAAAACTTACCGTTTACCACAGCAGTGGGGTCAACTTCTTCATCTTTTCCCGTGAGTGCATATGCTCTTGCTGGGATCTTAGTTTTTGGAGCTGAAGAAGTTTGTTGGGATCTTTTCGGGCATTCTTGAATGCGATGTTGCTCACTTCCACAGACCAAACATTTCCCATTTTTCCTCCAGCACTTATCTTCATTGTGATTAGGTAGCCCACAGTATCCATATTTTTGGTTGTTGTGATCTTCCTGAAAATTTTGTCTTCTAGGTCCCCCATTCTTGTCAGGTTGAAATTCCCTTTCAAATTTTCTTTTCTTCTGATTGTTTTCGGTGAAATTGGAAGTTTTGGTTTTCTTTTCCATTTCTTCTCTTTTGAGGAGCGTTTTCATTTCGGCTTCCACTCGTAGGGCTTGATTGACCGTGATATTATAGTTAGTAGCCTCCGTTGACAGAGTTGACCAGCGAATTTCTAGGTTTAGTCCTTGAACGAATTTCCTTGTCTTCCTTAGTTCATCTTCCATGAAGTGTGAGGCATAGTGGATCAATCGATGGAACTCAGCTTCGTATTGGGCTACTGTCATTGACCCTTGAACTAGATCCATAAATTCCCTCTCTCGAGTGTTTTGAACTACTTGAGGGATATATTTATCCTTAAATTCTTGTGTGAAGTTATCCCAAGTTCTTGGCGTCTTATTTCTACTCCATTGGTGATCTATGACTCTCCACCAGTCATAAGCAGCATCTTCGAATTGATAAGTTGCTAGATTTATCTTCTGTTCATCTGAGTAATTGTGAACAGAGAATATTTTCCGAATTTTTTTCATCCATGACTCTGCTTGCGTAGCATCCGGAGTTCCCAGGAATTTTGGGGGGTTGTAACGAAGAAAACGTTCAAAGGTCCGGTCACCCACATCAAGGTTCCTAGGTGATTGCTGGCAATAGTGAAAGAATTTTTTCATCATTTCGATCATAAGGAGTGGGTTAGGCTCTTCTGGTGGCTGATTTGTAGCATCTCTAGTATTTTGTGGTTGATTGTCTTGGTCATCTGGTTTTCCTTGATTCCCTTGGTTTTCTTCTTGTAAACTTTCACTTGAGGATGCCATGTTACTACCTTCAGATATAGAGACTTGTGATATGCATAAAAGGTTATAATTTAAAAGTTAGAACAAGTAAACATAAAATAGTCATTCATTGAAGAGAAAATTGATGACTAATAACAACTATTTAGTCACACCATATTGAAAAAGTTAGGATACAGACAAATTTTCCTAATAATATATAATGATACTATTATTCCCTTCCGTAACAAAAAAATGGCAAGGGATCACAGTAAAGCAGCTAATATAATACTAGTGATGATGATAGTTGGGTACTAATCCCCAGTAACACCAGATTCAGCATCTGAAACATCCTCGTCATCTGAAATAATTATGATCACCTCATCATCCCAGGCTCCAATAGGTGGTAGTGGGTCCTCTCCTTGAAAAGGTTCAAGCTGTATGATCAGTGGAGGATCATCGGGAAACTCCTCGGGGTCAGACTCATACTCTGGGTCAATCAACCAAACATCATCATCTAGAACTGGAGGCAAGGGTGGTAGCTCAGGTCCTATGATAGGTGGCTCAGCTGGGGGTATGACTGGAGTGTCAGTAGGTGGAACCTCTGATGATACTACAGGAGGAACAACTAAATGAGTCACTGCTGGAGGAGCTGATGAATCAATAGGAAAACTACTAGGCCCAGCGATGTCAGAAGGACTAAAGATACCCACTACGTCGGGCTCCAACCCATAAATAGCATACTCAACCATGCCACGATCCTCGATAACAATGTGATTAATCTGGTCGTTGGTGTAGAACTCCTCCCTCATGAATCTCCTCAGCTCTCGGTCATAGTAACCATGAATCTCACAAAGGTGCACAATCATCCTATCTCTCTCATAAATGGCTCGGCCTACGCTACCATCATATGCTGGAATCTGACTCTTCAAGACATACTCCATGTGAGTCTGAAAGAACTCGGGTGCTCCAAAAGTATCAAAGTGCCATCGATAGATGGCTAGTTGATTAAGTAGGTTTTGGTTTTTCTGGGTCAATCGGGCAATCTCCTGTTCAGACAGGACCCTATCAGTCTCCCTAGCTTCCAACACCCTATCCCGATCCTCTGAAACCTCTAAGGTGACATGCTCAGGAAAACGGGATACATACTGAGGTCCAGGAGTAAAAGTACGGATGGGGGAGTCTCTGCGGATAAAAATAGTATCTAGATGGCCTCCATGGTTACTGGAAGAATCAGACATCCTGTAATAAAAGAGTTATAGAAACAATTATCATTAATTAGAAAATAATCAAACCTAAACCTGCAACCGTTCTCTCTGATACCACTACTGTGACACCTGACTTGTAGTCTAACCTTTGTTAGGTATCACATTCCTTAACAACACTCTATGTGGGAATTTAATATCCCTAATTAAAGTGTCTTAGGCAGTAACAGATCATTTAAACGATTAGTGTGTGCGAAAGTGAAAGTAAAGATTTAATAATAAAATATCAATAAGGATCTTTTATAACAACAGGACTGAATTCTTAAACAAGTAGCAGTACATGGATAAGACATTTCTTTATTTTACTAAGCATATGGTCTCTGATGAGCATAAAAGAGACTACATAAAACATAATTGAGAACATTATTTGTGGCAAAGATGGTTAATTCACTGACATTTTCTTCATTATCCATATCTGGAAACCCTGGCTCTGGAAATTACAATAGAGAAAAAAAAAATAAATGAGGTTAAGTCTTTAAGGACTTAGTGAGAATAAAAGATTATTCATTGGATAAAATTTCCTGGTAATAGTAGTAAACATCAGGATAATAAGCTTAAGTAGGTAGGTATGAATTCAATAGTTTAGTAGCAATTATTCCAGTTGTGATAAAGAGGATGAGCCAAAGTGAACACGAATACCCGATTTTAACCCGCTGTTCATTGGACTCAATATCCAGACCGAAGTCCGTTGTCCAGGGCTCTCACTTCGAATAACATTCATTCATTCATTCATTCAATCAATCAATCGATCAATCAATCATTTGATCTTTCGATCATTCCACCATCCGTTTTGATGATAAACCAATACATTATGAAAATCAGGTATAATAATATCGAATCAACAAATTAATATGAACAATAGTTAGGATATATTATAATTTCCAGGCCGAATGCCAAAGGGCTGTATAAAGATAATAATTCCTTAAGTAATGAAAACCTCACCTCAATACTTACTATCCGAATCAGTAGATAACTTCAAATTCCTATAATTTTAGGATATTTCATATGTTAGAAATACTACCAGATGCTAGGCTAGTTTATAATTAAAATTTGTTACTCAAACAAGGAAGGAACATTTTGATAATTCATAAGAAAATTTATAATAATTTGAAAGTAGATCCAAAAATTCTGAAAATTTGACAGTATGTATAACTCAAAGAAATCTACAACTTTTGTGTTCAAAGAATGTCAAAATTCCAAGTCGATCTTTGACCAAATCAGCTTTTTCCAAACTGATTCTCTAGGTATATTGACCACCGGAAAAATGCTTCTTCCGGCAACTATTCCGGTCATAGGACACCATTCTAGTATACTAGACAGTACAGGGAACAACTTTTACTTTAAGATCTAGGCTAGAAACAGATTCTATCTTTGAGAAAATCGAGCCTCAATCTTGCGTCTAGCCACTTTCAAAACTCAAGTTTCAAAGATTTAAGGATTTCTAAGGAAAATCATAACAATTCATGTACTTGTCAAAAAATTATGAAACTTGAAATATAAGCCTAAAACAAGGGCAGAAAACTACGGCTGCCGGAAATTTTGTTTTTTGCCGGCGCGTGTAAATCACGCGCCACTTCCGGCGGCGCGTGAACAGCTTTCGGCGACCACGCGCGGCCCAAAATTTTACCGAAGATGTGTTGCATGATTTCCTACATTTTTTGTTTAATGAGTTTTCTCAAATTCCTAACCGAACAGTACCAGAAATGGAATAACCTACTGTGACTTTTACTCTACTATACTGAAGAAAAAATACTGTTCCGACGTTATTCCCGGAAAAACGACGGTACTGATGCAAACTAGGGTACATCTGGAGAAACTTTCATGTTTAGACTAGGTTCAAATACTGAGAGTAAAGGTATGAAAAATGAGGGTGAATACAGTACCTGCAAATGGTTTCTGAGCACTGTTTTTCCTTTCCGGACAGCGGTAGTTTAAGAATTTTAACGGAGAATCGGTTGATCTTTTTATGACACCTCCTTCACTACTATTTTACTGGACATCCTAAGTATCTTGTATAATTTTTTGAGAATTTTGGAACGTGTTCTTGGATATAAGTGAGTAAATCCCCCTTTTTTTCAACCTTTAAGCACAATATTTTCACACCTCTTCAACTTGACACTAGACCACTAATCATCACGAAAATCTGAAGGAAAGCTCATCAAATGAGGTATGTGAAGGGTCTCTATATATAGGAAAGAACCAAATATGATATCCTATCCATGGAACACACTTTCCGATCACCGGTTGGGCAAAGGGGAGGTGGAGTGGTGGCCAAGAAACCTATTAACAAGTAATATATATATATAAGCATAAAGATATTATAATAATATATTTATAAAGAAATTTATTTACATATATATATATATATATCAAATTAATTATCCTAAAAAAAAGGGGGCATTACAATATTTTTATGTGGTTCACCCAATATAGGTTACGTCCACGGAGCTGCTGCAAATATTTATTACCGAAGAAATATTACCAGTGTATACAAAACAATATATCTCTCACCTGATCCTAGTGTTATGGATTATACCGAAGCGAACATGACGATAATAGAAATTGCGGAATAAAATAATCAACAAGAACACTAAAAATTTACGTGGTTCACCCAATATAGGCTACTCCCACTTGAAGAGTACTTGATTTCAATCATGGCTTCACACAATCAATGCAGCAGCTCATGCCTCCTCGATTATACTTGCAATCCAACTGAAATCGAACATAACTTCAGTTTGTCAGTGGTCACCGCCTTTGTGAACATATCAGCTGGATTTTTACTTCCAGGAATCTTTTCAAGCATCAAGATTCCATCTTCCAAAACTGATCTGATGAAATGGTATCAAACCTGTATATGCTTCGTCCTAGCATGATAAACAGGATTCTTTGTCAAATGAATAGAACTCTGACTGTCACAGTGTAATGTGCTATCCTCAAGCTTTTGACCCAATTCCTCAAGGAATGATCTCAACCAAATCATCTCTTTGCTCGCTTCCGTGACTGCAACGTACTCAGCTTCAGTAGTCGAAAGTGCAACAATATTTTGCAACTTGAACACCCAACTTATTGTCGTACCACCCAATGTGAACACATATCCAGTAGTACTCTTTCTGCCATCTAGGTCACCACCCATGTCGGCATCGACATATCCTTGTAAGTCCTGATTAGTCCTTCTGAAGCATAGAGATAAACTAGCAGTACCTTTCAAGTATCTGAGAATCCACTTCACTGCTTCCCAGTGTTGTTTTCCCGGATTGCTCATAAACCTGCTCACAACTCCCACTGCATGTGCTATGTCTGGTCTGGTGCACACCATTGCATACATGAGGCTTTCGACAGCAGAGGCATAAGGAATCTTATTCATATAAGCATGCTCCTGCTCCGTCGATGGTGATTGGACTTTGGTTAGTTTGAAATGACTAGCCAAATGAGTACTCACTGATTTAGCTTCATCCATGTTGAATCTGCTAAGCACCTTTTTCACGTACTCTGCCTAAGATAACTTCAAGACTCCGTTCACCCGATCTCTTGAGATCCTCATTACAAGGATTTTTTTTGCAGCTCCCAAATCCTTCATTGCAAATTATTTTTATAACTCTCTCTTGAGTTTATCAATCTCCTCCAGACACGATCCTGCTATCAACATGTCATCCACATATAGCAGTAAAATGATATAAGAACCATCAATCTTCTTCATATAACAACAGTGATCCGCCTGACACCTCAGGAAACCGTTGTTATTCATGAATCCATCAAACTTTTTGTACCACTGTCTTGGAGCTTGTTTGAGACCGTACATGTAGCGACCCTACCCGGATCCACTACCTAATCAAAGTGATTAGCGCAAGCAACAATAATTAAAGCGTTAAATAGCGGATAATTCCAAAGTACAACAAATCCAATCGGCAGAATACAACCGACGATAGAAACAGTGTATAATTCTTTATACAACCAAATCGAAATTAGGGTATCAGAATCCCTAACAAACTACCTCTGCACGATAGCAACCTCAACCCTGCTGGGAACCACCGGGACCGTCCAGCCTCAGACCTGACCCGCCACAAGGTGTCCCAAAACACGAAACATAAAGGGCGTGAGCGACTACGCTCAATACGGAAGCAATGATATAAATACAAATATGAGCATGCACATGACTTTAAAAATCAGGGTTAAATCACTTTACTCATGGCGCCTGGAATACACAGTGCCGGGCAAGAGAGCGACTCCGCATGGTACTCGTATATTCCCAAGACATGAATCCTCAGGAAGAATTGCCTCGACTGATAAAAACTGTCATGACTCACATCATACCCGATGCAGTCTCCGTAAAAACATATGCATATGCTAAAAACAGTAAAACATAGCCAATACAGCACATACATCATGCATCACACACATATGTATAAATATCATGCCGGCTATCTCGGTCAGTACTTACGTACCTCTAACACTGCAGGTCAACTCCTAGCACACCCATCTAGGTACAAAGCCTACCAGTCTGCTCTACTGCGTCTACACATGCAAAAGTCCATGCATCACTATAAATGCTCTAAAAGCCTTAACTAAGCTATTTCATACTCCTAAATATTTTTAAGAAGCCAAATTATACCTTCGTCCGTCGTCAGCCCGCTGGTGTAGAATCGCCTCAAAACTTAGGCACACCTCCGCTACGACGCCGGGATCGCTAGGCAACTTCCGGATTCCCAATAGGATGCCTAGAACTCCGTAGATCTAAGTAAGAAGGTTCGAAAACCAGAGGAAAGGAGGGGAAATCGGTGCACAGAATGAGGGCTCGGACCCCTTATTTATAGACGGCGATCGGAACGTTCGATCCCTCATCGGAACGTTCGATCGCGAACGGAGCGTCCGATCGTGACATCGGAACGTCCGATGTCACCTCACTTGCGTAAGCAGTGACGTCATCTTGCTGACGTCGGTGATGACGCCAGCCCTAGCCAGAACGGAACCTCCGATCCTCCAACGAAACGTCCGATCCCGATCGGAGCTTCCGATCCGTGCTTCGGAGCTTTCGATCCACTTCGGATAATTTTAGGCAAAATTTAGTAATTAATTACCTTGATTAATTGCGGGACACTACAGTACAAACTCTTCTGAAGTTTGCATACCATTTTCTGGGCAAAATCCCGGTTCAGTCCTAAATGTTTGGAAACATTCCCGGTTCAGTCCTAAATGTTTGGACGTTCCCGGTTTGGTCCTAAATGTTTCTCAAAAGTTTCCGGTTCAGTCCTAAATGTTTATACGTTCCTGGTTTGGTCCTAAATTTTTTCTGAAAGTTCTCGGTTCAGTGCTAAATATTTTTACATTGTCGATTTTGTGCCAAATATTTCTCAAAATTTCCTGGTTCGATCCTTCCATCTACTCGTGTGTTAAAACTAACACCGCGTAGTGTTATATCATTTATGATTGAGTTTTATATTATTTATTATATATTTAACATTAAACAAGTTGTAAATAAAACACAAATTTATTAGAGTTTTTATCCAAATTTAAATCAATTTTACACAATGTTCAAAATGAAAATATTAAATTCATGATGCTACAAAATAAAAACTTAAATAAAATAAACGAAACTTGAGGAATTAAAATTTAATGATGTTATTTCATATTTCTATTAATTTTGTTATATTCTTATTCATGATGCTTGCACATTTAAGAAAAAATTTAGAGGTTGGAAAAAGATATATATCTTTTTAAAACACTTTTTATAATTTAAATAATTAGTATTTGAGAAAATTTTACTATTAAATAAAACTTAATTTCATATCACTACTTTAACGGTGGTGAAATAATTCATTATATTTTCTCAATTGTTAACCATAAGTATTCTTCTCTTGAAAAATTTATTAAAAATTTCAAATATTTTGTGAAATAAGTAATACTAGTTATTTGCTAAAATATTTGTTTATTTGTTTGTGATTGATAATGTTTTTAACTATAAGATTGCACGTTTCAATTATTTTTTTATTCTATAATTTTATTTTGCATAATTTATATTATATTTTCATTTGGAAAAAATTATTGTTCATTTATTATTATTATTATTTTATTTAACTTTTTTTTTTGTTTGTAAGTTTTTTTTATCACGCTTTGTTTGTAGATGGAAGGACCAAACCAAAAAATTTTGAAAAATATTTAGGACAAAATCTGGAACGTAAAACATTTAGGACTTAACCGAAAACTTTTTGAAACATTTGGGATCAAATCGGAAATATAAAAACATTTAGGACTGAACCGGGAATTTTTGGAAAACATTTGGGACCAAACCGAGAACGTTCAAACATTTAGGACTGAACCGAGAATGTGTTCAAATATTTAGGACTGAACCGAGATTTTTCCCCCATTTTCTCCTTCCCTCGTACTTCAAATCCCTGTGGTTGCTTCATATAAATTTCTTCATCCAAGTCACCATGAAGAAACACCGTCTTTACATCCAACTGCTCCAGATATAAGTCTTCCTTAGCCACTAGTCCAAGTACAGTTCTGATAGTGGTTAACTTCACCACTGGAGAGAAAATCTCGGTATAATCAATGCCTTCCCGCTGTTGAAAACCTTTCACAACAAGTCTCGCCTTGTACCGCTTGCTACCGTCAACTTCTTCTTTGATCCGGTACACCCACTTGTTGGTAATGCCTTTTTGTCTTCCGAAAGTTATGTTAACTTTCAAGTCTGATTGGATGACAGTGAATCCATCTCGTCTTTCATGGCTAACTCCCACTTGATTGAATCATCATTTTGCATCGCTTCATCAAAGGTCTCTGGTTCACCCTTATCTGTCAGCAAAATATAATGAAGTGCAGGGGAGTAATTATCGGGTGGTCTTATTGTTCTCGAAGATCTACTCAGTTCAATCACCGGAGTTTGTGGATCAAATTCTTGTGCAGTTACTTCTTCCTGGTTACTATCATCCGATTCATTTATAGGAATATCTATCAATGGCACTTCATTTGTTTTCTTGACTTCAGGACATTTATCTCCAGCTGGAATGTCTGATTTGTATTTGTACAAAACTTGCTCATTGAAAATGACATCTCTGCTCCGAATGATCTTTCGATTTTGGTCATCCCAGAATCGATAACCAAAATCATTATCTCCATAACCAATAAAGAAACATTTCTTTGATTTCGGATCAAGTTTCGTTCTACTGGCTGAATCGATGTGAACATATGAGAGACAACCAAACACTTTCAAGAACGAAAGGTTTACTCCTTTGCCGCTTCAGACCTCCTCTGGTATTCTGCAATCAAGTGGTACCGAAGGTCCTCTGTTGATCAAATACGCTGCAGTGTTAACTGCATCAGCCCAAAATGATTTCGACAGTCCAGTGTGCAATCTCATGCTCCTGGCACATTCATTCAGAGTTCTGTTCATTCTTTCAGCCACACCATTCTGTTGAGGTGTACCAGGAATGGTTTTCTCCATGTTGATCCCGTTTAGTGTACAATATTTCTTCAACTCAACATCTTCATATTCTCCACCATTGTCAGACCGTAAGCACTTCACCTTCAAACTGGTCTCATTCTCCACCATGACTTTTCACCTCTTAAAGGTCTCATAAACATCAAATTTATTTTTCAAACAATAAACCCAAACTTTCCTGCTCGAATCATCAATAAATGTGTGGGGACCTCGGGTGCTAATATCAGATATGCTATCGTCGTATATGCTAGAACATGTTTATACAATCAAATCTTAATTCTAACAACATCATAAAATTCAAACATGGTATAACTTCTTAAAACTTACGTCAAAACGTAGCACTCGGAGCTGTGATCGCAAATATATGCTCAATCGAAAATTCTATCAGGCGGATCGATTTTTATCGGAGTTGAAAGAATCGAAAATGGCTTTGGAACCATTTTTCTCATCTCTCTCGGCCACTTTCTGAATTTTAGCTGAAATAATCTGATTCCCACGTGTATAAGTAGATATATATATAGACTTATTTGCATTTTAATTCCTGAACTTTGGCAGAATTGCAATTCAGTCCCCGGACAAGCGATTTAATTCAATTTCAATCCTAAATAATTTAAAAATAATAGAAGTTAATTCTAAACTCTAAATATTCTCAAATTAAATATTCTTGAATTAAAATTAAATCATTTCGGACCTTATCGCATTTTAGTCCTTGAATTTCTCACTATTTGCAAATTGGCCCTTGCTCGGAATTCATCAGCAAATTAAATCCTTGATATTTATAATCTTGGAATTTACATCTTAAATTCCATAAATATCAATTCAAATATTTTTAATCTTTTAATTTAAGAATTCCGGATAGTTAAATCTTAAAATCCGAAAAATCCTCAAATTAAATATTTTTGACCCGAAATTGAAATCTCTAATTTCCATAAATTCTTAAATTTATCTTTTCACTCTTATTCAAAATTTAACTCTTAAATCACGTCATTAAGAACTTAATATTTTCGGGCCTTAAAAAATGTGACATAATATCGTGAGCCGCCAAGGGATGTCACCGGATATGGTCCCCATACATCAGTATGAATCAACTCCAACTTTGCTGCTTTCGGTTCTCTACCGCCTTTCGAAAAGCTCACCCTTTTCTGTTTTTCAAGAACAAAACTTTCACACAATTTGTGTTCGACAGTTTTTAATGCCATAGACTATATCAGCGTCTTCATTCCCTTCTCACTCATATGTCCAAGTCTATAATGCCATAGACTTGAGTTGGCTCCAGCATCCACAGCTGCTAACATGTCTCTGCAACTGGAAGTCATATAAAGAGTTCCAGTTTTCGTTCCTCGAGCAACAATCATGGCTCCTTTGCTCAATTTCCAAGAGCCATCACCAAAGGTCACTTTATGGCCTTCGTCATCAAGCTGTCCCACTGAGATCAGATTTCGGGTCAACTTTGGTACATGCCTCACTTTGTTGAGTTTCCAGATAGACCCGTTTGACATTTTCAAACTGATATCACCCATACCAGCTATGTCCAAAAGTTTTCCATCTGCCAGGAAAACTTTTTCGTAATTACCAACAATGTAATTACTGAATACCTCACGATCTTCGGTGGTATGAAATGAAGCTCCCGAATCCATAACCCAAGAATCAACCGGGCTTTCCATGGATAGTACTAAGGCATCATGTACATTCTCAGTAACAACATTTGCATTATTTTTGGGTGATTTGCAGTCATTTTTCATGTGACCAGTTTCACCACAGCTCCAGCACTTCAATTTCTTTTCAAAGGTATTTTTGTCTTTTCCAGTTCTTGATTTGGATCTGCTACGCCATCGGTTAGAACCTTTTTCGCTGCTCCTGCCTCTGCCTCTGCCTCTGTTCTCGAGATTTAGGGCAGATCTTGACGATGTCCCTTCTCCCGAATCCATCATGCGAACTTCTTCACTAAGAATTCGATCTCTGACATCATTGAATTGTAATTTTTCTTTGCCAGCAGAATTACTAACCGCTGCCCGCATCGGCTCCCAAACATTTGGTAAATACGCCAAAAGAATAAGTGCACGGATCTCATCATCAAACTTGATTTCCACCGATGTTAGCTGGGAAACAATCGTGTTGAATTCATTGATGTGTGCCGCCACCGAAGCACCTTCCTCCATCTTCAAGTTGAATAACTTTTTCATAAGGAACACTTTATTGTTTGCTGATGGCTTCTCGACATGTCCGAAAAAATGGACATCATCTCATCCGTGATTTTTTCCTCCGCTACGTTGTGTGCCACGTTCTTTGTTAGGGTCAATCGTATTACCTCTAACACCTGTCGATCAAGGAGCTCCCACTCATCATCCTCCATCTTTTCTGGCTTCACCCCGGATAGAGGTTGATGTAACTTTTTGCTATACAAATAATCTTTAATCTGTAACCGCCAGAACGTGAAATTTGTACCGTCGGACTTATTGATTCCAGGTCCCGATCCGTCATTTCCGGCCATCGCTTCTCCTGCCTTAATAAAATTTCAAAAAATCTTTTATGATGTGGAAAATCAGACAAAGCTGCAACCACAGAGCATACTCAGAATTTTAAGAAATTTTTCACCAAGGCTCCCGAACACCGTAACAGCTTTGATACCAGTTGTTATGGATTACGGAATAAAATAATCAACAAGAACACTAAAGATTTACGTGGTTCACCCAATATAGGCTACGACCACGGAGCTGCTGCAAATCTTTATTACCGGATAAATATTACAAGTGTATACAAAACATTATATCTCTCCACACCCAAGCCTCGAGTATTATCGAGAAAATATTTATCTAACTCACACAAGACATCACCGAAAAAAAACAACTCTTTTTTTCTCTCTTTATTTTCTTCTCTAATGTCAATACAAAAGAGAAGAATGGGATACCATAACTGAAAGAAGATGACTCTATTTATAATGTTTCATTCATCCTTCTTTCTTCAAACTTTTGATGTGGGATTCTTTTATGTGGCCTCAACTTGCCTAACACCCAGCACCCGAGTATTATCGAGAAAAAGTATTTTTCTAACTCACACAAGAGAACACTCAAAAAAACAAAAACAAAAAACTCTTTTTTTCTGTTTTTTTTTTCTTTTGCTCTCTGTGCTCTGGATAATTACATTGAGGAGAGAGGAGCTCAATTTATAGAGCTCCTCTCCGCGTGGAATTAAATGCCAAGAATTTAACATCTTTAGTTTGTCAGTGGTCATCGCCTTCGTGAACATATCAGCAGGATTTTTACTTCCAGGAATCTTCTCAAGAATCAAGATTCCATCTTCCAGAACCAATCTGATGAAATGGTATCGAACCTGTATATGCTTCGTCTAGCATGATAAACAATATTCTTTGCCAAATGAATAGCACTCTGACTGTCACAATTTAACGTGATATCTTCAAGTTTCTGACCCAATTCCTCCAGAAATGATCTCAACCATAACATCTCTTCCGTCACTGCAACATACTCAGCTTCAGTAGTCAAAAGTGCAACAATATTTTGCAACTTGGAAAACTAGATTACTGTCGTACCACCCAATGTGAACACATATCCAGTAGTAATCTTTCTACCGTCTAGGTCACCACCCATGTCGGCATCTAAAAAACCTTGTAAGCCTGAATTTGACTTTCTGAAGCATAGAGATGAATTGATGGTACCTTTCAAATATCTGAGAATCCAATTCACTGTTTCTCAGTGTTGTTTTCCTGGATTTCTCATAAATTTGCTCACAACTCCTACTGCATGTGCTATGTCTGGTCTAGTGCACATCATTACATACATGAGGCTTCCGACAGCAGAGGCATAAGGAACCTTATTCATATAAGCATGCTCCTGCTCCGTCGATGGTGATTGGGCTTTGGTTAGTTTGAAATGACTAGCCAAAGGAGTACTATCCAATTTAGCTTCATTCATGTTGAATCTGCTAAGCACTTTTTTTACGTACTCTGCCTGAGATAACTTCAAGACTCCGTTCACCCTATCTCTCAAGATCCTCATACCAATAATTTGTTTCGCAGCTCTCAAATCCTTCATTGCAAATTCTTTTGATAACTCTCTCTTGAGTTTATCAATCTCCTCCAGAAAAGATCATGATATCAACATGTCATCCACATATAGCAGTAGAATGATATAGGAATCATCAATCTTCTTCACATAACAACAGTGATCTATCTGGCACCTCAGGAAACTGTTGTTATTCATGAATCCATCAAACTTCTTGTACCACTGTCTTGGAGCTTGTTTGAGACCGTACAAGCTCTTCTGAAGTTTGCACACCATTTTCTCTGACCCACGTACTTCAAATCCCTGTGCCTGCTTCATATACATTTTTTCATCCAAGTCACCATGAAGAAACGCCATCTTCACATCCAACTGCTCAAGATGTAAGTTTTCATTTGCCACTAATCCAAATACAGTTATGATATTAGTCAGCTTCACCACTGGAGAAAAAATCTCGGTGTAATCTACACCTTATCTTTGTTGAAAGTCTTTTACAACAAGCCTTGGCTTGTACCGTTTGCTGCCATCAACTTCTTCTTTGATCCGGTACACCCACTTGTTGTGTAATGCCTTTTTGCCTTCCGAAAGTTCTGTCAAATCCCAAGTTTGATTGGATGACAGTGAATCCATCTCGTCTTTCATGGTTAACTCTCACTTGATTGAATCATCATTTTGCATCGCCTCTTCATAGGTCTCCGGTTCACCTTTATCAGTCAACAAAATGTAGTGAAGTGCAGAGGAGTATTTCTGAGGTGGTCTGATTGTTCTCGAAGATATCCTGAGTTCAATTTTCGGAGTTTGTGGGTCATCATCTTGTGAAACAATTTCTTTATCCTTCAGGTTACTGGTTTCCGACTCATTCACAAGAATATCCATCAATGGTACTTCAATCGTCTTCTTGACTTCAGGACATTCATCTCCAGCTCCAACGCTTAACATGTCCTTGTACATCACATACTCATTGAAGATTACATCTCTGCTCCGAATGATCTTCCGATTTTGGTCATCCCAAAACCGATAACCAAACTCATTATCTCCATAACCAATAAAAAAACACTTCTTGGATTTCGGATCAAGTTTTGTTCTGCTAGCTAAATCAATGTGAACATATAATAAACATCCAAACACTTTCAAAAAAGAAAGGTTTACTTCTTTGCCGCTCCAGACTTCTTCAGATATTCTGTAACCAAGCGGTACCTGTAGTAACCCAAGTTCCATTTTAAGATAATAATATGTTAAACATGATTAAGGGTTAGTAATTTCGAAGTGTTATTGAACTTCGGAAGAGAATTTGGGCTTTTGACTTTGGGCCGGATCGGAAGCTCCGATCTTAGCCACTTCGAAAGCTCAGCGGAAGCACCGAGATCAAAGTTCCGATCCTGGAACGGAAGTTCCGATCTCCAGCTGCCAGCAATGCTCGATGACTCAGCCGCGAGTTTTGACAAGTGTTGAATGTAGAGCAGATCGGAAGTTCCGATCCTGGCGTGTCTTGCATGCACGCAATGAGCTGGATCGGAAGCTCCGATCCCAAAATCGGAAGTTTCGATCCTGGCCGGGAGTTTTGCCTATAAATAGGGCTCGTTCGATTTCATTTTGAAATACGAATTCTCGAGTTTCTTTCTACAGTTATATAATGTGAGATATACACTTGAGGGCCCTATCGGTTATAATAAAGGTTCTGGAATAACCAAGGTGTGGTTATAGTCATCCGGGACTAGCGACTCCAAAGGGCTAACTATGAACGAAGGTATGGTCCGGGAATCTATTTAAGTTTTGGGAGTACTTATTAGCTTATTTAAGGCTTATAGAATTTATGTAGTGATACGGTGAACTTTTGAATATAGGCTTAGAACCTAGGATCCTATTATACTTGAACTAGCCTAGAGGTACGTACACATTGACTGAGATTGCCAGCGAGTATACATGTTTATATGTTGCATTTATTTGGAATTATTATATGGCATGATGTATGCTTTACCGTTTTCTATACTCATATGTCATGTGCATATACACGTTGAGCCTATACCTTGTTATACCTGGCTATAGAGCCGCTCAGCTCTATACTCGATAGTCTGTCACTGAGAGTACCGCGACGGCGGTGGCATTTATGTCTGTCTACTCTGGTGTACTAGACGAGTGTGGTTGCACCCAGAGGTTGATCCGTGCGGTGGCAGCACTCATGTGGCGCCGGTACTGAGCATGACTTTTCAGATGACCCTGTACCAGTCATCATGTTGCATGCATTATATACATATGTTTACTCATGTCTATGTACTGGGCGTTAGCGCTCACGTCCTAGTTGTTATCTTGGACACCCTATTCCATGGGGCAGGTCGCAGGATGGACGGAGCCGGTAGTTTGAGGCAGGACTAGGGAGCCGGATCTTTTCAGGGGAATTTATACAGCAGGATTTGTTTTAGCTGTATAATGTTTACTGTTTAAGTATTTCGATTTGGTTGTGTCACTACAGATTTAAGCCTGGATTATGTTACTAAGCTGATATGTAAATTATGGTTTTGTTTCCGTACGTTTTTACTCTGTTAAGTATTTTTTCTGTATTAAGTTTAATGCATGCTATTAGTTGCCAGTTAGTAGGTGATTCCATGCAGGATCACTATAATACCGAAGGTCCTCTGTTGATAAAATATGCTGCAGTGTTAAATGCATCAGCCCAAAATGATTTCGGCAGCCCAGCGTGCAATCTCATGCTCCTGGCTTGCTCATTCAGGGTCATGTTCATCCTATCAGCTACATCATTCTGTTGAGGAGTACCGAAAATGGTTTTCTCCATCTTGATCTCGTTCAGCGCACAATACTATTTGAACTCACCATCTTCATATTCTCCTCCATTATCAGACCGTATGCACTTCACCTTCAAGTTGGTCTCATTTTTTGTAGTAACCCAGATACCATTTTAAAAAAATAATATGTTAAACATGATTAAGAATTGGTATTTAACCAATTTCGGAGTGATATTGGACTTCGGAAGAGAATTTGGGCTTTTGACTTTGGGCCAGATCGGAAGCTCCGAACCCAGATCGGAAGTTCCGATCCTGACCACTTCGGAAGCCGATCGGATGCACGGAGATCGGAAGCTCCGATCAGGAACGGAAGTTCCGATCTCTGTCAGCCAGCAATGCCCGATAACTCAGCCGCGAGTTTTGACAAGTGTTGATCGGGGAGGAGATCGGAAGCTCCGATCCCGAGATCGGTGGTTCCGATCCTGGCCGAGAAATTTGGCTATAAATAGGGCCGTTCAGAGTTCATTTTCAATTACGAATTCCCGAGTTTCCTTCTTCAGTTATATAGTGTGAGTTATACATTTGAGGGCCCTATCGGTTATAATAGAGGTTCTGGAATAACCAAGGTGTGGTTATAGTCATCCGGGACTAGCGACTTCAAAGGGCTAACTACGGACGAAGGTATGGTTCGGGAATCTATTTAAGTTTTGGGAGTACTTATTAGCTTAGTTAAGGCTTATAGAATTTATGTAGTGATACAGTGAACTTTTGAATATAGGCTTGGAACCTAGGATCTACTTTACTTGAACTAGCCTAGAGGTACGTACACATTGACTGAGATTGCCAGCGAGTATACATGTTTATATGTTGCATTTATTTGGCATTATTATATGGCATGAGATATGATTTACCGTTTTCTATATTCATATGTCATGTTCATATACACGTTGAGCCTATTCCCTGTTATACCTGATTATAGAGCCTCTCAGCTCTATACTCGATAGTCTGTCACTGAGAGTACCGCGACGGCGGGGGCATTTATGTCTTGAAAGAGTAGGTGCCCGTTGAGCCAACTTGTGGCTAAGGGCTTTGATGACTCTTTGTATAAACAATCTTTTGTTTAATATAATTTACACTTTTATTAATGGCAATGACTTTATCTTTCTTCATATTGTTATATTGTGATATACTATTGTTGTTTTGATAAAGACCTTGAATATACTATAGTGTATGTAAGATGTGGTAGAACATGGGGATGTCTATCATGAAACATATCTTATAGTCACTGTATGTTCTAAACTGTTCCTAGTCGATTGAGCCGTCCGATAATTAGGATAAGGATCGCTCGAGTTTGAGACTAGCATTTGCGATGCAGAGTACCGCGTTTCATTGGTAAGGAACATAGAGATGTTCGAAGCATGCAAATGGATATTCATACGATGAATGATCGAACTACCCTATCCGGACTTTCCAAGTGGTTATCACTTATCGAGTGGATAAAGTTCGCGGTTTTGGTTGTACACCATTAGTACTTACTACTTGAAACATCATTGAAACTCTATATGCTAGTACTGTGCTTTGACTCGTTTACCGACTCTATTGGGGTCATCAGGTGTCGGGATTGGGTACAGTTACAACACATATAGGAGTCGATGCTTTGTTGTCAAGAATTCACCACATACTTGCGAGTATGGATATCCTATGCGATCTGAGGAGATATTAGTGTGACGAATCTCTGGCCAGAGTACATGATGTGTTTTAAGAAATGGTTTCTTAGTAACACATGCGATGTCACTATTTGATCTTCAAGATGTATTGCATAGTTATCGAATCTCGAACGACTCTCGATATACCAATGGTTGTTGATTCGATCGGGATATATGGATGAAAGGACCGTACTGTACGCTAACCAAAATCTATTGGTTCTTGCAGGCACTATCAGTGATACCTAGGGAATCATGGGGTGATGTTGCTAGGCGCTCTTACCATGATTCGATGGGCAAGTCGGAAATCGTTGTTCCGAGTCACAAGGAGTTGTGAGCCCACGGCTAGCTGTATCCCTGAACCATTGAGGGTCACACAGAGTAATGGATTTTTAATTCCCGTTGAGATAGTTAAATTTAAAGAGTTAAATTTAATGAACAAAGAAGTTGGACTTCTTAATTATGAGTAGAGGAGTAAGATTTCCTAAAATGACATAGGGATGGGCATTTTTGGAAATCACTGAATTCGGATTCAGAAAAATTTATCTTGACTTTAAAAGGTGCAGAAATGGTTTCTGTGCACATTGGTGAAATCGGTTTATCAATCGGAGTCATGATGAATTTTATATTAATTTCTGAATATGCGGGCTTTGCTTGTCGGGCTTGAACTTATGACTAATGGGCCCTAAGCTGTTAGTGGCCTACATTATAAATAAGTTATTGCAGTACAGAAATAATACACAACAGGTCACAAAATTTTCGAAAAACCCTAGTATTTTTCCTCTGAAGTGGCCGCCCCCTTTTCCCCTCTGCTCGGTAAAATCCAGTCTATGAATTTTGAATTACAGTCTGGTTTAACGGATCAAATTCGTTAATTCTCTTCGTAGAAACTTCTGATAGATTTTCTAGTGCAATCTATCAGAGGGATTAATTATCCGTTCGTGGACCTGATTGAAGAACAGTTCGTCCATCAGTTCCAGGGATATACAACAAGAGCAGAGCAATCTGTTGGTGTCCATAATCTCGCTTCGAGATTGGAGGTAAAAATTTATAATTGTTATTTAATTTTTACACACACAATTTAATCGTAAGTTTTTGATACCCATTATGGAATCGTTCCATATAAAATTTTTAAACTTCCGCTGCACCGGGTATCAATCCTGATTGATCTGATCACCGCGTTCTCCAACAGTGGTATCAGAGACAGGTTGCTCAGATCCAGCGATTAAATTAATCGATTGTACACAAAATTTTAAAGCCTCGGTTTTTGAAACAAAATAAATATTTTAAAAATAAAATTTTTTTTTTCCGGGCAAAACCCTGCAGCGATTGGATCGCTGCCCTAGGGGCAGCCGGGCTGCCCGGCCCGAGAATGTCCCGGGCGGCCCGCGGAAAAATTAATTTTTTAATTTTAAATTAAATTTTAATATGTTAAAATTCTATTTTTGGTCCGATCGAAAATTGTTTTTGATTGGTCCACGAGGCGTCGGATCGAATTGTTTGAGTCCGAAAATTTTAAAATTGATTTTTGGATAAATTTGAATTTTTGGAAAATTTAAATATTTTATCCGTTAAATTGAATTTTGAAATTAATTATTTTTGGTACAATTGATGATAAGATATGATCTTATGGATATATTGAGTAAAATATGATTTTATGTATAAAATTGGATTTTATAGATAAAATATGATTTTATTTGATAAAAAGATAAAATATGATTTTGTATGTAAAATAAGATTTTACATATGGAATATGATTTTATCCTTTTAAATTTAAATTGTCATTGCATGTTATCCAATAAATTAATTTTGAATTAAATGTTATTGGATAAGGATGATCGATTGCCATGACCAATTTTGTAGGTGTATGTTAGGAATTTACATTTGTTTTTATTGTTGTTGGATTTATTAATGGGCCTGGTTTATGGCCCAATATGAATTGTCATATGTAATAAAAGTGGGCTTGGTTTATGGCCCGTTCCCACCCCTTGAAATGTATCCCCTACTTGTCATGGTTATTTATTGTAAATACATTAGACTTAGTGGGAGATGAAGATTTGAAGATGGAGGTGGGCCCAGCAGACAATAAAGACAGAAGAAATGTAAATTGGAAGCACAATGTAATAGGATTGCATTGCATACTGCATATTACCTAGGATTGGACTAAGACTCGTGATTGGCAACCACGGGTTGATTAGAAATGGAATCGATCATCCTATATAATATGTGATATTATTGTTGTATGCATGTTTTAGACAAAATTGTGTGAATCCGGCAAGCATACAAAATTTTAAAAATGATGAGACAAATTTTCAAAATTAAAATCCCTCATTTTAAATATGATTTAAAATTGATATCAAGATAAATAAAGGAAATTTAAATTTGTTTAAATGTTCCTACCTTCCATCAACGATCAATGTATGAGATGCTACCCGCGGATACGGTCCGGCTCATATTATTGGGGGGTCCCGTTCGTCGGAAAGCTGTACATTGGATCGACACATGTTGTAAGTTGGGTGGAACTCCCATGGGATCGGCTCATATTATTGGGGGATCCACATGGAGACCGTCCATCACAACTTAATATTGATGGGTCATCTTGACATGTCACAATAAACGGCGTCATATTATTGGGCCCTTATTAGACATGAGGTAAAAACGTGGAGGTTGCTTTGGAAGCAATTGGGCTCTACCTTTTGGAAATTATGGTTGGCTGATATTATTCGGGACCATAGTTTGTCAATTGGACTCCATGTTCTCACTAAGGAAAACAGTTTCCCGTTTTCACTAGAGGGTAGTGAAATCGTTAAAATAGTGGGAGTGAGATTCATAAAATAAATTTCGCCTATTTTATGTCTTAGTAAATTACTTAAACAATCACTGATATTTGTCTGTTTTTTTTTTCAGTATTTCATAAAGATGAATTCGCGTAATCCACTTTTCTCGATCCTCGAACAAAATAAATTGACTGGCGCAAACTATACGGAATGATTCCGTAAATTGAAGATTGTCTTGACTTCGGAGAAGATGCTCTACGTGTTAGAAAAATCTCCTCCGAAGGAAGCACCAGCTGACATAAGTCCGGAAGAGTTAGCCAAACTTGATACATGGTGGGACCATGATATCAAGGCCAAATGCTATATGCAAGCCTCGATGTCTGATGAACTCCAGAGGCGATTTGAGGACACCGTGAATGCTGCTGACATTCACGTACAACTCAAGGAACTTTTTGGGGCTCAATCGAGGGCTGAAAGGTTCGCTACTATAAATGAGCTAATGACGTGCCGCATGCGTGAAGGGACTTCGGTCCGTGATCATGGGGTACGAGTGATTTGGCTCATACAGAAGTTGGTAACCCTTGATTTGGTGTTGGAGCATGAACTCAACGTGGACTTACTACTTCTGTCTCTTCCTTCTTCGTTTGACGGATTTGTGGTGAATTTCAATATGAACAAGATAGAGGCCTCCCTTGAAGAGATGGTCAATATGCTTGTGACATATGAATCCACTTTAAAGAAGGATAAACCGGCTTTCTTGGTGGGCTCCTCTTCTTCTGCTAAGAAGGGGCCAAGTACAAAGAGTAAGAAACGTTCTGCCCCACCCAAGAAAATCGAACCCGAGAAGAAGTACAAGACAAAGGCTTCAAACATGGAAAAATCCAAGGATGTTTGCCATTACTGCAAGAAGCCCGGTCATTGGAAGCGTAACTGCAAGGAATATCTAGAGCAGTTGCGAACTGCGAAGGGTATGTTCTATATTGAAATAAATGTTTCACTTAATACTACTTCTTGGGTATTGGATACCGGATGTGGATCTCATATTTGCAATGATTTGCAGGTGATGACAAGAAGTCGCAGGCTTAGAATGGGTGAGACCCAGCTGAGGCTCGGAAATGGTTCCAGAGTTGAAGCTAAAGCTGTGGGAGATATTTATTTAATTTTGCAGAACGGTTTTAAGTTACTTTTGAGAGATGTTTTATTTGTTCCGAATTTGATTAAAAATATTATTTTTCTTTCTATGCTTGATAGAGATGGTTATTCTTGCAATTTTGTGAATGTGATTTGCAATATTTACAAGAATGAATGTTTGATTGGAAATGGACAACTTGAAAATGATCTATATAACTTAAAACTAAAAGATGTTCCAATAAATTATGTTGATAAACCGAAAACAACAAACAAAAGGAAAATCGATAGCCAAAACCCGGCAAACCTTTGGCATGCTAGGTTAGGTCATATTTCCTCAAGGGGGATGAACAAGCTAGTGGGAGAGGACATGTTTGATATGTCTAATATTAACTCTCTACCTACTTGTGAATCCTGCCTAAAAGGAAAAATGACTAAATCTCCTTTTAAGGGGAAAACTGAGCGTAGTCAAAATCTGTTGGATTTGATCCATACAGATGTTTGTGGTCCATTTAGAGTTGGTACTCAATATGGCCACACCTACTTCATTACCTTTACTGATGATTATTCTAGGTATGGGTATTTATATTTAATGAAATATAAGTCTGAATCATTTGAAAAGTTCAAAGAATTCAAGGCTGAAGTAGAAAACAAGTTAGGTAAAAGTGTTAAAGCACTTCGATCGGATCGAGGTGGAGAATACTTAAGTACCGAGTTTTTGGACTATCTAAAAGAGAATGGGATTCTCTCTCAGTGGACTCCTCCTATGACACCACAGCTGAATGGTGTATCGGAGCATCGTAATCGAACTTTGTTAGACATGGTTCGATCCATGATGAGCTTCACTGAGCTTCCACCTTCGTTTTGGGGCTATGCGCTTGAAACGGCGGTATTGTTGTTGAACAACGTCCACACTAAAGCAGTGGACAAAACACCATACGAGTTATGGAATGGCAAAGCTCCTAAGTATTCGTACTTGAGGATTTGGGGATGTCCTTCTTACGTGAAGCAGACAGTGGGAGATAAGTTGGATAGTCGATCCACCTTATGTTATTTTGTAGGGTATCCAAAGAATTCAATCGGATATTATTTCTATTATCCTGCTGAAACAAAGGTGTTTGTTTCAATGAATGCCACCTTCTTGGAGAAGGATTTCTTATTGGATAAGAAAGGCGAGATGATGGAACTCGAAGAAATTCGAGAAGAACCCGAAATACAAAATAACGATCCTACACCTCAGGAACCATTGATAGACACGCCTGTACCTAGAAGATTCGAGAGGACTTCTAGACCTCCTATTCGATATGGTCTTCTTCTTGAAGGGGATCAAGATGAACCCAATGTTGGATGTGATCCAAGAAACTTCAAGGAAGCAATTTCTGATGCGGATTCAAATTTATGGCTTGAAGCTATGCAGTCGGAAATAGATTCGATGCATACAAACCAAGTTTGGTCTTTAGTAGATCCTCCCGATGGAATTGTTCCAATAGGGTGTAAATGGATCTACAAGAGAAAGCTTGGGCCTGATGGTAAGGTATTGACCTACAAGGCGCGATTGGTGGCGAAAGGTTATACTCAAAGACAAGGAGTTGACTATGATGAAACCTTTTCACCAGTTGCAATGTTCAAGTCCATAAGAATCCTTATTGCCATAGCTGCTTGGTATGACTATGAGATATAGCAAATAGATGTGAAGACTGCTTTTCTTAATGGAGACATTAAGGAAGAAATCTATATGAAGCAGCCTGAGGGGTACATATCCATGGGAAGCGAGCATAAGGTATGCAAGCTTCAGAGATCAATTTATGGTCTAAAACAAGCATCAAGAAGTTGGAACCAGAAATTTGATGAAACAATAAAGGATTTTGGTTTCATCAAGAACCCGAAGGAACCATGCGTGTACAAGAAAGTAGTTAAGGATGCTGTGACATTCTTAGTACTTTATGTTGATGACATCCTACTCATTGGGAATGACGTAGGGATGTTGCAGTCAACAAAGATATGGTTATCAGGTAGATTCTCGATGAAGGATTTGGGTGAGGCATCCTATATTCTAGGGATACAGATCTATAGAGATAGATCTAAGAGAATGATAGGACTCACTCAATCAACCTACATCGACACCATATTGAAACGGTTTTCAATGGATGGGTCCAAGAGAGGACATCTACCTATGTGTCATGGAGTTTCTCTATCCAAGTCTATGTGTCCCAAGACTAATGAAAAGATAGAGAAAATGACACATGTACCATATGCGTCAGCCATAGGTAGTATCATGTATGGGATGATATCTACCAGACCGGATGTAGCATTTGCTCTGAGTGTCACGAGCAGATATCAAGCTAATCCCGGTCAAATGCATTGGAAAGCCGTGAAGGACATTCTTAAGTACTTACGAAGGACTAAGAATATGTTTGAAAGAGTGGGTGCCCGGTGAGCCAACTTGTGGCTAAGGGCTTTGATGACTCTTTGTATAAACAATCTTTTGTTTAATATTATTTACACTTTTATTAATGGCAATGACTTTATCTTTCTTCATATTGTTATATTGTGATATATTATTGTTGTTTTGATAAAGACCTTGAATATACTATAGTGTATGTAAGATGTGGTAGAACATGGGGATGTCTATCATGAAACACATCTTATAGTCACTGTATATTCTAAACTGTTCCTAGTCGATTGAGCCGTCCGATAATAAGGATAAGGATCGCTCGAGTTTGAGACTAGAATTTGCGATGCGAAGTACCACGTTTCATTGGTAAGGAACATAGAGATGTTCGAAGCATGCAAATGGATATTCATATGATGAATGATCGAACTACCCTATCCGGACTTTCCAAGTGGTTATCACTTATCGAGTGGATGTAGTCCGCGGTTTTGGTTGTACACCATTAGTCCTTACTACTTGAAACATCATTGAGACTCTATATGCTAGTACTGTGCTTTGACTCGTTTACCGACTCTATTGGGGTCATCAGGTGTCGGGATTGGGTACAGTTACAACACATATAGGAGTCGATGCTTTGTTGTCAAGAATTCACCACATACTTGCGAGTGTGGATATCCTATGCGATCTGAGGAGATATTAGTATGACGAATCTTTGGCCAGAGTACATGATGTGGTTTAAGAAATGGTTTCTTAGTAGCACATGCGATGTCACTATTTGATCTTCAAGATGTATTGCATAGTTATCGAATCTCGAACGACTCTCGATATACCAATGGTTGTTGATTCGATCGGGATATATGGATGAAGGGACCGTACTGTACGCTAACCAAAATCTATTGGTTCTTGTAGGCACTATCAGTGATACCTAGGGAATCATGGGGCGATGTTGCTAGGCGCTCTTACCATGATTCGATGGGCAAGTCGGAAATTGTTGTTCCGAGTCACAAGGAGTTGTGAGCCCACGGCTAGCTGTATCCCTGAACCATTGAGGGTCACACATTGTAATGGATTTTTAATCCCCGTTGAGATAGTTAAATTTAAAGAGTTAAATTTAATGAACAAAGAAGTTGGACTTCTTAATTATGAGTAGAGGAGTAAGATTTCCTAAAATGACATAGGGATGGACATTTTTGGAAACCACTGAATTCGGATTCAGAAAAATTTATCTTGACTTTAAAAGGTACAGAAATGGTTTCTGTGCACATTGGTGAAATCAGTTTATCAATCGGAGTCACGATGAATTTTATATTAATTTCTGAACATGCGGGCTTTGCTTGTCGGGCTTGAACTTATGACTAATGGGCCCTAAGCTGTTAGTGGCCTACATTATAAATAAGTTAATGCAGTACAGAAATTACACACAACAGGTCACAATTTTCGAAAAAACCCTATTTTTCTCTCTGAAGTGGCCGACCCCCTCTCCCCTCTGCTCGGTAAAATCCAGTCTGTGAATTTTGAATTGCAGTCTGGTTTAACGGATCAAATTCGTTAATCTCTTCGTAGAAACTTCTGATAGATTTTCTAGTGCAATCTATCAGAGGGATTAAATATCCATTCGTGGACCTGATTGAAGAACAGTTCGTCCATCAGTTCCAGGGATATACAACAAGAGCAGAGCAATCTGTTGGTGTCCAAAATCTCGATTCGAGATTGAGGTAAAAATTTATAATCGTTATTTAATTTTTACACACACACAATTTAATCGTAAGGTTGATACCTATTATGGAATCGTTCCATACAAAAATTTTAAACTTCCGCTGCACCGGGTATCAATCCTAATTGATCTGATCGCAGAGTTATCCAACAGTGGTATCAGAGCCAGGTTGCTCAGATCAAGCGATTAAATTAATCGATTGTACAAAAATTTTTAAGCCTCGGTTTTTGAAACAAAATAAATATTTAAAAATAAAAATTTTTTTTTTCGGGCAAAAACCCGGGCAGCGATTGGATCGCTTCCCGGGGCAGGGGCAGCGCACGGCGCTGCCCTGGGCAGTGCTGGGCGCTGCCCTGGGCGGCGCACGGCGCTGCCCAGCGCAGCGCTGGGCGTTGCGCAGGGCAGCGCTCGGCGCTGCCCTAGGGGAAGCCGGGCTGCCCGGCCCAACCCCATTAGGGCGCGGGCAGCCCGGGAATGTCCCGGGCGGCCCGTGGGAAAAATTAATTTTTTAATTTTTAAATTAAATTTTAATATGTTAAAATTCTATTTTTGGTCCGATCGAAAATTGTTTTTGATTGGTCCACGAGGCGTCGGATCGAATTGTTCGAGTCCGAAAATTTTAAAATTGATTTTTGGATAAATTTGAATTTTTGGAAAATTTAAATATTTTATCCGTTAAATTGAATTTTGAAATTAATTATTTTTGGTACAATTGATGATAAGATATGATCTTATGGATATATTGAGTAAAATATGATTTTATGTATAAAATTGGATTTTATAGATAAAATATGATTTTATTTGATAAAAAGATAAAATATGATTTTGTATGTAAAATAATATTTTATATATGAAATATGATTTTATCCTTTTAAATTTAAATTGCCATTGCATGTTATCCAATAAATTAATTTTGAATTAAATGTTATTGGATAAGGATGATCGATTGCCATGACCAATTTTGTAGGTGTATGTTAGGAATTTACATTTATTTTTATTGCTGTTGGTTTTATTAATGGGCCTGGTTTATGTCCCAATATGAATTGTCATATGTAATAAAAGTGGGCTTAGTTTATGGCCCGTTCCCACCCCTTAAAAATGTATCCCCTACTTGTCATTGTTATTTATTGTAAATACATTAGATTTAGTGGGAGATCAAGATTTGAAGATGGAGGTGGGCCCAGCAGACAATAAAGACAGAAGAAATGTAAATTGGAAGCAAATGTAATAGGATTGCATTGCATACTGCATATTACCTAAGATTGGACTAAGACTCGTGATTGGCAACCACGGGTCGATTAGAAATGGAATCGATCATCCCATATAATATGTGATATTATTGTTGTATGCATGTTTTAGACATAATTGTGTGAATCCGGCAAGCATACAAAATTTTAAAAATGATGAGACAAATTTTTATAATTAAAATCCCTCATTTTAAATATGATTTAAAATTGATATCAAGATAAATAAAGGAAATTTAAATTTGTTTAAATGTTCCTACCTTCCATCAACGATCAATGTATGAGATGCTACCCGCGGATACGGTCCGGCTCATATTATTGGGGGGGCCCGTTCGTCGGAAAGCTGTACATTGGATCGACACATGTTGTAAGTTGGGTGGAACTCCCATGGGATCGGCTCATATTATTGGGGGATCCACATGGCGACCGTCCATCACAACTTAATATTGATGGGTCATCTTGACATGTCACAATAAACGGCGTCATATTATTGGGCCCTTATTGGACATGAGGTATAAACATGGAGGTTGCTTTGGAAGCAATTGGGCTCTACCTTTTGAAATTATGGTTGGCTGATATTATTCGGGACCATAGATTGTCAATTGGACTCCATGTTCTCACTAAGGAAAACAGTTTCCCGTTTTCACTAGAGGGTAGTGAAATCGTTAAAATAGTGGGAGTGAGATTCATAAAATAAATTTCGCCTATTTTATGTCTTAGTAAATTGCTTAAACAATCACTGATATTTGTCTGTTTCTTTTCAGTATTTCATAAGATGAATTCGCGTAATCCACTTTTCTCGATCCTCGAACAAAATAAGTTGACTGGCGCAAACTATACGAAATGGTTCTGTAAGTTGAAGATTGTCTTGACTTCGGAGAAGATGCTCTACGTGTTAGAAAAATCTCCTCCGAAGGAAGCACCAGCTGACGTAAGTCCGGAAGAGTTAGCCAAACTTGATACATGGTGGGACCATGATATCAAGACCAAATGCTAAATGCAAGCCTCGATGTTTGATGAACTCCAGAGGCGATTTGAGGACACCGTGAATGTTGCTGACATTCACGTTCAACTCAAGGAACTTTTTGGGGCTCAATCGAGGGCTGAAAGGTTCGCTACTGTAAAGGAGCTAATGACGTGTCGCATGCGTGAAGGGACTTCGGTCCGTGATCATGGGGTACGAGTGATTTGGCTCATACAGAAGTTGATAACCCTTGATTTGGTGTTGGAGCATGAACTCAACATGGACTTACTACTTCTGTCTCTTCCTTCTTCGTTTGACGGATTTGTGGTGAATTTCAATATGAACAAGATAGAGGCCTCCCTTGAAGAGATGGTCAATATGCTTGTGACATATGAATCCACATTAAAGAAGGATAAACCGGCTTTCTTGGTGGGCTCCTCTTCTTCTGCTAAGAAGGGGCCAAGTACAAAGGGTAAGAAACGTTCTGCCCCACCCAAGAAAATCGAACCCGAGAAGAAGTACAAGACAAAGGCTTCAAACATGGAAAAATCCAAGGATGTTTGCCATTACTGCAAGAAGCCCGGTCATTGGAAGCGTAACTGCAAGGAATATCTAGAGCAGTTGCGAACTGCGAAGGGTATGTTCTATATTGAAATAAATGTTTCACTTAATACTACTTATTGGGTATTGGATACCGGATGTGGATCTCACATTTGCAATGATTTGCAGGTGATGATAAGAAGTCGCAGGCTTAGAATGGGTGAGACCCAGCTGAGGCTCGGAAATGGTTCCAGAATTGAAGCTAAAGCCGTGGGAGATGTTTATTTAATTTTGCAGAACGGTTTTAAGTTACTTTTAAGAGATGTTTTATTTGTTCCGGATTTGATTAAAAACATTATTTCTGTTTCTATGCTTGATAGAGATGGTTATTCTTGAAATTTTGTGAATGGGATTTGCAATATTTACAAGAATGAATGTTTAATTGGAAATGGACAACTTGAAAACGATCTATACAACTTAAAACTAAAAGACGTTCCAATAAATTATGTTGATAAACCGGCAACAACAAACAAAAGAAAAATCGATAGCCAAAACCCGGCAAACCTTTGGCATGCTAGGCTAGGTCATATTTCCTCAAGGAGGATGAACAAGCTAGTGGGAGAGGGCATGTTTGATATGTCTGATATTAACTCTCTACCTACTTGTGAATCCTGCCTGAAAGGAAAAATGACTAAATCTCCTTTTATGGGGAAACCTGAGCGTAGTCAAAATCTGTTGGATTTGATCCATACAGATGTTTGTGGTCCATTTAGAGTTTGTATTCAATATGGCCACACCTACTTCATTACCTTTACTGATGATTATTCGAGGTATGGGTATTTATATTTAATGAAATATAAGTCTGAAGCATTTGAAAAGTTCAAAGAATTCAAGGCTGAAGTAGAAAACAAGCTAGGTAAAAGTATTAAAGCACTTCGATCGGATCGAGGTGGAGAATACTTAAGTATCGAGTTTTTGGACTATCTAAAAGAGAATGGGATTCTCTCTCAGTGGACTCCTCCTATGACACCACAGCTTAATGGTGTATCGGAGCGTCGTAATCAAACTTTGTTGGACATGGTTCGGTCCATGATGAGCTTCACTGAGCTTCCACCTTTGTTTTGGGGCTATGCGCTTGAAACGGCGGTATTGTTGTTGAACAATGTCCACACTAAAGCAGTGGACAAAACACCATACGAGTTATGGAATGGCAAAGCTCCTAAGTATTCGTACTTGAGGATTTGGGGATGTCCTGCTTACGTGAAGCGGACAGTGGGAGATAAGTTGGATAGTCGATCCAGCTTATGTTATTTTGTAGGGTATCCAAAGAATTCAATCGGATATTATTTCTATTATCCTGCTGAAACAAAGGTGTTTGTTTCAAGGAATGCCACCTTCTTGGAGAAGGAGTTCTTATTGGATAAGAAAGGCGAGATGATGGAACTCGAAGAAATTCGAGAAGAACCCGAAATACAAAATAACAATCCTACACCTCAGGAACCATTGATAGACATGTCTGTACCTAGAAGATCCGAGAGGACTTCTAGACCTCCTATTCGATATGGTCTTCTTCTTGAAGGGGATCAAGATGAACCCGATGTTGGATGTGATCCAAGAAACTTCAAGGAAGCAATTTCTGATGCGGATTCAAATTTATGGCTTGAAGCTATGCAGTCGGAAATAGATTCGATGCATACAAACCAAGTTTGGTCTTTAGTAGATCCTCCCGATGGAATTGTTCCAATAGGGTGTAAATGGATCTACAAGAGAAAGCTTGGGCCTGATGGTAAGGTATTGACCTACAAGGCACGATTGGTGGCAAAAGGTTATACTCAAAGACAAGGAGTTGACTATGATGAAACCTTTTCACCAGTTGCAATGTTCAAGTCCATAAGAATCCTTATTGCCAAGCTGCATGGTATGACTATGAGATATGGCAAATGGATGTGAAGACTGCTTTTCTTATGAAGACATTAAGAAGAAATCTATATGAAGCAGCCTGAGGGGTACACATCCATGGGAAGCGAGCATAAGGTATGCAAGCTTCAGAGATCAATTTATGGTCTAAAACAAGCATCAAGAAGTTGGAACCAGAAATTTGATGAAACAATAAAAGATTTTGGTTTCATCAAGAATCCGGAGGAACCATGCGTGTACAAGAAAGTAGTTAAGGATGCTGTGACATTCTTAGTACTTTATGTTGATGACATCCTACTCATTGGAATGATGTAGGGATGTTGCAGTCAACAAAGATATGGTTATCAGGTAGATTCTCGATGAAGGATTTGGGTGAGGCATCCTATATTCTTGGGATACAGATCTATAGAGATAGATCTAAGAGAATGATAGGACTCACTCAATCAACCTACATCGACACCATATTGAAACGGTTTTCAATGGATGGGTCCAAGAGAGGACATCTACCCATGTGTCATGGAGTTTCTCTATCCAAGTCTATGTGTCCCAAGACTGATGAAGAGATAGAGAAAATGACACATGTACCATATGCGTCAGCCATAGGTAGTATCATGTATGGGATGATATCTACCAGACCGGATGTAGCATTTGCTCTGAGTGTCACGAGCAGATATCAAGCTAATCCCGGTCAAATGCATTGGAAAGCCGTGAAGGACATTCTTAAGTACTTACGAAGGACTAAGAATATGTTCATGGTATATGGAGGAAGAGAACTAAAATTGGAAGGCTATACCGACTCTAGCTTCCAAAGTGACGTGGATGACTCGAAGTCAACCTCTGGATTTGTGTTCATGCTCAATGGCGGTGCTGTCTCTTGGAAGAGTTCCAAGCAGGACACCACAGCGGATTCCACCACTGAAGCAGAATACATTGCAGCATCAGCTGCTGCTAAAGAGGCCGTTTGGATGAGGAATTTCGTCCAAGAGTTGGGCGTCATTCCTGAAGTTGTTGGTCCAGTCCCGGTGTACTGTGACAACACGGGTGCCGTTGCTCAGGCAAAGGAGCCAAGGTCTCATCAAAGATCCAAACACGTACTGAGGAAATACCACATCATCCGGGAGATTGTGGAAAGAGGAGACATTACTGTCGAAAGAGTGGCCTCTGCAGACAATATCGCTGATCCACTTACTAAGCCCTTGCCAGGACCATTATTTGACAAACATCGCGAAGCAATGGGTCTACGTAGTATGACTAGTTGGCTTTAGGGCAAGTGGGAGATTGAAAGAGTGGGTGCCCGGTGAGCCAACTTGTGGCTAAGAGCTTTGATGACTCTTTGTATAAACAATCTTTTGTTTAATATTATTTACACTTTTATTAATGGCAATGACTTTATCTTTCTTCATATTGTTATATTGTGATATACTATTGCTGTTTTGATAAAGACCTTGAATATACTATAGTGTATGTAAGATGTGGTAGAACATGGGGATGTCTATCATGAAACACATCTTATAGTCACTGTATATTCTAAACTGTTCCTAGTCGATTGAGCCGTCCGATAATAAGGATAAAGATCGCTCGAGTTTGAGACTAGCATTTGCGATGCGGAGTACCACGTTTCATTGGTAAGGAACATAGAGATGTTCGAAGCATGCAAATGGATATTCATATGATGAATGATCGAACTACCCTATCCGGACTTTCCAAGTGGTTATCACTTATCGAGTGGATGTAGTTCGCGGTTTTGGTTGTACACCATTAGTCCTTACTACTTGAAACATCATTGAGACTCTATATGCTAGTACTGTGCTTTGACTCGTTTACCGACTCTATTGGGGTCATCAGGTGTCGGGATTGGGTACAGTTACAACACATATAGGAGTCGATGCTTTGTTGTCAAGGATTCACCACATACTTGCGAGTGTGGATATCCTATGCGATCTGAGGAGATATTAGTGTGACGAATCTCTGGCCAGAGTACATGATGTGGTTTAAGAAATGGTTTCTTAGTAGCACATGCGATGTCACTATTTGATCTTCAAGATGTATTGCATAGTTATCAAATCTCGAACGACTCTCGATATACCAATGGTTGTTGATTCGATCGGGATATATGGATGAAGGGACCGTACTGTACGCTAACCAAAATCTATTGGTTCTTGTAGGCACTATCAGTGATACCTAGGGAATCATGGGGCGATGTTGCTAGGCGCTCTTACCATGATTCGATGGGCAAGTCGGAAATTGTTGTTCCGAGTCACAAGGATTTGTGAGCCCACGGCTAGCTGTATCCCTGAACCATTGAGGGTCACACAGTGTAATGGATTTTTAATCCCCGTTGAGATAGTTAAATTTAAAGAGTTAAATTTAATGAACAAAGAAGTTGGACTTCTTAATTATGAGTAGAGGAGTAAGATTTCCTAAAATGACATAGGGATGAACATTTTTGGAAACCACTGAATTCGGATACAGAAAAATTTATCTTGACTTTAAAAGGTGCAGAAATGGTTTCTGTGCACATTGGTAAAATCAGTTTATCAATCGGAGTCACGATGAATTTTATATTAATTTCTGAACATGCGGGCTTTGCTTGTCGGGCTTGAACTTATGACTAATGGGCCCTAAGCTGTTAGTGGCCTACATTATAAATAAGTTAATGCAGTACAAAAATTACACACAACAGGTCACAATTTTCGAAAAAAACCCTATTTTTCTCTCTGAAGTGGCCGACCCCCTCTCCCCTCTGCTCGGTAAAATCCAGTCTGTGAATTTTGAATTGCAGTCTGGTTTAACGGATCAAATTCGTTAATCTCTTCGTAGAAACATCTGATAGATTTTCTAGTGCAATCTATCAGAGGGATTAAATATCCGTTCGTGGACCTGATTGAAGAACAGTTCGTCCATCAGTTCCAGGGATATACAACAAGAGCAGAGCAATCTGTTGGTGTCCAAAATCTCGATTCGAGATTGAGGTAAAAATTTATAATCGTTATTTAATTTTTACACACACACAATTTAATCGTAAGGTTGATACCTATTATGGAATCGTTCCATACAAAAATTTTAAACTTCCGCTGCACCAGGTATCAATCCTAATTAATCTGATCGCCGAGTTATCCAACAATGTTCATGGTATATGGAGGAAGAGAACTAAAATTGGAAGGCTATACCGACTCTAGCTTCCAAAGTGACGTGGATGACTCGAAGTCAACCTCTGGATTTGTGTTCATGCTCAATGGCGGTGCTGTCTCTTGGAAGAGTTCCAAGCAGGACACCACAGCGGATTCCACCACTGAGGCAGAATACATTGCAGCATCAGCTGCTGCTAAAGAGGCCGTTTGGATGAGGAATTTCGTCCAAGAGTTGGGCGTCATTCCTGAAGTTGTTGGTCCAGTCCCGGTGTACTGTGACAACACGGGTGCCGTTGCTCAGGCAAAGGAACCAAGGTCTCATCAAAGATCCAAACACGTACTGAGGAAATACCACATCATCCGGGAGATTGTGGAAAGAGGAGACATCACTGTCTAAAGAGTGGCCTCTGCAGACAATATCGCTGATCCACTTACTAAGCCCTTGTCAGGACCATTATTTGACAAACATCGCGAAGCAATGGGTCTACGTAGTATGACTAGTTGGCTTTAGGGCAAGTGGGAGATTGAAAGAGTAGGTGCCCGTTGAGCCAACTTGTGGCTAAGGGCTTTGATGACTCTTTGTATAAACAATCTTTTGTTTAATATAATTTACACTTTTATTAATGGCAATGACTTTATCTTTCTTCATATTGTTATATTGTGATATACTATTGTTGTTTTGATAAAGACCTTGAATATACTATAGTGTATGTAAGATGTGGTAGAACATGGGGATGTCTATCATGAAACACATCTTATAGTCACTGTATGTTCTAAACTGTTCCTAGTCGATTGAGCCGTCCGATAATTAGGATAAGGATCGCTCGAGTTTGAGACTAGCATTTGCGATGCAGAGTACCACGTTTCATTGGTAAGGAACATAGAGATGTTCGAAGCATGCAAATGGATATTCATACGATGAATGATCGAACTACCCTATCCGGACTTTCCAAGTGGTTATCACTTATCGAGTGGATAAAGTCCGCGGTTTTGGTTGTACACCATTAGTCCTTACTACTTGAAACATCATTGAGACTCTATATGCTAGTACTGTGCTTTGACTCGTTTACCGACTCTATTGGGGTCATCAGGTGTCGGGATTGGGTACAGTTACAACACATATAGGAGTCGATGCTTTGTTGTCAAGAATTCACCACATACTTGCGAGTATGGATATCCTATGCGATCTGAGGAGATATTAGTGTGACGAATCTCTGGCCAGAGTACATGATGTGTTTTAAGAAATAGTTTCTTAGTAACACATGCGATGTCACTATTTGATCTTCAAGATGTATTGCATAGTTATCGAATCTCGAACGACTCTCGATATACCAATGGTTGTTGATTCGATCGGGATATATGGATGAAGGGACCGTACTGTACGCTAACCAAAATCTATTGGTTCTTGCAGGCACTATCAGTGATACCTAGGAAATAATGGGGCGATGTTTCTAGGCGCTCTTACCATGATTCGATGGGCAAGTCGGAAATCGTTGTTCCGAGTCACAAGGAGTTGTGAGCCTACGGCTAGCTGTATCCCTGAACCATTGAGGGTCACACAGAGTAATGGATTTTTAATCCCCGTTGAGATAGTTAAATTTAAAGAGTTAAATTTAATGAACAAAGAAGTTGGACTTCTTAATTATGAGTAGAGGAGTAAGATTTCCTAAAATGACATAGGGATGGGCATTTTTGGAAATCACTGAATTCGAATTCAGAAAAATTTATCTTGACTTTAAAAGGTGCAGAAATGGTTTCTGTGCACATTGGTGAAATCGGTTTATCAATCGGAGTCATGATGAATTTTATATTAATTTCTGAATATGCGGGCTTTGCTTGTCGGGCTTGAACTTATGACTAATGGGCCCTAAGCTGTTAGTGGCCTACATTATAAATAAGTTATTGCAGTACAAAAATAATACACAACAGGTCACAAAATTTTCGAAAAACCCTAGTATTTTTCCTCTGAAGTGGCCGCCCCCTTTTCCCCTCTGCTCGGTAAAATCCAGTCTGTGAATTTTGAATTACAGTCTGGTTTAACGGATCAAATTCGTTAATTCTCTTCGTAGAAACTTCTGATAGATTTTTTAGTGCAATCTATCAGAGGGATTAATTATCCGTTCGTGGACCTGATTGAAGAACAGTTCGTCCATCAGTTACAGGGATATACAACAAGAGCAGAGCAATATGTTGGTGTCCATAATCTCGCTTCGAGATTGGAGGTAAAAATTTATAATTGTTATTTAATTTTTACACACACAATTTAATCGTAAGGTTTTGATACCCATTATGGAATCGTTCCATATAAAATTTTTAAACTTCCGCTGCACCGGGTATCAATCCTGATTGATCTGATCGCCGCGTTCTCCAACATGTCTGTCTACTCTGGTGTACTAGACGAGTGTGGTTGCACCCAGAGGTTGATCCGTGCGGTGGCAGCACTCATATGGTGCCGGTTCTGAGCATGACTTTTCAGATGACCCTGTACCAGTCATCATGTTGCATGCATTATATACATATGTTTACTCATGTCTATGTACTGGGCGTAGCGCTCACGTCCTAGTTGTTATCTTGGACACCCTATTCCATGGGGCAGGTCGCAGGATGGACGGAGCTGGTAGTTCAAGGCAGGACTAGGGAGCAGGAGCTTTGAGGATTTTATTATACAGCAGGATTCGATATAGCTGTATATTGTTTACTGTTTAAGATTTCGATTTGGTTGTATCATTACAGATTTAAGCCTGGATTATATTACTAAGCTGATATGTAAATTATGGTTAAGTTTCCGCACATTTTTACTCTGTTAAGTATTTTGCTGTATTAAGTTTAATGCATGCTATTAGTTGCCAGTTAGTAGGTTATTCCATGCAGGGTCACTACATTTTTCACCATGACTTTCCACCTCTTAAAGGTTTCGTAAACATCCTATTTATTTTTCAAAAAATAAACCCAAACTTTCATGCTCGAATCATCGATAAATGTGACATAATATCGTGAGCCTCCAAGAGATGTCATAGGAGATGGCCCCCACACGTCTGTATGAACCAGTTCCAACTTTGATGCCTTTGGTTCTCTGCCACCTTTTGAAAAACTCACATTTTTCTGCTTTCCAAGAATACAACTTTCACATAGCTTGTGTTCGACGGACTTTAATTCCGGCAGCTTTCCATTTGATAACAGCAACTTCATTCTCTTCTCACTCATATGTCCAAGTCTACGGTGCCATAGACTTGAGTTAGCTCCAGCATTCACAGCCTCTAACGTATCTCTGCAACTGGAAGTCATGTAGAGGGTTCTAGTTTTCTGTCCTCGAGCAACAATCATGGATCCTTTGCTCACTTTCCAGGAACCATCACCGAAGTTCACATTATGACCTTCGTCATCGAGCTGTCCCACTGAGATCAGATTTCGCGTCAGCCTTGGTACATGTCTGACTTTATTGATTTTTCAGACAGATTCATTTGACATTTTCAACCGGACATCTCCCATACCAACAATCTCAAAAGAACCATCAGCCAGAAAAAATTTTCCGTAATCGCGGACAATGTAATTATCGAATACATCGCGATTACCCGTGGTATGAAATGAGGCTCCAGAATCCATAACCAAAGAGTCAACAAGGCTTTTCATGGATAGTACTAAAGCATCGTGTACCTCCTCAGTCACAACATTTGCGTTATTTGTTGCTTTGCAGTTTCTTTTCAGGTGGTCAATCTCACCGCAGCTCCAGCACTTCAACTTCTTTTCAAATGTGATTTTATCTTTACCATTCCTTGACTTGGACCTGCTCCGCCATTTGTTAGAATTCTTTTCGACATTCCTGTCCCTACCTCTATTAACCAGATTAAGAGCAGAACTCGATTATGCTTTATCACCAGAATCCATCCTGTGAACTTCTTAGGCAAGAATCCGGTCTCTGACATCATTAAATTGTAATTTTTCTTTGCCAACAGAATTGCTAACTGCTGCCCGCATCGGCTCCCAAGTATTTGGCAAAGACGCCAAAAGAATAAGTGCACGAATCTCATCATCAAAATTTATTTCAACCGATGTCAATTGAGAAACAATGTATTGAATTCATTGATATGTACTGCTATTGAACCGCTTTCGCCCATCTTCAAGTTAAATAACTTTTTCATCAGTTGTACTTTATTATTGGCTGATGGCTTCTTGTACATGTCTGATAAGATGGACATCATCTCCTCCGTGGTATTTTCCCCCGCCACATTATGTGCCACGTTCTTTGTTAGCTAGGGTCAATCTAATAACCCCTAACACCTGTCGGTCAAGAAGCTCCCACTCATCGACCTCCATTTTTTCCGGCTTTTTTTCCCAATAGAAGTTGATGTAGCTTCTTGTTATACAAATAATCTCTAATCTGTAAGCACCAGAACGTAAATTCTGAACCATCGAACTTGTTGATGCCAGGGCCGGATCCGTCATTTTCGGTCATCATTTTGCCTTAAAAAATTTCAAAAAATCTTTTCTGATGTGGAAGTTCTTCAGACAGAGCTGCAACCACAGAGCATACTCAAAATTTAGGAAATTTTACACCAAGGCTCTGATACCAGTTGTTAGGAAATTAAAGCCCATAATAACCGATGACCGACGAATAATAAATGCCCAAATAATCACGGAATAAAATAATAAACAAGAACACAATATTTTTACGTGGTTCACCGTTCAATATAGGCTACGTCCACGAAGCTGCTGCAAATATTTATTATCGAAGAAATATTACAAGTGTATACAAAATACTATATCTCTCACCCGATCCCAATCCCTGAGTATTACCGAGAAAAATTATTTCTCTAACTCACACAAGAGAACACTAAAAAAAACCAAAAAAAAAACTCTCTTTTTCTGTTTTTTTTTTTTTTTTTTGCTCTCTGCGCTCTGGGAGAATTACATTGAGGAGAGAGGAGCTCAATTTACAGAGCTCCTCTCCGCGTGGTTCCCTTCCCCAACTAGAAATCACCACCTGCCACCATCCCACCTAACATAGTGTAGTTTACCGGATTAGCATTGCTTACAAACTATTACGTTAACCTCGTTTGGTACATGATGAGATAATTCTAAGACTAGAAGATTGATTGATAAGTGGTTGATTAAGGATGATATGTATGTATTGATAGTTTTTTTTTATGTTTGATATTTTTTTTGAGGTAACATGATATGAATTCTTAATGTATGGAAGGCAAACACGACTATATTAAAATCGTACCCTCAATCCAATAACAAAAGAAATCAAGAAATTTGCCCAATCTTGAAACAAGTAAAAAGTTTTGGGTTAACCACCTCTAGCTTACAACAAAACTAGCAACAGTAACCACGAAGAAAAACAATTGATCACAACGAGACCTTCAGAAAACCTGTTTCTGACAACCCACGAGGATAATCAATCGACAAACGCCACAAAGCTATGAAACTTTGATAAGTTTGATTTTTGGGTAAGCAAAAGCTTAATAAAATTCTAGAGAGAATTTTGTATGGAATAATCAATAATCTGAAATCTTAATTGTCCTTCAAATAACGAATGTTGTAGTATTTATATTACAACCCAAAATATTGAAAGATAATGTAAAATAAATCAAAAAAATATCAAAGATATTTCCTAAAGTTTCCTAGTAGGAATGAAAGACCTAAAATAAGCAAAATAATGCCAAAATATTAAAAATCCCGAACACACACACAAAACACCTTCGGTGCGTGTAAAATAATCGGGGCGGGCGCGCTAGGGCTAAGCGCGGGCGCGCCTTTGTTGCGCAGGGCAAGGCGCGGGCGCGCCAATTGTAAGGCGCGGGCGCGCCGAGCTCGCACAATTCTTCGTCAATTTGGCATCCGTAAGCGCGGGCGCGCGATCAAGGGGCGCGGGCGCGCTTCTTCTTCGCAAAATAAGGGCGCGGGCTCGTGAGTCTGGGGCGCGGGCGCGCCTGGGCTGCGAACAAGGTCTTCAATTTCTTCACTTTTTTGACCGCCTTTGACCTCAATACGATGATAACTACCTCCAAATTGAATATCAAGAAATCCAACGCCCTCTTGCGACTTCAACATCAAGGATTGAAGTGCTTCCTTGAACTTCTGAGCTCGGCCTCTCGTAACCGATCCTCGTGGCATCTCCAACAGATCCTTAGTCACTTTATCAGCATGCGAGCTATCCATGATCGCATCATAACAAATACAATTTTTTTTTCTTTCTTAAAGGTCAAGGTTACATTTCATGAAATTAGAGAGGTAGGTTGCCTCTGTCGCATAAATTAATAGATTTTGAATATATAGTTAGTTAGTATAAAAAAAATATATTATATAGCTGAAATTGTAGAATATTCCGAATGACTTAATCTTGCTGTCTTTCACTAATATTGCAAATAAAAATGCAATATAATATATGTAGTAGACTAGTAGATCTTTCGCCCGCTGTGCAGGAGATCACACAGTAATCTTTTATAGTTGATTATACGCCATCTACTTAAGAAGTCAACAAAGTCAGCTGTGAACTTTAAAACCTTTGAAATTAAATGGCCACTAATTAATTAATCATAACATAACATGAGAGGAAACTCTTATTCGATTTCACACATTAAAAAATTAAATTATTAATTTTATATCGAAAACATAATTTTTCATTGCTAATTAACATGAGTTGGATTGACATATCTCATAAATATAAATATGCGAGGCCTTATTACAAGAAACCTACCATTATTATAAATATTTGTATCATAATTAGGTTCAAATTTTATTTATGTGTCATTCTAAAAAGAATTATCTATATAGAGCTTACGAGTCCAGAGGGCAACACGCATGATTAATTTAGAGCCAAAGTTTGTCAAATCTTACGCGAATTTCCGACCAAGTTGAAAAAATATAATATTCTTTTGAGGTGAAAAATATTTGTACCGTATGATATTTGATTTATAATAGAGATAAAATAGTGTCTAACTATAGTTTTTAGAATTCCCAAAACATCTTTCTTTTTTTTTTTTATCCCCCGATTTCTTTCTTTCTTTCTTTCTTTCTTTCTTTCTTTCTTTCTTTCTTTTTTGGCATCAAAATTTAACTTTATATACAAAAATCTAAAAATCTTATTAATTAAAAATAAAAAATTTAATTTAAATTTCCAATTTCAATGTTATGTTTTATACATAAAAATATGAACTGAACATTTACATAACTTGTGCACACAAGAGCTAGTCATATTTAAGTTTAATTCCCCATTTTTTTTATTTCTCCGATTTACTATTTGGCATTTGATTAATGTTGTGAGTGAAGCAATTGTTTGCAGTATTAATTTGTTTCTTGATGTAAATATTACGCACGAAGATATATTAATATTTGCTTCATAAATATCGAATATAATTTAATAAAATCAATTAAAATAGAATTTTATATATTTATGTGCATGCTTAGTGCTTACGATGAATCTGACAATTAACCGATTATTATTATTTATTAGTGCATTTTAATCTAAAACTTTTACTATGAATGAAATAATATTGTTTGATTTATTAGTTTTTCTAAGTTTAAGTACGCATCTCTTTTTATTTATTTTGTCTAGTTTTGGTTCAAGGATTTGAAATGGTAATAATATAATAACAGTGACTCAAATAAAAATATATTAAAGAATGATGCAATATAATCTCTGTTTCTATTACAGTTTGTGTCTACGAGGAAGAATTTGCTTATTGGGTGATGGTCCAGCAAGGTAATGTCCATTTGACAATTGGGTTACTGTTTTCATAATCAAGCCCGTATACCCTCGTGAATCATGTGCTACTCCAAATTGCATTTCGTGATTACCATCAAACCCTTGAATCTCAATGTTTGTTTATTTGGTATGTTGGTGTGTCACATTTCAAAATTAAAAATTATCAATTTTCGTTTCCCTTTTTTGAGAACGTAAATATAACATTGTATCATGAATTTTACTGTTATGTTTATGAGTATAACAAAATCGTATCATTTATTTTATGTACACGCGTCGCGTGTGTCATTGTGACTAGTATTTTATTGAAACTCGGCATTTATTTATTTTGAACACCGGATTCTTTGGATATTCTTGTCCAATTAAAGTCTATCAATATATATATATATATATTTCAAAAATTACAATTTTGGTGTTTTATTTTGTTAATTTGTTGTTATTAAATTTCAATTATAGCCTTGTATACTTTAAATTTTGACAATTTTAATCTTAAATTTCACCAAAAGCGCTGACGTGACACTACATATGACAACACCGTTTACATGTCACACCAACAACGTATCGGTAGATTTGGTACGACATAACAATTAAGTTGAAAAAGTAGTGAAATTACAAAAGAAAAAAAAAACAAAGATAATGGGTTGAGATCGAAATTTTTGACAACATCAAGACAAAGATAAAAAACTAAAATCATAATTTTGTCAGTTCTTTTTATATCTCAACACATATCATTATTATTATAAAATAAAAACTCGAACTTGATATCTGATATTAAAAAAATATTACAACATAATTATTTTGTTTAGGAAAATAAATTTATTAAAAATTGTAAATTAAAATTTAATTAAGAAAAGTAAAAAAAATAAGATAAAGAGAAGCCGGCATCTAATGTCTAATGTAATGACTACTTCAATCTAACTGCGGAAAGTCAAGCTTGAAGTGATGTCATATGATACGACATCGTACCTTACCACCTGACAGTCTACACACACCCCCGATTGGGTTGCTAACTCCTCCCTCCGATTCAAAAGAAACCCTAATTCTCCCATTTCTCAATCGATTCAATAAGGATAAACCACCGCATAAAGATAGATGGGCAAGTTATCCCCGCTGGGTTTCAAGCGCAAGAACGACGGCGATAATACAGGGAAGAAGAGAATGAAGCCGATGGAGGGTGAAGGAGGCGATGTTGCGGCGGCGGAGAAGGTGCGGCTTCCGCTTTCGGAAGTGGTTTCTGACTGCGAAGAACGATGGTTTCTAGAGACGCTTAAAGAGGCGGAGGCGGGCGACCTTAGAATGCAGGTGATTGTAAGTCAAATGTACAATAGCGGCTATGGAGTTGCCAAAGATGAAGACAAGGTTTAAACTTTGATTCTCTCTTTGGGGTTATTGTTATCTTTTTGTGGATTGTGCAATAATTTGTTATGTGATGATGTTGCCTACTGTTTTTCTCTTCTTGTTTCTCTATTTTATATTGTTATTGTTATTTATTTTTTGTTGAATGTGAATGAGGTCAGTCTTCTTCTGTTAAAAGAAAAGTGGAGGTTCTTTTCTTGTTTTAAGGATTTAGATTCAGTTGTTTTGGCTTTCTGAATTTGTGGGCTTTAAAAATCTAGAGGAAGTTTTGGATCTCAAGTGCTTCGCGAATGAGGACTTCACTGAGGAAAGTTAGCTACAAACGTCCAGGTGATTTCTCTATTCTATATGTTTGTGGGATGCCCAGCATTCTTGGACTACTTTTTATTTATTCATTGTAACATGCGAAGAGAATGCCATATGTTACAGTAGTTTTAAGATGCAACTCCTGCAGGTTACAATGCAAGTGATTCGGATACAGATGAGTTGGCCTGTACATCTTGATCATTGCTTTGGGCAATGTGAAGCAAAATTAAAGGTGCGTTTTTTCTCTTCCTTAGTTTGGTACTGTAATTTTGTTTCGTATTAATACGACGAGGTTCGATATTAATTTCCTAGTGACATATAAGTTGTAATTTAGTAAATTTCCTATGCTGATGTGGAAAAGGTCTTCTGAAATCACGATATGTGTCCCACACTGTTTTACAACGAAAGTGGAGGGGTTAATTAAGCATTTAAGCTTGAAGGGCTATCGTATTGCGTACGAAGCCAGTGCATTGGTTTAGACTTTCATGTTGTGCTGACATTGGTGTTTTTGTTGAAAATCAATGCAGGAAGTTTGCGGCTTAAGAAAGGCTATCACGGGGTCAGGGTCAGTAATATGACCCTTTTGTCAATTTACGGACTGAATTCAGGTGAATGAGATAAAAATTGATGAGTGAGTGAAAGCTGTTTAAGAGACTGTCTTGGGTTTAATTTGATGGACTCCTCGATCTAGGAGGCTAATATGTTGGGTGTGCTCTTCATCTCTTGTGATTGGCATGCAATGTATATACATTCTCACAGTCGATCAGGAATTGTACATAATTGATGGACCAAGTCAGTTGACAATTACTTTTGTTAACCAACGTAACTGTAGTGATTGAATACCTTGGAAGGAATAAATTATCCTTTGCGTCAAGATTTTTCATGATCAAGCATGATTTTTGTACATAAGTTTGTCATGCTTGTGTTCTCTATTATATGGTTTCTCTCTTTATAATAGATAGATGATTCAGCTTTTTCTATCATGCTTATTGTAATGGATGCCTGACCTGATCTCGATCCATTCATATCGCACAGTTTGGCTTCTGATTATGCCAATCCATTCGGTACCTTTTCTGCTCATGCTTTATCGCATGTGCGATCATCAATGTCATAGAATCTCTCCCACGAGTCTCTCTTTATTGAGATTATGTGAGGATGATAGTGTAGATACATATCCACTACTGTATGATTATCCCATAAATGTTTTCAATTGAACAACCATTTTGGACAAATTATAATTTTTTGCTATCGAAGCTTTGCTGTTTTCTGTAGAATGGTTGTGTGGGAAGTTTTTTTTGTGAACCTTGGGTCCGAATACATCAATCTACTATAGTTCTATACTTGCATCTCAAAGAAATTCCTCGACCAAAGAAGCTTAATTGGCAGTAAACAATTGGAGGAATTGAGATCTTGGAAGGCTAATAATTAATAATTTTTGAGACTATAATTGCTTCAAAGAGATGTACCAGGTTCTTTTGTTATTCATAATATTGTTTTTTTGGGTGGCATACGAAACAATACTTGTGAGGACAATACATGTATTGAGGACAATACATGTACGTTACATAATGTGCATGATCGATTTCCGATCGAGGGAAAATCAAATTTACTTCATCAGCTGTTGAATTATTTAAATCCTCTTTTATGCATCTAACTTTTTTCAATAATTTTTTTATATTTAAAAATTTTAGAATATATTATATTGCGATAATATAAATAAAATATGGTATTTTGGGGAAAAATGAAAGTTTAAATAAAAAAATAGTAATTATTTAGGAAGATGCGAAAATAAGTCAAAGAAAGAGAGAGTTTGTTGTTTTCATTTTTAAAATTAAAAGTTCAACCTAAATGAATTTGAAGCAGGACCCATCTATTACTAGGGGTGTGGAATGGTCGGTTAGGTTCGGTTTTAACAAATTTCAGCTCGGTGTTTTGGTTTACGGTTTTTCAACTTCCTCCGAAACCAAACCATTTTATTTCGGTTTGGTTCGGTTATGTTTTATTACGGTTTCGGCTATTACGATCGGTTATTACGGTTTGAGTAACAATTTGACTTATAAATAAACATGTATATTAAATTATTTAAAATAAATATAATAAAAAAACAGTGATCAAACCAAGTTTTTTATTATCTTAGAACATCAAAATTAAGTAATAAAAATAGGCATAGCTATGATTTTTGTAACCAATTTGTTAGTTATCTTACAAACATCAAAATAAAATAATAAAAAATATAACGATTGACGGTTACCAAGTTAGAGATTAACGATGGAAAGTCAAGAAGGGAGGAGAAAAATCTGTAAACCTAATAAAAATAACATATATTAATTATTTTTATTATTTATTATATTTTAAATAGTCGGTTCGATTTTTCGGTTTTTTAAAATTCAAAACCGTAAACCGGACCGGAAAATCGAAGATATAAAAAATCAAAACCAGAACCGACCGAAAAACCATTTAAACCGAATCAAAAAAATCGAAATTTACGGTCCGATTGGTTTTTTCGGTTTGAACCGTTTAATGCACACCCCTATCTATTACCTATCTAAACGTGTAAATAAAAGGGTAAAATTTTATAATTGTGAAATAACAACTTTTTTCTTTTATTTACACTATAAATAAGGTCATATAAAAACATATAGGGATATAAAATTAAAAGCAATATTTTAGTTAGGGTATAAAATTAAATGAATATTTCTGTTATATTATATGTAAATAGTAATATTCATAAATACATTATATATTTATGACATTTATTTAATTGCAACTAATGTATCCCTTAACACCATTACATAATTTATTTTTTTATTATTATTTTTTTGAAAAGAACAATTTTTTATTTTATTTTTCACAATTTGTTTTTATTTATTTTACATTTTATGTAATGTTAGGAAATATAAAAATATATAAGAATAAGCTAAGTTTTAGTTTGTGGCTTAATTAAGTTGTAGTTAATCAAATATATAAATAAAACTTGAAAAGAAAAAAAACTAAAACTTACGGTATTAATATAAAAAGTTAAAATTAAAAAAAAATTAAGAATATAAATCTTGAAAAGAACAAAACTAAAATAAAAAATTTAGTGTAATAATATTAAAAGTTATCTATTACATTATACATTTATGACATTCATTGAATTGCAACTAATGCATCTCTTAACACCATTACACAATTTATTTTTTAATTATTAATTTTTTTAAAAGAACCATTTTTTTTCATTTTCACAATTTGTTTTTATTTATTTTACAATTTATGTAATGTTAGGTAATATAAAAATATATAAGAATAAGTTAAAGTTTAATTTGTGGCTTAATTAAGTTGTAGTTAATCAAACACATAAATCAATATTGAAAAGAATGAAAGAAAAAACTAAAACTTACAGTATTAATATAAAAAGTTATAATTAAAAAAATTAAGAATATAAATCTTGAAAAGAACAAAACTAAAACAAAAAATTTATAAGTGTAATAATATTAAAAGTTAGCTATTATATGTAAATGGTAATAATATTCATAAATACATTATACATTTATAACATGCATTGAATTACAACTAATGTATCCCTTAACACCATTACACAATTTATATTTAGTTATTATTTTTTTGAAAATAACCATTTTTTTTTCATTTTTCACAAATTTTTTTCATTTTAGGCAATATAAAAATATATAAGAATAAGCTAAATTTTAGTTTGTGGCTTAATTGAGTTGTAGTTAATCGAATAGATAAATAAATCTTGAAAAGAACAAAAAAAAAAAACTAAAACTTACGGTATTAATATAAAAAGTTAGAATTAAAAAATATGTATAAGAATATAAATCTTGAAAAGAACAAAATTAAAACAAAAAAATTAATGTAATAATATTAAAAGTTAGAATTAAAAATATATATTTACGAAATTAATGTAAGAGTATAAATTAAATCTATTACCTATTTAAAAATATGAATAAAAGGATAAAATTTTACTATTGTGAACAACTTTTCCCTTTTATTTATACTATAAGTAAGGTCATAGAAAAATATATACACATATAAAATTAAAATCAACCCTAAAATAAATATTTCTATTATATTGTATGTAAATATTAATCTATTATCTGATACTTATTACTTGCATATATAAATTACTTATTACTTATTACTTTAGTACATATATAAATACGTGAGTTTGATTTGTGAATTTACATAGCTACTCTTCATTACTACATAATTAATTTGTTTTTTTAATTATTTATTTATTTAACTATTCAATTAACTAATTTATTTATAACAAAGTGATAAACTTAATTAGGGATGTTCATCCGGACCGAATCGAACCGAACCGAACCGAACCGTCGGTTAACGGAACCAAATGTCACCGAAAATCCAAACCGAATTTTGCGGTTCGGTTAAAAACCGAAATATTTTTGGTTTTTCGGTTTAACCGAATTTCTATTTATTTTATTTCATTTATTTAATTAATTTATGTTTATTTATTAATAAAAACAAATTAAAAATGAATTAAAATATTTAAAAAAACAAGTAAAAAAAATTAAAAAACCGGTTTTCAATTCGGGCGGTTAACTAAACTGTGAACACCCCTAAACTTAATCTATCTATTACATTTTACATATATAAATATGTGAGTTTAATTTGTGAATTTACATGGTTACCCTTCATTAATATGTTTTTTAATTATTTATTTATGTGACTATTCAATTAATTTATTTATTTATCACAAAGTGACAAACTTAAGAGATAAAAAAAATACAATTTTTTCTTACAGAAATAAGGGGAATACCAAATTTTTCCTTCATATTTTGATGTTTTCAGGGTCATTTTTCTCGATTTTTAAAATCAACCCTGAAATAAATATTTCTGTTATATTATATGTAAATATTAATATCCATAAATATTAATGTAGGAGCATAAATTAAACCCTTGATATTTAAAAAATATAATAATATTAAAGTAAACGATAAATTTTAGTTTATGGCATTAATTGAGTACCAATTAATGAAATAAATAAATATTAGAAAGAATAAAACTAAAAACTAAAACTTGCGGTATTAATATATTTATGAAATTTGTATAGTATAAATTAAACTCTTGAAATTTTTATATATTTAAAAAAGAGAAAATTTTAAATAATAATTATACAAATTTAATTAATAATGATAATATATATATATTTATATAGGAGTTTGATTATTATTATAAAAATATTTAAATTAATAAATTTGATGTCTTAGCATATTATTTCCTTTATTAATATAAAGACACCGTTCTGTTCATCATATTACTAATATACATATAAATAATCTCATCTCATCTCACGTTCTTCTCATCATATTGTTTATTCATATATTAACTATTTATTTTACATCAATCAAATCATTAATTATTTATCTCACATCAATCAAATTATTGAACTCAAATTACTATATTACCCCTTATAAATAATATAATTTTTATTTTATTTATTTTTAAAAGGACAAAATAGTCATTTAACATTTTTATATAAAATTTAATCAATCAAATCAAATAAAACTATAATCTATCAATCAAATCCAATACTATTTTAACTATCATTTTTTATTTATTTTTTATTACATTATATTATTTATCTATATATTACTTATATCATATCTCAAATCAAACGGTGTCTTGACACTATGGTAACGAGTCTAATGACTCATTACATATTCTTCGTCCTGATTATATAATGTAGTTTTCACACATATTAAAAAATATTATTGAGAAAACAAATTTCTTAAACTTCTTATTTTATACCTCTTAATGTATTCAAAAAATGAATGCATAATTTCAAGGTGTAGTTAATAGGGGTAGAGTGTAAAAATTTATTACTAAAATGGTATATCATATATGCCTATGAATTTGAGGAGAAAACAAACAAACAAATGACCTAAATAATTGGGACGGAGGAGAATTATTTAACTTGAATGTTTTTCATTTTTAATTATATTAAGATGCATTTTCATTTTAGTCATTTCCTTGAATATCGTTTTTATTTTGATCATTTAACTTGTATTTATTTTAATTTAAAATCTTTTTTATGACCGACAAACATGATAGATTATGGTAAAAAAAGATCCAAAAAAACATTCAATTTAAATGAAAAAAATAAAAATAATATACAACTTACATGACTACAAATGAAAATATGCCGCAACAGAACCAAAAATTTTAAAAAAACATGTGAGTTAAATGATCAAAATAAAAACAATATATTAGTGACACAAATAAAAATGAAAATGCATCGCAATATGACTAAAATAAAAAACATTCAAGTTACAGATTAAAAATACAAATTCACCATTAACATGACAAAAAGTGAAAAAAATGATCATTATATTATTTCAGTTGATTTTCATAATTAATCATTCAATTTTATATGATTTTTGTTATGATCCAATAAAAATCACACTAAATATAATTATAAAAAATAATAAATAAATATATTATAAAAATAACGTGTCACCACGTGCATACGTTCAGATTACTAGTGTTATTAAATGCAGGAATCAGCCGTCCAGGTACTTGCATGATACACACATACTCTTTCTCTAAGTTAGAATCAAGATGAATATCACAAGAAATGTCAATTTATTTGGTGTAATTTTATACTAGCCCACTTGTTGGTTAGCTGTACACAAAATTTCAAATACATTTCGAGCCCGTTTGGATTTTGTAGAGATTTTTTAAAATAAATGCTTTTAAAAGCTACAATTTTTGGTTTTCGAAAAAGCTCTAATTTTGACTTAAAAAGTGCTTATTTAAGCACTTTTTTGGTCAAACAAAAACACCTTGTTAACAAAAAAAACACTTTTTTAAGTGTTTTTTTGGTCTAACTTTTGAAACCAAACGGCCTTAGTCATATGTACGAATTCATTTACTCAATTCATTACACGTTGTCTTTGGAGTTATATAAATATTATAACGAAGATATCTTTGTATTTGTGTACGAGGAATAATTTTATAATTTTAAAATATACCGTATAATTGTATGTGTAATCGAATGTTTATGTGTAATCGAATGTTTATGTTTTTTTGTTAAAAAGGGTATTTGGTCCATATTGAGGTTATTTTTACCCATAGATGAAGCTTAAAAAAGTGTTGTATAATGGACTGTGGAACCTGTTTTCTGTACCAACAGGTTCTCCGACTCTGGTTATTCAGCCAAAATCTCTCATTTATGGTTGCCGGAGGCGGAGTACTCGCAATATTGGTCTACACGGACTTGATGACTTCAAATTTTACGGCATTCGTCTCTCTTGTCATATTGATTAACATCTCTGGAGCCGTTGGTGTCCTCTCGACTCTTGCTGGAACCATCTTGGTCGAAAGAGAATGGTGTGTTATTAACTCAATAACCATCATACATGTCACCTTGTTTATTTCAGTTTATCTCATACAAAGTAGTGTTGCCGTCAATGTTACAGGGTGGTGGTTATATCAGAAGGCCAACCTCCTGATGTACTAACAAAGATGAACTCAATCATACGAAGAATCGACTTAATCTGCAAGTTGTTTGCTCCTGTTGTTTCCGGATTCATTATCAGCTTTGTGTCATTAACTGCATATTCAGCAAGAAGTAGCCCTACCAGGACTAGCACTTGCTCTATTGTAATTCACAGTTCTCAGGTTATCCACTTTCTTGATCATAAAATGTTGTTTTTTCTTTGTGCTCGTTTCTTTTTTAACATTTCAAGCAAATGGTGCCAACAGCTTTCGATCATTAATGACTGCTACATTGGAATGGTAAGGTATACCTACATATATAATTGGAATTGCACGTGGAATAAGCGCAACGGTTGGGATTGCTGCAACATTTATGTATCCCGAATTGCAGTCTCATATTTCAACGCTAAGAACTGGTCTTTGGATCAGGTAAGCCACTATTTTTCCTTCAGAAGATCAATCTTAGTTCATCATAACATAATAAGCTCGCATTGATCCGATTTGAGTTTAAATATTTGCAGTGGGCCTGTCTCTTGTTGTGTGTTGCCTCAGTATTTATCAACAACAAAATTTTAGCCGCGTACATGCTGATGAGTGGGGTGGCTGTGTCACGGCTTGGACTATGGATGTTTGATTTATCGGTCATTCAGCAAATGGCAGGTATGTGCAGTAAAACAGTGTCACACTTTGAGTCCACGAGCCCTCAAGAAAAATGATTGATTAGAAAGAATATCCTGCTTGAAACAATTCCCATCTGTTCTTATATTGTGCAAATAGTTGAACCAAGTTGTTGGAAAAAGTCCCTTGTATTTTTTTAATGAAACTATTCACATCCGTCACACTATACAATGTAGAACGAGGCATTGCAATCAGCCATTTTCCAAAAAACGCCTTTGTTGTAAATTAACACATCAATCCAGTAGTTTTGAGCAGCTAGAAGTGGTAATACAGATACTATTTTGACAAGCACGGCATCCACAAGCCCATGAAAGTGAGAGTCTAGAAGATGGATTCCTTTAGTTTGTATTTCACATCCATCATCTCTTTACGAAAATAATTAAAAAAAGAGTAAATTGGTGATAAATCCCCAAACCCAAACTTGACTTTGCCCTAACTCTCTACCCATAAGATTCTTTGCAATAGCTCCCTAGGACCACAAAACTTGAATATTTAACTGTTTAATTCTTGTACTGGATTTATGTTTTTTTATGCTTAAAATCTAAAGACTTTATGCTAAAATCTGAAGATTTTGTGCTTATTCATGATACAAAGAATTATCCGTAAAAATGATATAAGAGCCTTAGGTTAATTATTCAAACATAATATTATTCGTTAATTCATGTTTTTCTTTGTTGAGGAGAATATTTTTTTTCAAAAGATGACTTCAAACGAAGGTTTGAATCAAGAGGATTTTATTCATATGAAATCCTATAAACAAGTTAATCTATTCACAATAGATTACTTACAACAGGTTGTGATTAATGCTCTTAATTTTGAAGAGATAAAGAAAAATAATTTCTAACTCTCAATTTTTTGAGATTACCCCAAATTTCCTCTAAACTCTCCGGAGATCTTAGAAAAATTCAAAAGACGGTACAATATTACAACAATCAGCTGTATGAAATACCTCGGCAAAATTGAAGAAATCCTTAAGAAACAAGAAGAAATTCTTGGAAACCTAAAGGATCTTCAAAATAAAATCATAAATCTAGAACACACTTCGGGTTCTAGAAAAGGAAATACAGGAGGAAGGTTACCACTCTCATTTGGTACCGAACCTTTGTTACATCAGAAAGGTAAAACCAAAATGGTCCAAAAACCTTTAACCAATGATGAAATGATGATTAATCTTATAAAAGCAGTATCAGAGAAAAACACTATCTGATGACTACTTTAGAAAGATTAAATCTCGAGGATCTACAAGATCTTGCGGATTCTTTTGCGAATCTCAAAGTAGTAGATCTAAAAATGAATTCCCCTGAGGGTGAACAACCCATAGAAAATCCCCCAAGATATGTGGTTAAAATAGAAGAACCACATAGTGAGTTTCAGGTTGGAGAAAATTCACATCCAGCAGGAACCAGATCGAGAAGGAGTAAAATCTCACTCCATCAAACTCCTTACGGAAAAACTGTTTTAGATCCAATACATCCTTACGGGGTTATGTTAAACCTTGATGTTTTGGACTTCAAAAAAATAGAATATCTTATAGATGATTGGACGTCAGCTATGAGAATAGCAGCAGGGACATTAGATCTTAATAAAGAAGGATTCATTAAACTTCTAGAAATGAGTATAATGGGATCTGTTAAGATCGCATGGGAGATGACTATGCCAGAAACTAAGAAATCAATCTTAGCAGGAGAATCCCTCAGCGAGATTGGAGAAAGAATGGCCACCCTATTTAAAGCACAATTCATATGGGTAGACTATTTCAATAATCAAGATACAGAGAAAAAGAGAAGATATACTCAAGCTCTTTATAGCCTCGAGTTACATGATATCTGCTTAGTTGATGAATACATTATGTTATTCACTAAATACAGATGAAATTCGGGAGTCGAGGAAAATATAGCTATTCAGCTATTTTTTGAAAAAATGCCAAGTCCCTGGAGAGAAATGCTGATTAAAGAATATGTTCCAGGCAATATTGATACATTGGCAAGACGTGCCTCCTTTTTGAAAGGAAAATTAGCAGAATGGTGCCATATGGTAGCATTACAGAAGAACTACAAGAAAATAAGGAGTATAGATAAGCGTACACCTTTGTGTTGTAGAGAAAATGATCTTCCAACGATAATTAGAAATAGATAACAGGGATTTAAAAGGAAGAAATTCAGAAATAATCCCTATAATAAAAGAATGAAAAGTTCTTGGAAACCAAGAACATTTTGGTCCAAACAAAAGGCCAGATCCTATAGATCAGATAGAAGAAGTGGACCTACAAAAACATCTACAGCAACAGGCTCATCACAAAGCAGGGGAAGAACACCATCAAGAAAAACTTTCAAAAGAACTCATACAAGAGCAAGTGAAAATTTCAAGGATTGCAACTGCTGGACATGTGGAGCAAGAGGACATATATCTACAAATTATCCAGAAAACGAGAAAAAAGGAGTTAAACTCTTTGAAGCAACACCAGATATGGATGATGCGGTCTTCTTTCAAGATCTAGTCCAAGTATATCAATTTGAGGATATTCCCTCAGATGAAAGCATATACGAAGAAGAGATATTGTTTAGTTCAGAATTTTCTGAGGATGAATCAGAATCAGAATCAGAGTAAAGAGGAAGTGTTTCGCCATGAAATACATGAAAGTTTGGCTTGGTTCTTTAGTCAAACCACGATATCTCATAATATGGTCCAAAGGATTATGAGAGAAAATCCAACATTACAGAAGTACCAAGGATTTTCGGCAGGACAAGTTGAAAGAGTCTTAGGAAACCTAGGGCTAAGACAAAGAAGACATAATTTGATTTATAAGGTATCCAGAAGGGAAATGGCAATCCCTATGGAATTAACCAGTAATCAAATTAAAATGCAGTTAATTCCCTTTGAAGAAATTCGAGAAGAATTACAGAAATTAAAAGCAGAAGTAGCAAAGACAATGTCTTGGATTCATATTGGAGCAATCCAGATTATGATCAAGGCTACTTTTAAAGAGGGAATAGATTCACCCATAGATATCGTAGTATGCGATAAAAGAATGGGGAATATACAAGATGCGGTTCTAGGAACTATCTCGGGAAATTTATGTGCAAGAAAAATTGTGGGAGTTATTTATCCAAGAATAGCCTACAATTTAGCTGATAGAGATTTTAGTCGAGCCTTGACTTTGCATCAAAACTTCAAGAAAAAAAGACTAATGAAGGAAGGTAATAGGCCATATTCTATTACTTATCAAATTTCATATGCTCTTTCTAATACTCACCATTCTGAATTATTTATTAGAAATGAGTTCATTGAAATTCCAGAGATCTTTGGGAAAGTTGCTCAAGCAATATACCTGAAAAGAATCGAGTTTCCTTTAATTCAGAAAATAGACATTCAAGTTCAAGACAGACCGGTTCTATACAGAGACCTTAAAATAGAACCCCGAAGGTTATCTTTCCAAGGAGACAGAATGACAAGCAGGAGATGGGACAAATCTCCTATTCAAGAAATTCCACCAGAAGAAAAAGAGTTTTCTATAATAGGAAAACTTAGATCTCCAGAAGGATGGAAAGAAGTGAAAATAGTATTCGAAATTACAAGTCATCGGAACTTGTTCCCTTGTAACTCGATTTACTATTTGGAACAACAGGAAAAAGGAACTTACCAAGGAGTGATAAATATTGGAGAATTGGAAGTTCAAATCTGGAAAATTCCAGGAAAAGAAATGGATCAACTCATTCTTGGTCTAGAATTCCTGGAGGACCATAAACCATGGAAACGCCTTGAAAAAGGAATAGAGTTCATGGCAAAAGAAAAGACTTGGAGGATTCAATAAGAATTCTACGAAATGGAAAACCAAGAGAATTGGATAAGGGACAATCCCTTAATCAGATTCGAGAACTCTATTCACAGAGAGAGGAAGAAGCAACAGTTGAAATTAGTAAGTCATGAACATGATTTACTAGAACGCATTGAAGAAGTAGAAAGGAGTAACCATACTCTACCTTCTGAGGTCTTAGGGAAACTAAAGGTAAATAGTCTTAATCGGATTACTGAGTTACAACACAGTTTGTTAAAAATGGCGGGGCCATTTAGTAATCCCTTTAAAAAATGACAACAAGTCCTTTCTCCATATACATTCCGATAGGGATGTTATATGAACAATATAAGGCTGAGTATTTTGCAGCTTATATTGACTCGGGAGCAGGAATTTGTACAGCAAAAAGAGGAGTCTTCCCTGAAGAATGTGAAGAGGAATTGCCAAAAATTGCTGGATGAGATTTCTCTCTCAGAATTTTAATTCTTTGCAAAGGAATAAAACAAGCAGAGATCCTTATGGGATGTGCAGGTCAAACACCTTGGTACAAGATAAAAACACCACCAATATATTTTCATGATACAGGAGCTGATATCCTGTTAGGAAATAACTTCTTACAAATGTTTAAGAAGTACACACAAGATAATGAGTCAAGAAGACTTATGTTCACTACAATTTGTGATCATAAAATTATCGTTCAAAGACTCAAGGTTGCTTTTTATCGACAATTGCCGATAATATTTCACAGCCAGCGTGGTGATAAAGGACAACTTTTTTCACCCAAAAATGAAAGATCCAAGAAGGTTTGGAGAAACCATGTTGAAAATAACAACAGAACAAGAACTCCAAACAGAGGATATGGAGTTTCTCAAGGTAACTCTAAATCACAGAGATATAGAGTTAGAGAATAAAGTTTCCCTTGAAGATGTCAAAAAGAGGCTCAAAAAAAGTTACAACGAGCATCCTTTGGCATAGTGGGATAGAAATCAACTCAAAGCCAGTCTTACTCTAAAGGAAGGCAAAGAATATGAATTCGTCAGATATAAGCTTATTCCGATGAACATAACAGATCAAAGGGATATGAGAATGATTATCAAGGAACATTTGGACCTTGGTTTAATCAAAAAAGGAGTTTCACCATATAGCAGCGAGGTTTTCTGGTTAGAAATCATGGTGAAATAAAAAAAGGGAAATCCAGGCTAGTTATTAACTACCAACACTACAACAAAAATGCACAAACACAACACTTAAAAGACAACGCTTTTAATGAAAAGTGTTGTCTTTTTAAAAAAGACAACGCTTTTAGGGAAAAGCGTTGTCGTTATATATTTTTTATTAATCAAAGACAACGCTTTTTTTAAAAAGCGTTGTCTATAAGCGTTTTTTTGAGTCAAAGACAACACTTTTAAAAGTGTTGTCTATTAGCGTTTTTTTCCTATGTATTACAATACTTTTTTAAAAAGTGTTGTAGAAGAACTATTATTTTTATTTAAAATAAAACTTAAAATAAAAATAAATAATACTATTTGCTTATCAGATCCCCAAAATCCCCAAACCCCTTCTCGATTTTCTTCTCGATCCCTCAGTGCCGCGACGACATTTCCACTTCTTTTTCCTTCGGATCCGTCGTATGCCTGTGTTATTTCCTCCTCCGACCTGGAATGCGTGGATTTCCTCTCAATTCCTCGCTGCTTTCCTTCCACGCACGAAGATGCACGCCTCCATTGGCTACTCTGTCACTGCGGACTCCGAACTCTGCATCACCACCAGCGCACCGGGAGAAAGAAGGCTCAATCTGCTGCAGAGAAATGGGTCTTGTTCAGTGATTTTAGTTTACCATTTTCATTTTTCCCGTGATTATCCATATTTGACTTTGATGTCAAACTATTGCCTTGCAAATTGAGTCACGATTTAGGCCAAAATGCTTCGATTTTTTTTTTCTTCGATTTCTCATCTGCTCTTTCTCAAAATTTTAAGACATTCTCGTACGTAGAATTCACAGATTTTCTTTGTTGTTGTTTCGATTTTTGCAGTTGGCGATGTCTGGAAGCTTCGGTGAACTGTGGTACCTGGAAGGTTTTCATTGACAAAAATGTAGGTGCTACGGCTAGTTGCTTGCTTGTTTTCGGTTATCATGCTTTGCTCTTCTGCGGCATTGGTTGCTGTGCAGAGATCTAGATGGCAAACTCTTAATGGTATGGGATCTCCGTTGTGCGTTTTTGGTTCTTGGCATATTTTCAGATATGTATATTATTTATTTTGTTTATTGCTTCAAGATCATATTCCGTGGTGAATTTATTGCCATGGGATTCAAACCATGACAGTGCATCATCCATGCTCATCAATGCTGCAGACTTGATGGGAAAATTTCTGTATTTGCACACACCCATCGCGGGTCAAGTGGTGTGAATTTTGAAAGTTTTTGTGTGGTATTTCAGTTCCACACTACAACAAAAATGCTCAAACACAACACTTAAAAGACAACGCTATCTCCGGGTCCATCCTGGCAATGACGGATTCGATAAGCAACGAAACATTGAAGGGGTTGGGGTTTTCATCGTTTTCGGAGCTTCTGTTGCCGGATTCTGTCAAAGGTTGCAAGGCGTTGCTCAAAGTTGCGGCGCACAAGAAACTGTGGTTCCTCGACAAGCTTCATAAGGACTTTCTAGAGGTGATCTCTTATAATTTCATCATTAATTAATTAATAATAATTTCCACGCATATTCTTTTTAATTGTTTTTTTTAATTAATAACCAAAATTGAAGTATTTGGTGATATATATTATATATGTGATGATGAATGAATAACGTACAGGTGATGTTCACCAACAGGAAGGAAATGGCTGAGCTACTTGAAGTTCTGGTGGTGAGCAACAAAGATACCAATATCCCCAATTTCTCACAGGTATTAAATATATATTCATGTACAAAACAAGAAAGAGACCATTTAATTAATTGATATATATGTATGTTTGCAGAGAATACATCTTCTGTGGGGCGAGAATGATAAGATTTTCAAGCTGTAACTTGCTCAGAACATGAAACAGTAAGATATATATGTAGCTAATTTCTGTCTTAATTTGTGAATATATATAATTGGATCGATCTATAACAAATTAAATATGATTGTTTTTGCATACACGTACAGGCAGTTAGGAGATAAGGCTACAGTTGAAGGCATAAAGAAAGGTGGTCACCTGTTTTGCATCTTTATTTATCTTTTAATTTCTTCTTTTACAACTGCATGCTGCTTGTGGGTGTTGGTATATATGGTTGGCGAAGGGAGATTTATATAAATTTTTGAAGCATCATAAATTGGCTAAACTCGATCCCCATTCCTTAATAATCCATAACTTTACTCGATCGGCATATATCAAAATATATGCATTCATTTAATTAAATTTGGCCTCCAGACCTACTTTATAATTAATCCTTCTCCAAAAACAAGTTAATTAAATATCTCTATTTATTTAGTGTCAAGCTATACTTTTATTTATTTCTTAAATTTATTTGAATATTATATTCAGGGAGATTACAAGTTATTGAACATGGACCAATGGGCTTCTATTGATTTTGCAAAGAGGTAATTCTCTCTTCTGTTGCGACTTGTTTTTCATTGCATCCTTAAGTATTTATTTTACATTTATATGATGTATTTAATTTCGTAGATAAGATTTCCTGACCTTTGTAATTATGATTCTAGTGAATCTTGGCCTTTAATCCTTGATAAATTTGTTGAAGGCGTTGAAGGTATATTTATAGATACTAATTTAATAAAATTCACTATAATATGAATTATACCCTATCTATGGTACAGCTAGAAGGCGTTGAAGGTATCATGGCTGCTTATGCGAGTTCCTTGCATAATGTTGTTCTTGCAGGAGCAACACTACTTGGCCAAGTGATAAATAAAGCTGCTGAGATAGCAATGCATTCTGTTTCTTGTTGCCATTCTAAATATTATGTATTGTTAATTGATTATTACGATATGATCATATGGTTCCCATTATTCGTTAGCAAAATCATGTGTAGATGCATTCACGATACTAAGTTCCATTAACCTTAATCTGTAGGATGGTGTAATAACTGAGCTTCAAGAAATCATGGATTCCTTGTCAGGGCATCTGACCTACCAATTTCAATCCTTGTTGGAGTTGGTGGTGCAAATTTCACGTATGCTCGTATGAAGGATAGATATTTTGTTATTTAATTATTTGTGACAAACATACTCGATGTTAAGACATAATTTTGTTGGCGCGTCTAGATTTTTAAATAATTATACTTTAGAGCACTATGCATTGCCCTTGCTCTCTCTAGGGTGCATATCCAACTTAAGAGTGTGTTGTGCCTTTAATAACAATGGCCTTACATATCGTATATACTTTCGTTTTTTTATTTTTGAGATGTTCTCGTGTACTTTCGTTTTTCAACGTGTATCACATTTGTGCCTTAAAGCTCATGCTTTTTCCATAAGAGGTTATATTTTTAAGCCTTTCCACTGCTAATTTCGTTTCCTTTGCTAGAATCTCCGTGTTTCATCAGTTTGTTGTAAGCTGGCAAATTGTTTTGTGGCGCTCCAATGATCACGTTTGCATGTTCATTCTGTATTCTAATACATTTCTAGTGTACAATGATGCAAATATTGAGCTCTTTATCCATGTAGTCACATTGTCCCTATGACAATAGGTGTTTTTGTTGTATAAAATTATGTTTTTGCTTCTCTGCACGCTAACAATTCTTGAATCAGAATGCATCTGTGTAAGCCCTCTTCACCTGAGCTCAAATTGTTATATAAATTGCTCTACTCCAATGTTGGGGTAAAATGTCTAAATAATTGCTTCATATCGTGTTTTGAGCAGCACTTTCAACTGTTCTTTCTCTTTGTCGCAGAAAGGTGATCAGGACACTTATATTTACAGTGGATGGTGGTCTGTTTGGTGGACTGGTACATACAGTATGATTCTCTCAAAGGATGCCTTCTTACATAAGAAATATATCAACATGTACACTTACGAGATGCCATATTCCATTCGAGAATATGTGACCAAGAACAGGTACTTATCAAACCAGTGTATTAATGATAATTTTATGTCGTAGTTCATGTTCTTTTACTGATAAATATCTTTTTAAGTTTACTTTTCATTTTAATCTATTAATATTTTTTTTATGTTTGTTTTTATTTTTAATAATTTACAGTATGGAGATACAAATTAAAGGAAAAGAGATTGTTGCGGCTTTTATGAAAGCTCGGGATGCTAGCATGTGCAGAAGTGATGAATCAAAGTTTTTCAAGATTAATGCATATTTTTTTCCTAGTGTTCATTAATTTAGAATTCGATTATTTTTATATTTGAATTATATATAATATTGAAAGATTGTATATTAAATTTTATTTTAGAAATTTTTGAATTTTGAGTGATTGATAATATTAAAAAGTTGTGATTTAATTTTTTTTTTTGTTTTTTATTTAAAAAAAGACAACTCTTTTTTAAGCGTTGTCTTTTTCGAATACCACAACGCTTTTCCGAATACCACAACGCTTTTAAAGCATTGTCTTTTTCGAATACCACAACGCTTTGTAAGCGTTGTCTTTTTCGAATACTACAACGCTTTTAAAGCGTTGTTTTTTTTAAATACCACAACGCTTTTTCCGCGTTGTCTTTGACCGCAGTCTTTTACAACACTGCCTACGACAACGCTTTTTCTGGGATAACAACAACGCAGAAAAAGCGTTGTGGTTTGCCTTTTTTCTTGTAGTGCAAGGTATTAATAAAATCCTAGAGTTTGATGGGTACTTCATACCGAGTAGAGAACACCTAATTAGCTGTGTATGAAATGTTAGAGTGTTCTTAAAATTTGATTGTAAGTCTGGATTTTACCAGATTCGAATGGAAGAAGGAAGTAAGAAATTCACAGTATTCTCTACTCCACAAGGATACTATATTTGGGAATTTATGCCTATGGGATTTGCTAATGCACCCCAGATATTTCAAAGAAAGATGGATAACCTTTTTAAAGATTATTTTAACTTTATGTTTGTTTATATTGATGATATTCTTATAGCATCAAAAAATATAGACGAACACGTTAAACACTTAGAGATTTTCTCTAAAATTTGTAAACAAGAAGGACTGGTTTTATCTGAAAAGAAAGCAGTCATAGCAACAAGGAAAATTGAATTTCTCGTTATTGAGATTGATGAAACTGGAATAATTCTGCAACCCCATATTGTGGAAAAGGTAAAGAATTTTCCAGATAAACTCAAAGATGTAAAACAACTCCAGAGTTTTCTTAGAGTAGTTAATTTTGCAGGGATGTTCATTAACAATCTAGCAATGTACAGAAAGGTGTTCAGTCCTTTGTTAAAAAAAAATGCTAGGTTTATATGGATCGAAGACCATACTAAATGGGTAAACCAATTAAAAGAGATATGTAAGAATCTCCCAAAAATGGCTATACCCGTAGATGAAGATGATCTGGTATTATTTACGGATGCCAGTGACGATTGGTGGGCAGCAGTCCTTACCAAGATCACTCCAGATGGGGAAATACCATGCAGATAATGTAGCGGTCTTTTTTCAGAATCTGAGGCCATTAGATGACATATCAACAAGAAGAAATTTTATGCAGTTAAAAGGGCTTTTGAAAAATGGCCATTATTTTTACTTGCTAAAAAATTCACTCTGAAGGTTGATAACACCCAGGTAAAAGCTTTCCTAAAAAATAATATTGAATCTAAACCTGAGAAATCTAGGTTATTAAGATGGCAAGCATTATGTCAAAATTATATTTTTGATATTTTTATTATTAAATCTCATGAAAATATTTTTGCAGATTTCTTAACAAGAGATGGAAGACAGTGACGTGAATTCCATCATGAAAATACAGAGGCATATCAGGGAACACCTTGGGTTGCTTCAAAACGAGTTCAACCAGTTAGCCATTAATGCTGAAATGGCCGGCAGGTTACAACAAGATGATCGGATCAAAGTATCTAATCGAATTACAGGATGTATGCAAGCTCAAACACAGTTATGGGCTGCTATTCAAGGGCCAATTATGAAGGCTATAGAGAAACCATTGGTTTCTCATAAACAAGATATGCTAAAACCATTGGTTTTACAAGAACAAGAAATACAACCACCGATTGTGAAACAAGATGTTGAGGAATCTAAAATTTAAGAAACAAGTGCTAATCTATCATCAGCCTTTGATGATCTGGATGAAGCAACAATTGATGAGGATAACTCATCAAGTCAACCCTCCGCCTCTGGGGTAAAAGAGGAAATTGAATACAAGGAGTGAAATCAACAAAGGTGGAAGAAATTGAATACAAGGAGTGAAATCAACCCGAACACTTGCAGGGTTGATGTTGCAGAAATATATCCAAGGGTTTGGCTAAAAAATAATGTCAATCCTAAAGATGTAAAACTCTGGTATGAATTTGGGGCTTTGGCCTCAGTTTATACAACATCACCAAGCTTCCCGGAGATATCACAGTTAACAAAATGGATCCAGGAAGCAGTCCAAGAAACATGGGCAAATAATGATCATTTGGCCAGAGGAGATGTGCTTGAGTTATACTTTTTCAGTGCAGCTCCAGAACCAATAGTGAAAGGATCACACGAACCCTTTCATTTCATCAAGTTGAGGAGACCTGATATAAACAGTCATAAATTTATCAAGGATCCTAAAACTGAAGAAATACCCTTGGTGTCCACTTTCGGGGAAAATTAGATCTCAACCAGAAGGGCATGGGGTATTTGGGTCTGTCTTACTGAGATGGATAAAGTCAAGTTTCCATTCAAATTTTATCAGAATTCTGTGAATGAATCGTTCCTGTTAAAAACAATGATAGGAAAAACTATAGCATTTGCGAAAGAACTCTTCGAAAAGAAGAGAAATCTTTTGTGGAACAACAAGCTGCCGGGAAGTAAAGAAACTCGCCGAAAATTATGTAACATGGCTCATATTGGACGATGGTCAGAGAGTATCTGCCCAGAATGCCCAAATCAGAAGGATCCAGAATTTGAAAAAACCTTTAGACCCCGAACGGATCGAAAGGATTTTTGCGAGACAAGCAAAGGTGGACAAGGACCACCGAAGATGCATTTTCACAGGGGCCTACTTCAAAAGCAAAAGATGCCCCGACAACAATAAAGCAGGCATGTGAGGAGAAAAAAGCCAAAAAAAAGTGGCAGGCATGTGATTCCTCCACTAGTAAAAGATGCCATCAATAATGGCATAAAAAATTCAAGACAACTGCCTCCTCCACTAGTAAAAGATGCCATCAATAATGGCATAAAGAAATACAAGACAGCTGTGAGATTTCCTGAAGTTTCTCGGTGAAACGAGTGGAACTACAACTATAAATACAGGCATTTGAGGAAGCTGAAGGCATCGATCATTCTCTTCAGTTTTCTTACAAATAAATTGTTATAATATTTCTCTCTCTTTGTATTAAGTTTTCTTCTATGTATTTCAAGAACAAGGCTACTATGAGTAGCTAAACAAGTTGTCTTCTCCTCTTCAAAGGAGTTGATTTATGTAATAATATTATGTCTGAATAAATTTTCTAAATCTCTCGTTCTTTCATGTTCATATTTTATAATTAAATTTATATACCATACGCCTTAAGGTAGAAAACGAATTAAGGTTGTGCTGGGTGTCGTTGAAGGAGCTTGTGCAGAAACCATCTGTTGCGACTGCGTGGTTGGAGTGTGAGGAGCACTTCGTAAAACTTGGTAGGTATGACCCGACGACATTATGGTAAAAAAAAGTATTTAAATTTAATTCATCTTACGGAAGCATGTTGGACCCTAATCTGGAGTATATCGGCTGGAAACCTTGCGTAACTAATAGTCTTGCATGGCCGGGACTGGTTCGATAGGTATAACAAAGCCACGTACAAAGGATTAGTTTTAATTATATTTTAATTCAAATTTGGGGACCACTAGGGAGTAAAAATAAAGAAATGGGTGGATAGGGAGTTAAGTTAAAGAGAAGTTTGGTAGTGGGGAGTTTAAAATAATTTGCCCTTAAAAAAATCGCTACCTTTCCCACATTTCTTGATACATGCTCATGATACACTACAACAAATTTGATGTACAACAACGTCTAAACGATAACAGTTTTGTGAAAAAACCGTTGCCTCATTAGCTTTCACAACGGATTTATTAAATTCCGTTGTCTTTGCCTTATTTTGTTAAAGAAACGACAACAGATTATGACCTACGACAACAGATTTTAAAATCCGTGGTCTATTAGCGCTTTTTTTATGGCCTACGACAACGGATATTAAAATTCGTTGTCGATGAGCGTTTTTTTTATGGTCATACGACAACAGATTATGGCCTACGACAACGGATTTTAAAATTCGTTGTCTATTAGCGCTTTTTTTATATGGCCTACGACAACGGATTTTAAAATCCGTTGTCTTTGAGCGCGTTTTTTATGACCTATGACAACGGATTCTACAAAACCGTTGTATTATTATTTTATATATTAATAAAATTAATTTTTTTTAAATATAGAAACACATTTTCTTTCTCTTGCGATCTCTCGTTTCTCTCCTCAACGCTCTCTCCTGATCGCTCTCGCCATCAATTACCAAACCCTAGCCGCCATAGCACTCTAGCGGACTTCAGATCGAGAGTTGCAGAAGCTTTGTTGTTTTCTATTTTTCGCTCATTTTTCTTTGGTTGAAAATTTCTATCGGTGTATTCTTTTTAATTTCCTTTATAAATCCTTGTAAAACATTCGAGCATTGTGAGGTCAATATTTGTATTCTTGATTTGTAGTAAAAGGAAATATGTTACTTGATGATAGGTTTTCTTGCTGATTATGTCGTCTTTAGCAATGTAAATGATTGTGATTGTCAGATCCTACGAAATTGATAAATTATCTCGAAAAAGAAAATGAATGATGAAGTGAATTTGGGCTTTGATTTCGTCGATGGTCAGCTCAGCGCAAGGGATGACTCGAGAAAGTGTATAATTAGGTCACATTGTAGACTGGATTAAGGTGTATGTCATGCAGCAAATGAAAATCGTTTCGAGTGGGCTACGGTGGTCCGAGGTTGTGATAGAAATTTGCTCCCCAAGTAATTACTGAGGGAATTATATGCTCAAAGTTCATCCTACCTATAGTTCTAGGCTTTTGTGTTTAAGCTCTCCACTTATCTATATGGACTAACATGGAGTCAAAATCTTGAATTAAATTTTTTCAGTCTATTGTTTATACTTCATGGATTTTTCTGAGAAAAATTACAAAATTTCAAGAAGTTTATTTGAAGCTACTTCGAGGGAGCAAACACTTTTGGCTGGTTATTGATGTATCGAGGATCTAACTTTTGGCTGGTTATTGAAGCTCCTCTCTCATTTATATATAATAATCAAACGACCCAGATTCTGAGGACATGAGTGAGTGCACAGACTTGCCCGCGACAAAAAGAAGGAAGAAACGAGAAGTAAGGAGCGGCAGTGAAAGAAGCAGCGACGCCGCCACATTGGGAGACATAGGGACCGCAATCTCGAAGAGCGCTTTGATGATGGCTAAGGCGATGCAGTCACGGGAGGAAGCAGACGGAAGAAGACACAGAGAAGTATTGGGTTTGCATGAAAGGAGACTACAAATCGAGGAATCTAAGGCGGATATCAAAAGACAAGGCATGAGTAATCTGGTGGACGCAACAAGCTCGCAGATTCTATTCAAGCTCTGCTTCGGGTAACAAAAATCAAGAAAGCGGAGCCACCCATTCTTAATTGATTATTATTATTATTATTATTATTATTATTATGAAAATTAACCCCTATAACTGAAGGAAGGATTATTATTATATTATTATTATTGATTCTTAAACTTTGATATTACATTTAATTATCATTGGTTGATTTTAATGTAGACGCATTTATATATATGATATGATGATATGATTGAATTATTAATTAATAAAAATGTGTTGAAATATGTTCTGCCTTAGCTAGAGTAGAACACATATAATGTTATTCTACAAAAGTCGTGAGTAGTGCTTAATTGGCAAAGATTTGAGAACAACAATCTAGATACGAGCTTAAAGAATGGAAGCAAAGTTCCTTGAGTTTGGTTTCCTTAACTTCCGAAGAGTTGGAGTAGTCCATTGCAATCCTTGGACGTATCTATCTTTACAGCATTTTATTTCTATCATATCTATGTTCATTGTTTCTGTATATTTTGACTGTTATACTTGATTGTCAGATTTGTGTTCCCTGCATTGGGTTTTTTCTTTAGCTATGATATTGGTGCTACCTCCGGAGCTACCATCTCATTGCAGGTAACATTCCTACTTGATGTCCTGGATCTCCATTGGAGCTTTGATAATTCTTGTTGTCATTTTATATCTCATTGCAGGTAACATTCAACCTTTCAGCAGTTCAACTTGGTTTAGTGGTTAGCTTCAATTTTTATTGCATGTCCCTTTCTATTTCTTCAGTTGTTGTTTAGGAGGGATTCGATTATTTTGGCGGTTTCCTGATAAAATTTTGTTTGTTTACTTTTCAATTTAAGTTGGTGAAACAATACTTAGGATATTTCCCAATGGTCCAGTTATTAGCCAGAGTCAGTCCAATCACTAGAACTGATTTGAAGGTAATGACAGTTGGACCTTTTTTTTCTTGTTTCTCCTGCAATTGAAATTTTTTGTAGCTCTTGAATTCTAAATAATTTATTTATGCTAGGTTGATTTGATTGTTACCCCTGAGTTTGTCTGGAAGGATCGGTTTCATGGTATTGTCTAGCGCTGGTGGATTTTAGTGGAGGTATGCATTTGCTAATTTATCCCTAGGTTTTAAGGAGTTAACATTCTTTTCTCTTTAGAAGGTAAATTGCTTGATGAAATCTGCCAACTATGACATATGAAAGCAAATAATGAGTGACAAGGACAACTTAAATATTGATCTCTTTATGAATATTGACATTTGTTGATCTCTTTAATTCTATGCCAAGTAGCTGCTCTGAAGTCTAAATGTGCATGCCATCATCTAGTGGTTCCTATTGTTTTACTTAGGTAATAAAATGAGCCAGTCATATTCACCGAGAGCTTGCTGTTGCCAAGAAAAAGCTAAAGGAGATCAGGGCTTTGTTCCACAACTTCTCTTACCGCAGTCACATTGCAGTGATGAATCAAAGATCGAAGAGTAGTTGATGTGAGCTGCAGCCAATTACACCATCAAGGATGCAAAGCGTCGGACCACCCTGCCGATATTTTTTTTAGTATGCATTGGATTAGAATTTTAATTTTGAGTGATTTGTAATACTAAAAAATTGTATATTAAATTTTATTTATGAAATTTTAAATTTTGGTTTATTTATAATATTTTTATTTTTTTTGTTTTTTATATAGAAAAAGACAACGGATTTTATACATTGTCGTAGGGGGTCTAAAATTGTTGTAATTGATGGTGTTGTCAAAACTGCGCCCCTACGACAACGGATTTTATCCGTTGTCGTTTCTCTCAAAGACAACGGATTTGTACCTACTACAACGGATAAAATCCGTTGTCGTTGCCCTCAATCCATCCTGGACCTGATGACTTATGTCATGGGAATAATAATCTCCAACCCACAGGTTACTTGTGATATATATATATATATATATATATATTCAACATTCTTCAAGGCTTCTTCATGTATATAATCTGAAGTTGGGTATTTCTTGTTTAGGATTTCTGGAAACTGATAATGATATCCTTCGTGCTGGTGACATTGGCTGCTGCATTATACAGTCTGCGTTTCTTGATACATTTTGAGAAGCTATTTGCATTGGTTGAAATAATTGAATGGTCTATCAAATCATGATATGCTTGTTATAATCCGCACATAAATATTGTATAATTTGGTGGGGCTGGGCAACGGCGTCTTCTTTGGCTTATATTTGGTCTACATTTGAACATTTCGAGATGGTTATATGAAAATATTTTTAAACAGAAAGACATTATCCACATACGAGATTCACTAAAAAAAATCGTATATGTATCGATAAAAGTTCATCATTAAACATAGAAAAAACTGCAATTTTGATCATGTATGTTTGTCATTTTGCGATTTCGATCCTCTATATTTTTATATTTCAGTTTTAGTCTTGCATTTTATGATTTTTGGCAATTTCAGTTTTTTTTTTCGAAAATTCTTACGTGACACTGTATACGTCAACTCTACATCAGCACTGCATTTGTGTCACATCAACGTCGCATCAGGAAAAAAAAAACTAAAATTGCCCCAAAAAATAAAAATAACGGATTAAAATTGAAAATTAAAAATATAAAAAATCAAAATCGCAAAATAACAAACTTACATTAAAAAAAAACAATTTTCCATTAAATATATTTTCTCTGGACTCAGGCGGAGTATATTATTGGCTCAATTGATGAGATACATTTAATTTTAAAAATACGGACTAACAATGATTACGATCATTTGGATGGGAACAAAAGCCTTAAATTCAACGATGTAAACAGACTTCAGCCATAAAATTTAATATGTTTTGACCAATCAATTAGGTTTGACCAAGTTATCAATGGTAAAAACAAAATTCACATATTTGCAATTTGCATCAACATAGTATTTCTCTCTATAAAATTATACATTCTATAGATGATTTATTAAATAGTTTTTTATATATAAAGTTTCTAAACAATCCAATTTTTATTTGTTATCTTATAATGATAATATCAAGAAACCAAGTAGATTATTGTTGTGTATTCGTCCTTTATAAGATACTAGTAATAGATTTTTCTGTTTTTCATACAATTTTTAGATAACTTAAGGTAGGGGAAAAAATCCATTTTATCCTACATCAATAATTTTATTTAATAGAAATTTCAAATTTGACGTTTAAATTTGCGAGAATACTAAAAAGGTAAAATTGGCTAGCCTGTAACTTTTCAGACGTCACGAAAGCTTAGATATGGGGTTGTTCTATGATCCACATGATGAATTTCACATGGTGAATTTTGACCGTTCATGGGACTCGGGGCCATGAATGATGGATGCTCAGCATAGAATGAGGTCTTAGATGTGATATTTTGTTTTATGTTAAAATAAAATTTCTAGCATATATAATTTTTTTTCGGATATGGTTTGTGCTCATTTCACATCAATATCTTGAATTTATGACGAAATATTGGTTTTAAAAATTAATTACAACAAGAAAAGCGTCTGAAAAAACATTTTCCTAGAAAAAAAACATATGGTAACGTTTTTAGAAAATAAAGAAAGAATAAAAGTATGATTAATATTTTGAAGAATATATATATAAAAAAAAGCATTATAAATTTTATATGCAATTTGTTTTCGATGATTAGGTTGAGATTTAAAAGTCTTCCATCATATATTTAATATTCCGTAGTACAAAATTGTGTACGGGTTGGCAAACCTAGTGGAATATGTCCTAGTTTGACAATTTGATGTACCTGTTCGTCCTTTTGATAAACTCATCCAGCCACCTCTTTTTCTTACTAAAAAATAAAATTAGAGAAATTATTACCATTGAAATTGTTAGTTTTTTTTTAGTTGTACGCGTATATATTAAATTTTCATACACGATATGTAAGGGTTGAGTAGATGCTACCTGCAGGGTAGTGCCCTGCGGGTGATATGGCGGCTCATAATTGCTCAAAATTAGTGGGATCCACGTGGGACCCACTAATTTTGACCAATCATGAGATTACACATCACCCGCAGGGTAGTGTCCTGCGGGCGGCATGTACTAAACCGTCGTAGGCGTAGTTAAGTACTTAAGTACTTTATAAATAAATTAGAAATTAAATTAAGATTAAGAGATTTAAGATTTTTTATATAATTAATAAGAATAATTAAAAAATTATAATGTTTTATAATAATTTGTTGGGTCTTTAAATCACAAACACTTTTATGAGACCGTATAATGTGTCAATTTTCTTATAAGAATATTAGATTTGATATTTTTTTTTAATTATAACTATGTATCAAGTTATCACGTTTCACATATATAAATCGATGATATCGTCTCACAAAAAATATATTCGAAAAATTAAAAATGATATGTTTGTTTGGTTTCGTGGAGATATTGTGCTCCACATACGTGTGATTGAAGATGATTAACATAGAGTCACACAAAATTCATCCAAAGCAAAAGTTGGGAGATTCATTCAGTAGACCTAGCAAGTTGTCTAGTAAAAACCTCCACAAGTCTCAGCCTTCACCAAAGCTTTCTTTCTCGTTTGAGTGCTACCATTACCATAATAATTTGACAATCTTTACCCCACAGGCACTACCAAATATAATACCATATTTTAATGTTTTTTTTTTCTAAAACTTTCTTCGATAAAATTTGTGTGTAAAAATTATATCTAAATAACTTTGACTTTTTTTCTAATAGATAGATGGAATCAATATTTCCCCTAATCAACCTTACTTCAAACGTACAATTAACAATTGAATACGTGACAATCAGAAAAAATGCACAAACAAAAGACGTTGGCTTAATGATATTTGATTCGATATATTAATATGTCGTCAATTAACTTATATGAGATAAAATATGAACCATCTCAATCAACAACTCGAGTTGTAGAAATCATTAATTTATGTTCAATTCTTTTTAAAAAACTACCTGTTTAATAATTTAACAGTGTTGATAGTCTCAAATCGATTGAATAAAGTTTTTAAAAGTTTTATATATGGACTTGGACAAATCATCTCTCTTAAACTAGCTTTTAAGGTCGGAGTTAGGTCCAACTCCACTATCTTTAACATAATATCATACACCTACTATTATTAGTAGTCATAGTAAGTTGCATATATTGATTTGAACAAATTTTATAATTTTTGAAGAGTTAAGTTCAAGTTCATAATATGAAAAAAAAAATCGAAAGAGAGTTATAAGAACATACGAGAAATCGAGTTATAAGAACATACGAGAAATTTGAGGGGCTATATGATAATATTATTATTGTGGGCGTTCTTATCAGGGTAAGGTCATAAGTCCACAAGTCATAAGTACGGCCTTCCCCACCAACAATTATAAATTCCTATTCTTTTTTTCAATACATAAAAAAATAAATATAATATTAATACTAATATATTAAAATAATAAAAAAGTTGTTTGGTACTTTCCGCACTTACGGTACGTCCTTCCTCAAATATTTTCTCCACCGAATGATACTCCAATGGAATCAAGATTGTGACTTTTTATCTTTCCCAAACTGCCCTCGTCACCTCCCTTTCTACCGTTCTTATATGTCCTTTTCCGTACTCCCCTGTCAATTCAACGTCGAAAAGACAAGAATACCCTCCTTCATACAATTTGAATCTTCCCCGCATCTGGAGAGTTGGGTCATTCCATTTAAGTCTTGTTTTGGAGTTTTATCTGAATATATGTGTGTATTTTAATGAATCATACGTTGTGGTGTTTGTTGTTAATGTAGGAAAAATATTTGTTTTTGCGCCAAGATTTTTGATGGGGTTTGTTCGTATGGTCAACTGCAACATCCCATGTGCTGTCGATGCAAGAAGGGTAATTGTGTCCTGAAAAGTAGCTGATAAACTTTGCTGAAATGCGAGGAGAGAGACCGAATTATTGATTTCTTGCATTCTCGTCTCTCAATCTGCGCCATCTTCCCCCCTGCGATAGATTTCCTCCACATGTAAACTGAAGAACGAGTGGAATCTTGGATTTTGAATCGTTTAGACTTGCTTTCTTGTGCTAGAGTTTGAGAGTTCCTTAAAGATTCAGCCTTTATCATGATGCCAATTATGAAGAGGCAAAAATCGGCCCTCGAGTCTTCCTTCAACCCTTTTGATGTTCTCTCCGAGGAGATCGTTTTCATCATCCTAGATTTCCTCGAAGGCAACCCACTTGATACGAAGTCATTCTCTCTTGTTTGCAGATCGTTCTACACGATCGAGTCTCGCCACAGAAAATTCTTGAAGCCCCTTCGTTCGGAACATTTGAGAAAAGTTCTGAAGAGATACCCTTTTGTGTCGAGTCTTGATCTTTCCTCGTGTCCGAGGATTACAGACACATCACTGAATATCATATCATATCACAGCAAGGAAATGTTGAGTTCGATCAATCTTTCCAGGTCCATGTTTTTTACTCATTTGGGGTTGTCGAATTTGGTGACGAATTGTCGGAATTTGGTGGAGATTGATCTGTCAAACGCCACAGAACTCAAGGACTTGGCCGCAGCAGCGATAGCTGAGGCCAAGAACTTGAAAAAACTGTGGCTGGTGAGGTGTAAATCGATCACTGATATTGGGGTCAGCTGTATTGCCGTGGGTTGTAAGAAGCTGAAAGTTCTCAGCTTGAAATGGTGTCTTGGTGTTGGTGACTTTGGGGTTGGAATAGTTGCTGTTAAGTGCAAGGATCTTCGGTACTTGGATCTCTCTTTCTTGCAGGTGAGGTTTCATGATTTTCAGTAGTTGTGGATCGTAGTTGTTTCGTTTTCTGATTATTAGTTGACGGAATATTTTGTATCGCTTTTTTTCCAATCTCGGGCTTGTTTAGTTTCACGATATAGCTAATGTATGTATATAGAATAAAAATCAACTTGTTTGTCTAAATATTGTTATATGCAGATAACCAATAAGTGCCTGCCTCAAATCTTGGAGCTCGAGCATCTCGAAGATTTGGTATTGGAAGGATGTTTTGGCCTCGATGATGAAACTCTTGCAGAGCTCAAACGATGCAAATCACTTGAGGTATTGTCTGGACTGGGCGTTCTTTGTTTTTCCTCATTGATTCGGAAATGGCTGCCAAACTCATGTTATTTCACATTCTTGTCTGAGTTGTAATTATTTTTCTCGATTGTGGTGGATTATTTAGGTGCGTTAAGATTAAATAGAACATAAACTTTTTGCAATTCATCGATGGTTCTTAGGATTCTGTCGTGCAGTAAAAGTTCTTATGCTACGAGTTTGTCTTTGTGATTACGCCATTACTAACGTATGACCTCTCGGTCTTAGCAGAAACTTGATGTGTCGAGCTGTCAGAATGTAAGCCATGTGGGTTTGTTTTCTCTAGCCAGTGCTGCTCCATATCTGAGGCAACTCATTGTGTCATATGTTTCTTGCGTGAGTCTCTTCTCCTCTGGTGATGAAGTTATTATTTTTTTTTTCAGACGGCTCATTTTCTAATTTTTTTTTTCCAGGTGGATGTTACTCTTACAGATCGTCTGCATAAGTTCTCTACGCTGCAATCTGTAAAATTTGATGGTTGTGAGGTCACTTGTTCGGGGCTTAAATCCATAGGAAACTGGTGTGCATCACTGAGAGAACTGAGCTTAAGTAAGTGCGTGGGAGTGATGGATGAAGGACTATCTTTCATCGTTAACAAACATAAAGATTTGAGAAAACTGGATATCACTTGCTGCCGCAAAATAACTCGAGTTTCTCTTTCACATATATTGAGTTCTTGCACCTCCCTCACTTCCCTCAAGATGGAGTCTTGTACCTTGGTTTCGGCAGATGCTTTCGTTTTGATGGGGCAGCAATGTCCATATCTTGAGGAGCTTGACCTTACAGATAATGAAATAGATGATGAAGGTAACTGCTTTATTTTTCTGAAGAAAATGTCGACTGCTAATGATGAATTTTGGTATTGAGGGTGGTCGAAATTATTCTACTGCAGGCTTAAAATCGATCTCGAGGTGCTCACACCTCTCGAGCTTAAAGTTGGGAATCTGCCTGAACATAACTGATGAAGGGCTTATCCACGTTGGCAAAGGCTGTTCAAATTTGAGAGAGTTAGACTTATACAGGTTAGCATATGCTTATCGTTTCCATGTTATTATTTGCTTCGTCACACCAATTCATTCTTGTTATAATAACTGTTCGAAAGCAACAATGTCCCTGCACCCGTGTGATGCTAATGTGTCGCAACAATCAAAGATGGTGTTCACTGCTTCATTAAAAAAATCAAATTTTACAGCAAATTCCATACAGCAACAGATGCCCGGGCCTGCAATATGTAACATATTGCTGGAACTTCATTGTCTTTGACTTTTTGAATTTTCGTCAACCTTGGAAATTATCATCGATAATCAATTCTGAATACTTCATTTCCTTTTTGAGATTAATACATACTCTTCTGTTTGCAGATCGGCTGGAATTACCGATTTAGGCGTTTTGGCCATTTCTCGCGGTTGCCCTGATCTCAAAATAGTCAACATGGCCTATTGTGAACTCATTACTGATCGCACCTTGATGTCATTATCAAAATGTTTGAAGCTACACACAATAGAAATTCGAGGTTGCACCCTTATCACATCTTCTGGTCTAGCAGCTATAGCCGAGGGATGCCGGCAACTTGCCAAGTTAGATATTAAAAAATGTCCTAACATCGATGATTCTGGAATGATTCCTCATGCCCACTTTTCTCAAAACCTCAAACAGGTAATTATAAATTATCCTTGTGTGTTTTCCCCACTCTGTCACTCGATTCACATCCAAAAATAGTTCTTTCTCATGTATCCACGGTTCATGCAGATAAATCTGTCGCATACATCAGTTACCGACGTGGGGCTATTATCCCTTGCAAGCATAAGCTGTCTACAGAGCTTGACTGTTCTTCATTTAGATGGCTTGACTCCGAGTGGAATAGCGGCTGCACTCTTAGCATGTGGAGGATTAACTAAAGTAAAGCTTCACACGTCATTTAAATCACTGCTGCCACAGCGTCTATTCGAGCATTTGGAAGCTCGGGGCTGCTCCTTTCAGTGGAGGAACAAGGTGTTCGAGGTAAAGCATCAGAATCGAGTATCTTCAATGATCAATAACTATAGGTTAAGTGTGATTGAACCCGTGTGTTTTGTTGATTTGCAGGCTGAATTGGATCCCAAATGTTGGAAACTTCAGTTGGATGAAATGGAATGAGGTGAATCCATAACGATGTGGAAGCTTATATAAGATGAAGGCTCTAAGATTGTGTTCGAGTTCTATGACTACGGCTAGCGAAGCAGTCGTATGAAGATTTCGAGTTTCAAATGTGGTAGGAATTTGAGGTCCCTTGCTCAATATGAAGGCAGGAGGAGAGTGTGGTTTTGTGAAATCCAAATTCAGTAGCTTGTTGGACTTCCCTTCAAGTTGGACATATTTTTATTGGGAAGCAACAGTTATGTTGAGTTTGATGAACGTAGTCTGATTTTTATTTTGATGGTAACAAAATTTGTTACTTTTTTCGTTATTTTATTTTCTGAAGTATTGTTGTTAAATGGATCATCTGTTAAAAGTCTTGATATAATGCCAAAACAATCCAAATTTGTTGCAGAAAAATTGGTATTCAAGAAAAGAGATTTTCTGCAGATTGTTTTGAGCTCCGAATAAATAGTTCTATATATTTTTTCCTCATTCGGATTTTATGAAGAAGAAATATCGCTCTTAAGTTCAAGCAGCCCAATCAAAGCCGCGAACATTAGTCCGTCACACCGAGAGTGTTATTTTCGACGTAGTTTCATATAAGATGTTTATGTATAAAAACAAAATATCTGAGGTCCGTACGTAGTTTCTTCATCGAACATTAAAAACATATGAACATGACCAGCAGCGACTAACAAAAATTGACGTGAACTGTGAACGATAAATTTCTTCCACAATAGGACCAATTTTCCTTATTCAAACATCGAACAAAATATCATTTTTTCCACTCATTTGATAAAATTCTTCAGTCAAACAAAATATATCAGTTGTTTTATGATAATATTCGCTAAAAAATTTCGAACTTTGGTGAACATTATTTACCTGATTACTTGTATCAGTCAAACTTATGCCGTTGCTTCTGAGTTCTATAAGAACACACTATTGCAATCATCTACTTAACTTTGTAAACTAGATTTAGTGTTAAAATTAAAACAAAATCTATTTTATGATCTAATTCACCCAAATCTTACGTCATCCTTATCATATAATTCTTTACATTTTCAAATAAATACTTTTTTTGAAATGATTCGTCATTAAAGAATGTCAATTCCTTATATATTTATTTATGTCAAATTAGCTTATAGGCAATCCTCGTCGGTATTGTGGTATTGACAAGTTTAAGGCCCAAAAATTTGTTGTCGAACAAACCAAGCCCACGTTGAGGATTTTGGCCCAAATATTACTTTTTCCTTTTTCTTGATTTTTATTCCAAGCGCAGTAAACCCTAATTCCCAAACCCCCGGCACCTCCTTTCTGAATATACACGAGGGCACCTGAATTGTTTTCGTTAACCCTTGATATTATAACCTTCGGATATTGGAATGGCGCGAAGCTTAAAGAACCCGAAAAAGGCAAAACGGAAAAACAAAGTAAAAAATTCAATCTTTCGTTGTACTTATTTTGTTATTGTTTCAAGGTTTAATTTTGGTACTTTATTTCGTCAATCTGAGTGCTTGGATAGAGGATTTTTAAGTATAATGTGCAATTAACTATAGGGTTTGAAGAAAGGTGAAGGATCATCATCAAATTCAGAGCCTTCAGTTCCGACAAAGGTATGGCAACCTGGTGTAGACAAACTGGAGGAAGGAGAGGAGCTTCAGTGCGACCCTTCTGCTTACAACTATCTTCATGCCTTTCACGTTGGATGGCCATGTTTGAGGTCATTTTCTTGCCGAATAGTATTTACAGCCATGATGTTTTTTTCTTTACCGATTTCCTTAATAAAGTGTGACCATATTTTTTTGTGTGTATTAAGTGAGCTCTTTATTAATATATGTGAAAGAGGAACTGAGATTATCGTTTGATGTGGAGCAGTTTTGATATCTTGCATGATACATTGGGGTTGGTCCGAACTGAGTTTCCGCATACAGTGTATTGTGTTGCTGGAACCCAGGTTAGTTCTTAATCCCTACCCATATGCATATTAGTTCTAATTTGAATATATGGTTATGAAGCTGGGACTGTTATAACTGATTATGGTGCTATGAGCCACAAAATTTTATGGTATTAGAACATATGCCTTAGCCTAAATGTTTTTGCAATGTCAAAAGAATAAAATACGGTTGATATGTTCAAAATGAATTTTCAATGAGAAAACAGCTCAATGTTTGCAACAATTTACCACCTTTTTCTTTTATTTAGTTTCAATATTATTCCATAAATTAAGTTAAAAAAATCTGTTTGGTAATATTCTAAAGTGGGGCGTCAGGTTTCTTTAAGGGAGTGATTCTTCGTCATCAATTGTTGATTTCCCATCTTTTCAGGCAGAAAAAGCGTCCTGGAATTCTATCGGAATATTTAAGATATCTAACATTTCTGGAAAGAGACGGGAACTATTGCCAACAAAGAAAAATGATGGTTCTGATATGGATAGTGATAGTAGCGACGAGGATGATGAAGAGGAGGGTGGCGGAACTACGACCCCAGTTTTGCAGGTATTCTTGTATAAGTGGCGGATATTGAATTTTTTAGCTCCTTTAATTTCATGCAGTGGATATAATGTGTTCTGCATCTTCTCTTGATGGATCTACAGCTACGTAAGGTGTCTCATCAAGGAGGTGTTAACCGCATACGTGCTATGCCACAAAATCCCCATATTTGTGCTTCCTGGGCAGATACCGGTCTTGTTCAGGTAAGAGTTTTTCAGTTCTTGGCATCAAATGTTTGGTGAGCTTTACATTGTATTGCCGGTTGCTGTTGCCGTGATTTAGTTCTTTTTACAGTGAAAAGTTAGAATTTGAATTCTCAGAAAATGCCAGGACCAAAAACAATAGCCTCCTTTAAAGTCTGGATATGACTTAAAATTTTATTTCTCATAATCAAATCTGTTTTTGTCCTGTGACGAAGTGCAGTGACCACAAACAGTGGCCTTAAAGGATGGATATGACATTTGACTTTCTTGTACGTGGGATTTGTCAAGTGAACCTTTAGTTAGCTTGATGAATCATGGTTCTGAAAATATTTAATTTAGGAAAACTTTCACTCTATAACCTGTATGATATGGTTTAGCCATATCGCTTTTCAAGATATTTTAAATGCTCTAATTGCTAAAGTTCCTTTTCGATGCTTTACAGTTGTGGGACTTCAGTTCTCACTTAAATGCTTTGGTTGGATCGGATGCTGAAACTAACCATGGAGAATCAACTGTGTCAAATCAATCTCCCTTGGTCAAATTTGGCGGACACAAGGATGAAGGCTATGCCATAGACTGGAGTCCACTCATCCCTGGAAGGCTTGTGTCAGGTATTCCATTATAGTTTCCTTTTTGTTGCTTGACCACATAAATTGTATTTCCTGATAGCTAAATATGCGCAGAAATTGGTGTAATCAGTATATACTTACATAGTTACATATACGCAGGGGATTGCAAGAATTGTATTCATTTGTGGGAACCAGCATCTGATTCAACATGGAACATTGATAGCAATCCCTTTGTTGGACACGCAGCTAGCGTGGAAGATTTACAGGTAAAATTACACTTTTAAACATGTTTTTGTATATTGCTCTCTGTTCTTCAATTATGGTTTGTTATCTATTCGCAGTGGAGTCCTACAGAACCTCATGTCTTTGCATCATGCTCTGTCGATGGGCATGTTGCAATTTGGGATACCCGAGCGGGAAAGTCTCCTGCAGTTTCCATCAAAGCGCATAAAGCTGATGTAAACGTTTTAACGTGGAACAGGTGTTTAACCATCATTGTCATTCTACTGTTTTGTTATCATCTTGCCAAATATCTTTATTCTGTTTCTTTAACTAGATTGGCAAGTTGCATGCTAGCATCTGGCTGTGATGATGGAACATTTTCAATCCGGGATCTTAGATTGCTCAAGGTGTGTTTTCAAATCTTCTCAACAATGACAAATACTTGACACTAATTTCTAGGTCATGTGGGAGGCTGGGAGCTTAACTGGGATTAGAAATAAATTGAGTCAGTTCTCAGGTTTTTCGAGTTGGTTTGAATATTATTTGGTTCACATTTGAGCTGATCTCGAACATGGTTGCTTATATTTTTGAGTCAAATTCCAGCCAGAGTTTATTTAAAATTATTATTAACTTTTTTGAAACCAAGTTATTTAAATTTATGCTAGTTCAAAAGCTTGATTCTGAATTTGAGCCCTTGCTTAATTTAGCTCAATAATCAAATCCACGTGAATTGAGCTCAAATTTGAACTCCTAGTCGACCTGAGCTCGAGCCCAAAATTGTGTGCTTTTTGAGATTCAAGCCGAACGGGGATGAATCGAGCTTGGGCTCGAAGTATCTTTAAGGTCAAGGAAAAGCTCTCTGACTTTGCATCTAACAGGGCCATTGACGCTTCTTTTCAGACCATTTTTATGGGCTTCCCAATTTCTTTGAGGGGGATGAAACAAAAAAGCAATTTGCCCGAGTGTGTAAACCTGTTCTGTTTTAGATTAACTCAAGTTTGCCAGTTTTAACTCTGTTTTTTCCCTCAGGAAGGAGACTCGGTTGTGGCACATTTTGAGTACCATAAACATCCCATTACTTCCATTGAATGGAGTCCACACGAGGCTTCCACCTTGGCCGTGTCTTCATCTGACAATCTATTAACGTAAGAAATCTCCAAATATCATCCATCACTCATCATATGTTCTAGCAGTTTCATCCTCTTTAACTCGCATTCCATTGACCCCACCCACTTACCTATATTTTCAGAATATGGGACCTTTCTCTGGAGAGGGATGAAGAAGAGGAGGCCGAGTTCAAAGCCATGACGAAAGAGCAAATCAATGCTCCCACAGACATACCGCCACAGCTCCTCTTCGTTCATCAGGTAACGGCGTAACGGAACATCATTTCACCCTTTTCCTGAACTGAAATCCTTTTTAACAATTTCACTCCCGAGCCTCAAACTCGTTCTTCTCGCAGGGCCAAAAGGACTTGAAAGAACTCCACTGGCATTCACAGATTCCGGGAATGATCATTTCAACCGCTGCAGATGGTTTCAACATTCTCATGCCTTCAAACATCGAAACTGTTATCCCGCAAAATAATCCTTGAAAGAAAGAATGGTAGTATATGATCACTTGGTGTCCGATATGTCATGTCTCGTGTTTACGAGATATGTCACTTATTTTGGAAATTTTGTCGGTAGGTAAGTTAAGTTGTAAATTTGATTCATCTCTTATTCGGACGAATCCCCTTTTAAATATATAACTTTCTGTATTAGTTCGGATTTACATATCATTATGTTACCGTTTTAGAAACTTGGACTCTTAATTTCGTTCATATTAGTTCTCCGAACAATTTCACGATGGAATCTACCATCATATTAACTTGGACTCTGAATGCAAAACTATTTGGCATTGATGGAATTAGATGAAAATGTAATTCAACAAAACAGGTCTATGGTAAGACAGTCATACATATATTCATATTTGTGCATGGATGGGGTTCATGACACGGATCAATCTCATTTATATATAATAATATATAATAATATTTTTTTATTGGTTAGAATCTAATCTAACAATCTAAACATGTCATAATTATTTATTTGGTGTAATTTTATACTAGCCCGCTTGTTAGTTAGCTGTACACAAAATTTCAATTACATTTCGTCATATGTACGAATTCATTTACTCACTTCATTACACGTTGTTTTTGAAGTTACAAAAATATTTTAACGAAGATATGTTTGTATTTGTGTACGAGGAATAATTTTAAAATTTCAAAATATACCGTATAATTGTATGTGTGTAATCGAATGTTTATGTGTATCACGAATCATAATTAAATACCGATATTTCTGCACCTACTCGAAATTTAATTTAAGAACATGCAGTCGGCAGACTCTGCAATCAGCATCAGCCTCAAGATCACATCGGTCCAGATAATACCTTCGAGATTGGTGCAAAACTCGTATGATATTATGGAAACCTGATCCCATCAGACAAGGTGCGATAAAAAAAAGAATACAAATTTCTGCAAGAAGACCAAGAAAAGAACATACAGAGCACGATGATGAATGAGCCATTGCTCGGTGGACGGGAAGAGCAACAGCCACTTTCACTCCCTTCTTACCTGCTAATATATCTATATGTTGGCCACTTTTTAGCCAGATGGGGTGCAAGGTCTTATTTCCCTTCCCTTCTTGTCCGCAATCATTTGTTGAATTTGTGCGATTCCAGTATCATAAATAAAGGGTTGTCTCAAGATTCGGATATCGGAATTTGTTTTGGTTTTACAAGGAATTTCCCACATGTTAAATATCATATACGTAATCTGAATTCTGATGAACTGTTGTTCTTCTTCAATTTGCGTCTCTTTTTTCCTTGTTCTTTTACACTTTGACTACTGATTTGCATGTGATGTTCCACTGATCTTTTTGTCATCTCTAGTTTAGAAATTTTCTATGTGCAAGACATCTTCTTTTTGTACATACCTTGTTCTGTATAAAATTTATATACATATAACTGGTCAACTCCTATTTTTACTGGGTGCTACTGATTCCATTTCTGGCGTCTCGATAAATCTCTTCCATCATGTCCGATTTCTAACATCGTCAATGAGTTGCTCACACTCCACTTAGGCACCGCTTCGTGTGGCGATAACACGTTGATTGATTATAAGTCCTTACTTTGTTTCGTGCTTTGCTTCTTTATCTTATCCATCATCATCCTATGCATGAACCAATCGATTCTACGTATATATATTATTTCATATAATGAATGTATGTGATGTGATACAATAAGGAGTGCAAAAAAATTCATTCTTCCAATATATGTCATTGTCAATTGGACAGATTTTTAGTACATATTGGTTTCCATTTCATGTTAGAATATGAGGGACCGACCTTAAGGTTTTGGCTTATGGTTTTGATTCAACCGAATTGCAGGATGTGGGAATTTTCTGTTGGTTTATACATGATCAATGTGTGGCCAGACTCTCTACTTCTTGCTGCTGTTTATGGTGTGGTGGAAGCTGCTTCCACTGCAATATTTGGTCCTTTTATTGGACAGTGGGTGGATAAGTTGTCGTACATTCAGGTTCGCTTGATCGTTCTTTTTAAATCATCACTCAAAGGTAACAGGTTATTGCTAAATTTCTAAGCTTCAATCCAAGATTTGGCCTTCCGGTTTGTTCCAGACAAGTATATTACATTATAGTGGGGTGCAAAAAGGGTATTTGGTCCATATTGAGGTTATTTTTACCCATCGATGAAGCTTAAAAGTGTTGTATAATGGACTGTGGAACCTGTTTTCTGTATCAACAGGTTCTCCGACTCTGGTTATTCAGCCAAAATCTCTCATTTATGGTTGCCGGAGGCGGAGTACTCGCAATATTGGTCTACACGGACTTGATGACTTCAAATTTTACGGCATTCGTCTCTCTTGTCATATTGATTAACATCTCTGGAGCCGTTGGTGTCCTCTCGACTCTTGCTGGAACCATCTTGGTCGAAAGAGAATGGTGTGTTATTAACTCAATAACCATCATACATGTCACCTTGTTTATTTCAGTTTATCTCATACAAAGTAGTGTTGCCGTCAATGTTACAGGGTGGTGGTTATATCAGAAGGCCAACCTCCTGATGTACTAACAAAGATGAACTCAATCATACGAAGAATCGACTTAATCTGCAAGTTGTTTGCTCCTGTTGTTTCCGGATTCATTATCAGCTTTGTGTCATTAACTGCATCGGCCCTGACGATGGCTCTCTGGAATGTATTCTCTGTGTTCTTGCAATATTGGCTTTTGATATCGGTATACAAGGGGATTCCAGCTTTGAAAGAAATAAGTGAAAGAAGGATATCTAGATCTTTGGTGAGGGAAGTAGATGAAGTTGATTTCGAGCAGCCAGAGAGCAGCAGAAGAGGGACGATAATCGATAAATTTTCTAATACTCCTTACATCAGTGCATGGAAAGTGTATATTCAGCAAGAAGTAGCCCTACCAGGACTAGCACTTGCTCTATTGTATTTCACAGTTCTCAGGTTATCCACTTTCTTGATCATAAAATGTTATCTTTTCTTTGTGCTCGTTTCTTTTTTAACATTTCAAGCAAATGGTGCCAACAGCTTTGGATCATTAATGACTGCTACATTGGAATGGGAAGGTATACCTACATATATAATTGGAATTGCACGTGGAATAAGCGCGACGGTCGGGATCGCTGCAACATTTCTGTATCCCGAATTGCAGTCTCATATTTCAACGCTTAGAACTGGTCTTTGGTCCATTTGGTCTCAGGTAAGCCGCTATTTTTCCTTCAGAAGATCAATCTTAGTTCATAACATAATAAGCTCACATTGATCCGATTTGAGTTTAAATATTTGCAGTGGGCCTGTCTCTTGTTGTGTGTTGCCTCAGTATTTATCAACAACAAAATTTTAGCAGCGTACATGCTGATGAGTGGAGTGGCTGCGTCACGGCTTGGACTATGGATGTTTGATTTATCGGTCATTCAGCAAATGCAGGTATGTGCAGTAAAACAGTGTCACACTTTGCGTCCACGAACCCTCAAGAAAAATGATTGATTAGAAAGAATACCCTGCTTGAAACAATCTCATCTGTTCTTATATTGTGCAAATAGTTGAACCAAGTTGTTGGAAAAAGTCCCTCGTATTTTTTTAATGAAACTATTCACATCCGTCACACTATACAATGTAGAACGAGGCATTGCAATCAGCCATTTTCCAAAAAACGCCTTTGTTGTAAATTAACACATCAATCCAGTAGTTTTGACTTTTGAGCAGCTAGAATTGGTAATACAGATACTATTTTGACAAGCACGGCATCCACAAGCCCATGAAAGTGAGAGTTTAGAAGATGGATTCCTTTAGTTTGTATTTCACATCCATCCTCTTCACGAAAATAACTAAAAAAATCGCTACCTTTCCCACATTTCTTGATACATGCTCATGATATCCGGTTTTGTGCTATGCTCTAATATAGGATCATGTTGTTGAAATGGATCGGTGCGTTGTTGGCGGTGTCCAGAACTCGCTTCAATCCATCCTGGACCTGATGACTTATGTCATGGGAATAATAATCTCCAACCCACAGGTTACTTGTGATATATATATATTCAACATATTTCATGGCTTCTTCATATATATAATCTGAAGTTGGGTATTTCTTGTTTAGGATTTCTGGAAACTGATAATGATATCCTTCGTGCTGGTGACATTGGCTGCTGCATTATACAGTTTACACATCTATAGAGTCAGGAAACACTTGATACACTTTGAGAAGCTATTTGCATTGGTTGAATGGTCTATAAAATCATGATATGCTTGTAATCTGCACATAAATATTGTATAATTCGTGGGGCTGGGCAACTAAGTCTT